>NC_041391.1:542869229-542880837 GCF_002162155.2 Triticum dicoccoides
CGTAAGCACACTTTCGCTCCTGAAGTTGACCTGGAAGAGCTCATTGATGATGAGGCTGAATTCCAAGCTTTAAGTGGCATTGACTGGTCATCACCAACCTTCCAGGAAGAAGAACAGGACGAAGACACGGAGAGGGATGATCCAGAAGCATCAGGCCATCATAGCCAAGAGGATTGAGCCGCAGGGCGGTTCATGTAGGTGATTTGTGGAAAAATAGTTTAATCATTTGGACTCTTCGAGTCATGTAATAGATTAGCCATAACTTTGCTCTGTCGTGCCATCGTGCACGTTTATGTTATGCTCAACGCTGTTAAGCCGCCACTTGGTAATATCTTTTGAGACTTACCATGATGTCAATTGGTGCAGATGAATTTTTTTTATATATCCTACACACAAATAAATCACAAGAACCCTTGGCGGTTAACCACATGGCGGTTAACCACATGGCGGATCATAATATCTCACATATAACCACTGATAGTCATAGATAGGGCTGGTATGAACCAGAACTTTAAACATAACTATAACAACAATATCATACCTGTGATACTGAATTGCACTGCCGGCTTATGTTACCTGTGTAGTAAGGGTGATAACCCAATCTTTAGAAGCCAATACTTCCAAATATTTATGATTGTCATATGTTGGCGACTTATTGTCCAAAGTCAAGCCGGGTTAATAGAAACCACATATATGCTTCAGATATGAGCAAAAAAGTATCAAGAGAAACCTAAAATAGTGTTTCAAAAAACTCAAGTCAAAAAGAGAGAAAACACGAGGCTCTGATTCAAATACGATCAGTAAGCTGGACCAAAAGGGTTAACGGCTATGATTCGAATACGACTAGGAAGCCCCCAAGTGGTTTTGGCATTGCGCCGATCAAGAGGGTACCGACAGCTATGTTCTCTCTGGTGAATACACCTATGTTTGAACAGGAAGCCCCCAAATGACCTTGAAGTTTTGGCATTGCGCCGATCAAGAGGGTACCGACAGCTATGTTCTCTTTGGTGAATACACCTATGTTTGAATAGGAAGCCTCCAAATGACCTTGAAGCTTTGGCATTGCGCCGATCAAGAGGGTAACCGACAACTATGTTCTCTTTGGTGAATACACCTATATTTAAACAAGAAGCCCCCAAATGACCTTGAAGTTTTGACGACTCTGATTTGCATACGATCAGTAAGCCGGACCAAAAGGGTTAAGCTATGATTCGAATATGATCACGCCCCCAAATGATCAAATTGTTTGAATGACTATGATTTGAATACGACCAAGAAGCCGTGCCAAAGGGGTTAAGCTAGATTCGAATACGATCAGCCCCCAATGGTCTAAATGTTTAACGACTCTGATTCAAATACGAGCAGTAAGTCGGACCAAAAGGGGTTAAGCTACAATTCGATGATCAAGCCCCCAAATGATCAAAGTGTTTGAACGGCTATGATTCGAATACGATCTGGAAGCCGTGCCAAAGGGGTTAAGCTAGATTCGAATACGACCAGCCCTCAATGGTCATGAAATTATGATGAAGAAGAATCATTATTGAGGATGAAAATGATAGAGGCCCTGCTTTATTATATTCATCATAATATATACGTTGTCAAAATATGTACATCATAAGAGCCAGCGGCTCAAGTGAAGTAAGGCCGAAGATGAGCAATATTCCACGGCCGACACGTCTCCTCCTCCGACTTACGTGCGTCTTTGTGCTCTCGAATATCGATAAGGTAGTATGACCCATTGTTCAAGTTCTTGCTAACCACAAAGGGCCCTTCCCAAGGCGGGGATAACTTGTGCACATCAGTTTGATCTTGGATGAGCCGGAGCACCAAATCACCTTCTTGGAATGTTCTGGACTTGACCCGGCGGCCTTGGTAATGGTGCAGATCTTGTTGGTAAATCGCCAAACGGGCTGCCGCCAGGTCGCGCTTCTCATCTAACAGGTCAAGTGCATCCTGACCTAATTGCTCATTATCAGCTTCAACGTAAGCCGCCACGCGGGGCGAGTCATGACGGATGTCACTAGGAAGAACAGCCTCTGCTCCATAAACCATGAAGAAAGGCATGTACCACGTAGATATGTTGGGGGTAGTATTGATACTCCATAGCACCAAAGGTAACTCCTCCACCCAACAACCCGGCGTCCGTTGCAAAGGAATCATAAGCCGGGGCTTGATGCCTCTCAAAATTTCTTGATTGGCTCTTTTAGCTTGACCATTGGACTGGGGGTGAGCTACTGATGAAACATCAAGTCGAATATGCTCACGTTGACAAAACTCCTCCATGGCACCCTTGGACAGATTAGTGTCATTGTCAGTTATAATGCTGTGAGGAAAACCAAAGCAAAAAATCACCTTTTTCAGGAATTGAACCGCCGTGGCTGCGTCACACTTACTGACTGGCTCTGCCTCAACCCATTTTGTGAATTATATCAACCGCCACCAAAAGGTGGGTCTTTTTATCCTTGGACCTTTTAAAAGGCCCAACCATATCAAGCCCCCATACTACAAACGGCCTAGTAATAAGAATCATCCTTAATTCTTGAGCCGGCACATGAGCTCGTCGTGAGAATTTCTGACAACCGTCACATTTACAGACTAAATGCTCTGCATTAGCATGAGCTGTCAGCCAATAAAATCCATGATGAAAAGCTTTGGCCAGTCGAGATTCATGAAGGGGACTGGGGTGTTTCAACTTTGAACCGGCATGATGACCATAGTCCCCTTCATGAATCTCGTGAGGAATCTCACGGCCTTCCTCAGGAGAGACGCAATGTTGAAACACCCCAGTGACACTGCGATGGTGTAACTCACCATTGGCAATTGTCATTGACTTCGACCACCGGTTTATCTGCCTGGCTAAAGTTTCATCCTCAGGTAACTCGCCCCGGGTCATATAAGCCAAATATGGTAATGTCCAATCTGGGATAGCGTGAAGAGTTGCCACCAGTTGTACCTCTGGGTCAGGAACAGCTAGATCTTCCTCAGTAGGCAATTTGACAGAAGGGTTATGAAGAACATCCAAGAAGGTGTTAGGTGGGACCGGCTTACGCTGAGACCCCAAGCAGCTTAAGGCATCAGCCACCTCATTTTTCCTGCGATTAATGTATTCCACCTGATAACCCTTGAAGTGTTGAGCAATCGCATCAACCTCCCGGCGATAAGCCGCCATGAGTGGGTCCTTGGAATCCCATTTGCCTGAGACCTGCTGAGCTACCAAGTCTGAGTCGCCAAAACATTGCACCCAACTTAAGTTCATCTCCTTAGCCATCCGAAGACCGTGGAGCAAGGCTTCATACTCAGCTGCATTGTTAGTACAAGGAAACATCAATCTTAAAACATAACAGAACTTGTCACCTCGAGGGGAAGCTAAAACCACTCCAGCCCTCGAGCCTTCCAATTGCCTGGATCCATCAAAATGAATAGTCCAATATCTGTTATCTAGCTTCTCTTCAGGCATTTGCAGTTCCGTCTAGTCATTGATGAAATCCACAAGCACCTGAGACTTGATGGCGGTGTGAGGCACGTACTTCAAACCATGAGGTCCAAGCTCAATTCCCACTTGTCTACTCGCCCTATGGCTTTTCTGTTTTGAATAATATCTCCCAAAGGAGCAGAACTGACCACAGTGATGGCATGACCCAAAAAATACTACTTAAGCTTCCGGTTGACCATGAACACCCCTGGGTCTGCAACTCTACTAATCGGCTATGGGGGACAGAACACTTTTCCCAATCGCCTGGCTCAGAGCTAAGGGTGCGAGAGGAGGAGCTACGGCAGCTGGCCATGATAGAATGGTTTTTTCTGGGCGCGCTTTGTTGAATGCTTGCTGGGGGGGAAGATGGTGTGATTTGGATCTGAGGATCCCCGTCTCTTCAAATAGGAGGTTTGCTTACGGGGTCAGGGTGGCAAATGTAAAAATGCCCCGACTTCTCGTATTCACTCGACACGTGGAGATAGCCATTATTGAAGCATAGAAGCCGAGGAGTACAACATTAATGGGAAGCCGGACACTGTTCGCTACAACAGGTACTCTGGATTTCGAGAGGAACCCGCCTTGCAATGCCAAAGACAATCTGCATGCCGGACTCATCTTCATTGAAGCCTGGTTCAGGGGCTACTAAGGGAGTCCTGGATTAGGGGGTAGTTGGACAGCCGGACTATATACTTTGGCCGGACTGTTGGACTATGAAGATGCAAGATTGAAGACTTCGTCCCGTGTCCGGATAGGACTCTCCTTGGCGTGGAAGGCAAGCTTGGCGATTCGTATATGTAGATCTCCTTCTCTGTAACCGACTCTGTGTAACCCTAGCCCCCTCCGGTGTCTATATAAACTGGAGGGTTTAATCCGTAGGACGACCACAATCATAATCATAGGCTAGCTTCTAGAGTTTAGCCTCTACGATCTCGTGGTAGATCAACTCTTGTAATACTCATATCATCAAGATCAATTAAGAAGGAAGTAGGGTATTACCTCCATCGACAGGGCCCGAACCTGGGTAAACATCGTGTCCCCAGCCTCCTCTTGCCATTAGCCTTAGACGCACAGATCGGGACCCCCTACCCGAGATCTGCCAGTTTTGACACCGACAGGAACCAGCCCCCTAGTGGGCTGGTGCGCCCCCCTCCCCAAGGGCCCAAGGCGCCTAGGGTTGGAAACCCTAGGGGGTGGGGGCACCTCCCACCAAACTTGGGGGGCAAGTCCCCTCCTTGCCCCCCTTGTAGATGGAATTTAGGGGGCCGGCCCCCTCTCCCCTTCCCCTATAAATAGTGGGGGTGAGAGGGCTGCCACACTCTTCCCCTAGTGCAGCCCCTCCCTCCTCGAACACCTCCTCCTCCTCCATAAAGCTTGGCGAAACCCTACAGGAAAACTGCAAGCTCCACCAACACGCTGTCGTGCTGCCGGAGCTCTCCCTCAACTTCTCCTCTCCCCTTGCTGGATCAAGAAGGAGGAGACGTCCCCAGGCTGTACATGTGTTGAACACAGAGGCGCCGTCCATTCGGCGCTAGATCGGATCTTCCGCAATTTGAATCACTGCGAGTACGACTCCATCAACCGCGTTCTTGTAACGCTTCCACTTAGCGATCTTCAAGGGTATGAAGATGCACTCCCTCTTTCTCTCGTTGCTAGCTTCTCCTACATTGATCTTGGTGACATGTAGGAAAATTTTGAATTATTGGTACGTTCCCCAACAATGGCATCATGAGCTAGGTCTATGCGTAGATTCTATGCACGAGTAGAACACAAGTAGTTGTGGGCGATGGTTTGTTCAACTTGCTTACCGTTACTAGTCCTATCTTGATTCGGCGGCATTGTGGGATGAAGCGGCCCAGACCGACCTTACACATACACTGACAGGTTCCACCGACTAACATGCACTTGTTGCATAAGGTGGCTAGCGGGTGTGTGTCTCTCCCACTTTAATCGGATCGGATTCGATGAAAAGGGTCCTTATGAAGGGTAAATAGCAATTGGCATATCACCGTTGTGGCTTTCTGCGTAGTTATGAAACGTTCTTGCTAGAAACCCGTAGCAGCCACGTAAAAAACATGCAACAACAATTAGAGGACGTCTAACTTGTTTTTGCAGGGTATGTTATGTGATGTGATATGTCCAAAAGGATGTGATGATGATATATGTGATGTATGAGATTGATCATGTTCTTGTAATAGGAATCACGACTTGCATGTCGATGAGTATGACAACCAGCAGGAGACATAGGAGTTGTCTTAATTTATTGTATGACCTGCGTGTCAATGAAAATGCCATGTAATTACTTTACTTTATTGCTAACCGTTACCCATAGTAGTAGAAGTAATAGTTGGCGAGACAACTTCATGAAGACACGATGATGGAGATCATGATGATTGAGATCATGGTGTCATCCGGTGACAAAGGTGATCATGTCGCGCCTCAAAGATGGAGATCAAAGGCGCACGATGATATTGGCCATATCATGTCACTTTATGATTTGCATGTGATGTTTTTCATGTTTACATCTTTTTGCTTAGAACGACGGTAGCATAAATAAGATGATCCCTCACTAAAATTTCAAGAGATGTGTTTCCCCTAACTGTGCACCATTGCGAAGGTTCGTTGTTTCGAAGCACCACGTGATGATCGGGGGTGATAGATTCTAGCATTCGCATATAACGGATGTAAGCCAAATTTACACATGCAAAAACACTTAGGTTGACTTGACGAGCCTAGCATGTACAGATATGGCCTCGGAACACGAGAGGCCGAAAGGTCGAAGATGAGTCGTATAGCAGATACGATCAACATGGAGAAGTTCACCGATCATGACTAGTCCATCTCACGTGATGATCGGACACGGCCTAGTTGATTCGGATCATGTATCACTTAGATGACTAGAGGGATGTCTATCTGAGTGGGAATTCATTAAATAATTTGATTAGATGAACTTAATTATCATGAACATAGTCTAAAATATCTTTACAATATGTCTTGTAGATCAAATGTCCCACGCTAATGTTGCCCTCAACTTCAACACGTTCCTAGAGAAAACCAAGCTGAAAGACGATGGTAGAAACTATACAGACTGGGTCCAAAACATGAGGACCATCCTCATAGCTGCTAAGAAAGCATATGTCCTTGAAGCACCGCTAGGTGACGCACCCATTTTCACAGCAACTCAAGACGTTATGAACGCCTGGCAGTCGTGTAGTGATGATTACTCCCCGGTTCAGTGCGGCATGCTTTATAGCTTAGAATCAGGGCTCCAAAAGCGTTTTGAGCAGCACGAAGCATATGAGATGTTCCAAGAGCTGAAAATGGTTTTCCAAGCTCATGACGGGTCGAGAGATATGAAGTCTTCGACAAGTTCTACAGCTGTAAGATGGAGGAAAGCAGTTCTGTCAGCGAGCATATACTCAAAATCTCTGGGTTGCACAACTGTTTGTCTCAGCTAGGAGTTAATCTTCCAGATGACTCGGTCATTGACAGGATCCTCCAATCACTTCCACCTAGCTACAAGAGCTTTGTGATGAACTAGAATATGCAAGGGATGGAGAAGTCCATTCCTGAGTTATATTCAATGCTGAAATCAGCGGAGGTGGAAATCAAAAAGGAACATCAAGTGTTGATGGTGAATAAGACCACTAGTTTTCAGAAAGGCAAGGGTAAAAAGAACTTCAAGAAGGATGGCAAGGGATTTGCCGTGCCTGGTAAATTAGTTGCCGGGAAGAAGCCAAAGAATGGACCCAAGCCAGAAACTCAGTGCTTTTATTGCAAGGGAAATGGTCACTAGAAGCGGAACTGCCCCAAGTACTTAGCGGATAAGAAGGCCGGCAACGCCAAACGTATATGTGATATACATGTTATTGATGTGTACCTTACCAGCGCTCGTAGTAGCTCCTGGGTATTTGATACCTATGTGGTTGCTCATATTTGTAACTCAAAACAGGAGCTACGGAATAAGCGGAGACTGGCGAAGGACGAGGTGACGATGCGCGTCGGGAATGGTTCCAAGGTCGATGTGATCGCCGTCGGCACTCTACCTCTAGATTTACCTACGGGATTAGTTTTAAACCTCAATAATTGTTATTTAGTGCCAGCTTTGAGCATGCACATTGTATCAGGATCTCGTTTAGTGTGAGATGGCTACTCATTTAAACCCAAGAATAATGGTTGTTCTATCTATATGAGAGATATGTTTTATGGTCATGCCTCACTGGTCAATGGTTTATTTTTATTGAATCTAGGACATGATGTTACACATATTCATAGTGTGAATGCCAAAAGATGTAAGGTTGATAATGATAGTCCCACATACTTGTGGCACTGCCGCCTTGGTCACATTGGTGTCAAACGCATGAAGAAACTCCATGCAGATGGACTTTTTGAGTCTCTTGATTATGAATGATTTGACAAGGGTGAACCATGCCTCATGGGCAAAATAACCAAGACCCCATTCTCTGGAACAATGGAGCGAGCGACCAACTTGTTGGAAATAATGCATACTGATGTGTGTGGTCCAATGAGCGTTGAGGCTCGTGGTGGATATCGTTATATTCTCACCCTCACTGATGACTTAAGTAGATATGGGTATGTCTACTTAATGAAACACAAGTCCGAGATCTTTGAAAAGTTCGAGGAATTTTAGAGTGAGGTAGAGACTCAACGTGACAGGAAAATAAAGTTCTTACGATCAGATTGTGGAGGAGAATATTTGACTCACGAGTTTGGTATGCACTTAAGGAAATGTGGAATTGTTTCACAACTCAGGCCGCTTGGAACACCTCAGCGTAATGGTGTGTCCGAACATCGTAATCGCACTCTATTGGATATGGTGCGATCTATGATGTCTCTTACCGACTTACCGCTATCATTTTGGGGTTATGCTTTAGAGACAGTCGCATTCACTTTAAATAGGGCACCATCTAAATCCGTTGAGACAACACCGTATGAATTATGGTTTGGAAAGAAACCTAAGCTGTCGTTTCTAAAATTTTGGGGATGCGATGCTTGTGTCAAGAAACTTCAACCTGAAAAGCTCGAACCCAAGTCGGAAAAATGCGTCTTCATAGGATACCCTAAGGAAACCATTGGGTATACCTTATACCTCAGATCCAAAGGCAAGATCTTTGTTGCCAAGAATGGATCCTTTCTGGAGAAAGAGTTTCTCTCGAAAGAAGTAAGTGGGAGGAAAGTAGAACTTGATGAAATACTGCCTCTTGAACTGGAAAGTAGCGCAGATCAGGAAGATGTTTCTGTGGTGCCTGCACCGACTAGAGAGGAAGTTAATGATGATGATCATGAAACTTCAGATCAAGTTACTACTAAACTTCGTAGGTCCACAAGGACACGTTCCACACCAGAATGGTATGGCAACCCTGTCATGGAAATCATGTTGTTAGACAACGGTGAACCTTCAAACTATGAAGAAGCAATGGCGGGCCCAGATTCCAACAAATGGCTTGAAGCCATGAAATCTGAGATAGGATCCATGTATGAAAACAAATATGGACTTTGACAAACTTGCCCGACAATCGGCAAACCATAGAAAATAAATGGATCTTTAAGAAGAAGAATGACGCGGATGGTAATGTGACCGTCTATAAGGCTCGGCTTGGCGCTAAGGGTTATCGACAAGTTCAAGGGGTTGACTACGATGAGACCTTCTCACCCGTAGCGAAGCTAAAGTCCGTCTTAATCATGTTAGTAGTTGCCTCATTCTATGATTATGAGATATGGCAAATAGACGTCAAAACGGCATTCCTTAACGGTTTCCTTAAGGAAGAATTGTATATGAGGCAGCCAGAAGGTTTTGTCGATCCTAAGAATGCTGACAAGGTATGCAAGCTCCAGCGATCCATCTATGGGCTGGTGCAAGCACCTCGGAGTTGGAACATTCGCTTTAATGAAATGATCAAAGCGTTTGGGTTTATGGAGACTTATGGAGAAGCCTGTGTTTACAAGAAAGTGAGTGGGAGCTCTATAGCATTTCTCATATTATATGTGGATGACATACTATTGACGGGAAATGATATAGAACTTTTGGAAAGCGTAAAGGCCTACTTGAAGAAGTGTTTTTCAGTGAAGGACCTTGGAGAAGCTGCTTACATATTAGGCATCAAGATCTATAGAGATAGATCGAGACGCCTCATTGGTCTTTCACAAAGCACGAAACTTGACAAGATATTGAAGAAGTTCAATATGGATCAGTCCAAGAAGGGGTTCTTGCCTATATTGCAAGTTGTGAAATTGAGCACGGCTCAATGCCCGACCTCGGTAGAAGATAGTGGAAAGATGAGTGTCATCCCCTATGCCTCATCCATAGGGTCTATTATGTATGCCATGCTGTGTACGAGGCCTGATGTGAACCTAGCCTTAAGTTTGGTAGGGAGGTACCAAAGTAATCCCGGCATGGAACACTGGACAGTGGTCAAGAATATCCTGAATTACCTGAAAAGGACTAAGGATATGTTTCTCATTTATGGAGGTGACAAAGAGCTCGTCGTAAAGGGTTACATCGATGCTAGCTTCAACACAGATCTGGATGACTTCAAGTCACAAACCGGATACATGTACATTTTGAATGGTGGGGCAGTCAGCTGGTGCAGTTGCAAGCAAAGTGTCGTGGCGGGATCTACATGTGAAGCGGATTACATGGCAGCCTTGGAGGCAGCACATGAAGCAATCTGGATGAAGGAGTTCATCACTGACCTAGGAGTTATTCCCAATGCGTCAGGCCCGATGACTCTCTTCTGTGACAACACTGGAGCTATTGCCCTTGCCAAGGAGCCCAGGTTTCACAAGAAGACCAGGCATATCAAGCGTCGCTTCAACTCATTCGTGAAAATATTCAAGATGGAGACACAGATATTTGTAAAGTGCATACGGATCTAAATCTCGCAGATCCGTTGACTAAACCTCTTCCACGAGCAAAACATGATCAATACTAGAACTCTATGGGTGTTCAATTCATCACAATGTATCTAGATTATTGACTCTAGTGCAAGTGGGAGAGTATTGGAAATATGCCCTAGAGGCAATAATAAAATGGTTATTATTATATTTCCTTGTTCATGATAATTATTTGTTATTCATGTTGTAATTGTATTAACCGGAAACCGCTAGACATGTGTGAATACATAGACCATAATATGTCCCTAGTAAGCCTCTAGTTGACTAGCTCGTTGATCAATAGATGGTTGTGGTTTCCTGACCATGGACATTGCATGTCGTTGATAACAGGATCACATCATTAGGAGAATGATGTGATGGACAAGACCCAATCCTAAGAATAGCACAAGATCGTGTAGTTCGTTTGCTAAGAGCTTTTCTAATGTCAAGTATCATTTCCTTAGACCATGAGATTGTGCAACTCCCAGATACCGTAGGAATGCTTTGGGTGTACCAAACGTCACAACATAACTGGGTGTCTATAAAGGTGCACTACAGGTATATCCGAAAGTGTCTGTTGGGTTGGCACGAATCGAGACTGGGATTTGTCACTCTGTATGACGGAGAGGTATCTCTGGGCCCACTCGCTAATGCATCATCATAATGAGCTCAAAGTGACTAAGGAGTTAGTCACGGTACCATGCATTACGGAACGACTAAAGAGACTTGCTGGTAACGAGATTGAACAAGCACTACAAAAAAAAGACACATTCGTGACATTTTGGGCCGAACGAAATTTTTTTCTGTCATACATATGACACTTCTATGACGATAATTGTGACAAAACCCGGTATCATCATAGATGTGGTGGGCTCCTACTTCTATGACAAAAAATCATGACAGAAAATGGGCTTTTCATCCTGGGCGGGCCAGAGACGCAGCTGCATGACATTCTTTCGGCCGTCCATGATGGAAAAAACTGTGGTAGAAGCAAGGGGGAGGAAAATTTCGGGGAGTTGCCGGTTACGGTAGGAGGTCGGGGACCGAGCGATGCGCTTTTCTCTCGTACACATGCGAGGTGTTGGCTCTAACTGAACCCGAGCGAGGCATTGGGATCTAACTGAACCCGAGCGATTGCACTGCAGGCTACGCGTTACTGAACCCGAGCATCGATCGATGGCTGTTAACTGAACCCGATGGAGCGATTCCTTCGCTACTACTGCTAACTGAAGCCGATCGATT
>NC_041391.1:542881494-542890581 GCF_002162155.2 Triticum dicoccoides
GTTTCGACCGTAGGGCTCCAACACAAGTCCGTTTCATCCGTTTTGCGGTACACCACACCCCTCCCGATGAACAGGACCCCCATTTCGACCGTAGCGCTCCAACACAAGTCCGTATCGTCCGTTTTGCGGTACGCCACACCCCTCCCGATCAACAGGACCCCATTTCGACCGTAGGAGGTCTGTTTCCTCCGTTTTGCGGTACGCCACACCCCTCCCGATCAACAGGACCCTGTTCCAAACGTAGGAGGTTCGTTTCCTCCATTGTGTGGTACGCCAGGCCTCGTTTCCATCGCCTGTTCCACCCAAGCCCTCCCGATGAACACGACCACGCATTCCATTCCGACCCAGCCGGTTGGCTCCCCATGAACACGACGACGACGTTGTTTCTCTGTTCCGACCCAACCATGTACATATGCGCGAGTAGGCGTTCAAGACCTTGCCCGTATGTACGTACGTGGCCGTATTTTCTTTCTTGCACCCTCGCCGTTGTACGTACGTGTACATGCTACGTGCGCGCCTCTACTACGACACGTGCGCACCTCTACTACGACACGTGCGCGCCCCTACATCGACCTGTATGTACATACACGTTCGCGACCAGAATGACAACACTACGTACGCTTCGACCAGGTGGGTCCCGACTGTCACGCACTTCCTTGCCTGCGAAGATGTAGCTGGTGGGTCCCAGCAGTCAGGGGGGCGAATTATTAATTTTTTGCCCGGACATACTTCCTTGCGTGTGAAGATGTAGCTGGTGGGTCCCAGCAGTCAGGGGGGCGAATCGTTTTTTTGCCTGGACACACTTCCTTGCGTGCGAAAGTGTCGTTGGTGGGTCCCAGCAGTCAGGGGGCGAATCGTTTTGTTTTTTTGCCCGGACACACTTCCTTGCATGCGAAGATGTAGCTAGTGGGTCCCAGCAGTCAGGTGGAAACGTTTTTTTCGCGAAATACAGTGGCCCGTACGGTGGGTCCCAGCTGTCAGGTGGAGGAATCACTATTTTCCGCGTAATAAGGAGGCACTTCCTTGCTGCGGCCATGGACCCAGCTGTCAGCCTCTCCACGTACAGTCCATGTCCGATGGAAGTCGTTCCTTGACCATGTTGACCACGCCGCGCCGAGAGCACCAGGGCTGTGGACAACGGCGAGGCCTAGGAAGGGGACGACGGGGAGCCGGGGAAGACGCGGCAGTGGAAGCCCGCGCGGAGAGGTGTACGAGGGTTCACTGGTTCGGCTTCGGTGTGAGGCTGCCGTTGCCGTAGGGCCTGGCTAGCGGTGGGAATAGTAGGGGGCGGTGAGGCCTCCACGGCAGCACAGCCGTCCATGGGAGGCAGGAGCATGCGGCATGACCGGCGCTGCTTTGAGCGGCTGGAGCAAGAAGACCAGAGGTTGAAGAAGCACTACGGTCGTTGGATGGACATCGTACGATCACTGGAGCTAGAATCGTTCATATGGACTAAAGTTGACAAAGGCCCTCGTCCCAGTCAACTTAGTAGGCCCACAAGTCAGCCTCCCACCATGGTGGGTCCCAGCTAGCTGGGGGAGTATTCATTTTTTTGTGCATAATAAGGAGGCACTTCCGGTGTGTCCAAGCTGACAGCGCGGGGAACGGTTTTTTGGCGAAATACGCTGGCCCGTCCGGTGGGTCCCAGCAGTCAGGGGGAAACGTTTTTTCGCGAAATAAGGTGGCCCGTCCAGTGGGTCCCTGCTATCAGGTGGAGGAATAATTATTTTGCGCGTAATAAGGAGGCACTTCCTTGCGGCCGCCTGGACCCAGCTGTCAGCCTCTCCACATGCAGTACTCTTCCGATGGAAGTCGGTCATTGACCACGTTGACCATGCCGCGCCGAGAGCACCAGGGCAGTGGTCTGGACGACAGCAAGGCCTAGGAAGGGGACGACACGGAGCCGGGGAAGACGCAGCAGTGGTAGCCCACGCGGAGAGGAGTACGAGGGTTCACTGGTTCGGCTGCGGTTTGAGGCTGCCGTCGCCACAGAATAACAGGGGGTGTGGGTGAGTAGAGGGATGGCCTGGCCAGCGGTGGGAGTAGTACGGGGCGGTGAGGCCTCTGCGGCATCACATCCGGCCACGGGAGGCAGGAGCACGCGACACGACCGGCGCTGCTTTGAGTGGCTGGAGCAAGAAGACCAGAGGTTGAAGAAGCACTACGGCCGTTGGATGGATATCGTACGATCACGGCAGCTAGAATCGTTTATATTGACTAAGTTGACAAAGCCCTTGGTACGCGTCAACTTAGTAAATCCACATCTCGGATTTGGCAGAGAACATATAGCCCATTTGCGATTTGTAAGAATGTACAGCCCATTTTTCAATTCTAATGGAATTTACTACAGCCCATTTACAGTTTGTTAAAAGTACAGCCCAACTTCTAGCTAGGACAATGATTAATAATTTCAAACAACCGCTCAAAACAGAATTCAAAAAAATCCCACATTTTGATGGGATCCGAAATATTTTTATCCGAAATTTCTAGTCAAGTTAAATATAATTTCAAAATAAAGTTGTATCACGTTAAAATCCAACGAAATATTGCACGCGCAACAAGTAATGAAATTAAAATTTCCAAATTCCAAAAATAATATATTTTTCAAATTAATTACGTGTTTGGTGCATAGTAATTGCCCAGTTATTATAATTACATCCCATTTGTAATTTCTTAAAGTCCATTTTCTTGTTAAGCCTAATGCATACCTTCTAGGAAACTTTGCAGCCCAGCGGGGCGGATAACAAGTTGACCCGGATATTGTGTACAACTGTCGGCCCAGTTGCATTGCTGATGTTGAAAAAAAGCCCTGTGTAGTACAGTACAACCTAACATGGTTACTCAGCCCACATTCAGCGACGCTGGAAAGGCCCAAACAAGGCTTCTGTACAACTTTTTGAAGTCACTGAGCTCAGTTAATAACTTAAGAAAAAGGTTAGATTATAGTGGAACCTAATTAAAAGCTGTCACAAGCAAATAAATAATTCAATGGGTCCCACTTGTGCGTGTGCGCGTGTGTGTGCGTGCGTGCGTGTGTGTGTGTGTGTGTGAGAGAGAGAGAGAGATAGAGAGAGAGAGAGACCCATCGGTCGATGCTCGTAAATACATCTTTCAGCCATATGCATTGTTGATGCTGAGTAAAAACTTATATAGTCGACACAATCATATAGAACATCATAGCACACTGAACTTGCATACAAAAATTTCACGCAGGCGGCACAATCAGGATGGAAGCAGTGGATCGCTACGGGAAGGGCTATGTTCAAACCAACAAAGTTGTACATAATGGTTCGTCGTCTTTATAAATGACGGGGAAATATCTTGAATGTTGTGCAAAGAAAACAGACAGACAACACAATAAGTTCTGCTAGCACATTAAGTTGACATACAGCCCTTTCTAAAAAAGTTCAGGTACAAAATTAGAACAGGTCACAATCAAATGTACTGGCATATCAGTGCTTCAGACCCATAGCTCGGATTTAACTAGTACTATCTGACAAGATTCAGTTGTTACCCTCAATTAGAGCACATCCAGGCAGCCAGCCCTGCCTCTTCTCCCAAAGAAGCAGTGGCCTCCGCCGCATGATGGAGTAGGCCCTGTGTCATCCATCGTTCCGAGCAACACGGGGAAAGTCTGACGTTGACTCCTGTAATGGACGTCGTCGACAGGACTTCGATTGATGGATTGACCACTTCTTCGACATGCATGAACACTCGATACAGGTACATCCCTAACGTGGTCCGCGGCGGCCTTGTTTGCGACGAATAGTACAACCCTGGTTCCTGCACCGGTATCTCAACACCAATCACTTTCGGTATGGTGGACGGCTTCTTCATCCATGCCATAACAGTCAGAGCACAGCTGTCTGGAGGAACAAACATACTTACGAGCTCACCTCCAAGGTCATTGATAAGCTCGTTCATGGACTCATTGTTCCAAGCACGTAGAGGCATGCCGTGGAAGGTAAGCTTTGTTAAAAACTCAAACTCAGAGGGCACCGAGCCCCATCCTGGGTGCCACCGATCAAAGCTCACCAGCGCTCCGTCGCAGAACAAACGCCGGGAAGATTCGAACACACGACTGCAGTCGAAAGTTATCCGGAACCTAACAAAGAAATCAGCCAGTGGCGGACAGACTTCCACGAGCAAGTCACTTATTTGGATGCCGTGCGCAATGCCAAGAGCTTTGACAAGGTTGTCCGGCGAGATGGGAGGCCAGTCGCCGTTGATGGTTACAATCAACACTTTGCCGGCAAACTGGTCGTCAAGCGCCGCCATGCCACTGTTGAGCGACAGCACGCAGCGACCAAAGGCAGGACGGACCTCAGGATCTCCGGCTCGGAGATCCGCATTAACCCGTGACATGATAGTGCGCTTGAGTACAGGGAGTACAAGAGGGGGATTTGGGGGAACTGGAGTAGGAATCGAGATTCTAGAGGTGGGGGAGGGGCGGGAGACAGGGGGTGAAAAGGTAGCATGAATTTCAAGCACGCGCTAATATGCTCTTGGCGTGCAAGCGCACGAAAACACCGGTGGCGCCCACATTTCGGCCTAAGAGTCCTTATTCTTTCTTTTTTGGAGAGCCCGACCTTTTTTTCAGGATCTTTTGAGAGCCCAGCCCGAGAGTCATAATTGACCTATTTGGCATTGCGTTACTACTCGGCCCATATTCAACGACACCTCACTGGCCCAAGCAAGTGTACATCATCGAAAAGGTAGTGAGCTCAAATTATATAACTTGAAAAAAGGAGATATACTTTGAACACTGGAGAATGGTGATGCCCTCATTTAGCCCACCAGTAGTTCGAGACAATAAACAGTTCGAAACAACGATATATACAACATTCAAACAGCAAGACATGATTGTTCATAAGAAGTCTTGCTACACCACCAAAACGTACCCATCTGTAGTGCTCAGACTCTCGTGATCCAGACGAGAATGACATTCTAAACAGAAGTAACTATTACATAGAAAGAGTGACATAGACGAGGATGACCAAATGACAAGGAATATGCATAACAAAAGAAAGAACTACCCATCCAGAACCAGCAGCAAAGACAACAAAGTCATTCGAAGAGATGATCCAATGCCATCATAATTTGCAGCCCCGCTTCAGCGACCAGTGATCCGGAGACACCAGTAGTCCATCCTTTCGATGCAACAGCCCAGTTACCTATCAACCTGAAGGCTTGAACCACATCACTGCCTGTCGTAATTGAGACATCCAAGGATCAAAGTTAATCCGAATGCCTTTGTCATTCTCACCTTCTTCTGGCTGTAGGCTGTATCGTTGACAATCAGGGGAGTTTGCTCCCGAACTCCTAGGGCTCGCCGTGTAGACACAGTTTTCCATAGCAAACAGAGCCTCTCTACCATCAAGGTCCTTGCCAATGGTGATCTCCTGGTTAATCGGATAATTGAGTCCGAGAAACAGAGAGTGTGAACCAAGGTTGTTTACCTGCCTCCAACTAAAAAATCCTAAAGGCCCCAACAAGCTGGTATCCTGCTCATAGACGTAACAACCACTGTCCGAATACTCACGTATTACACGGTGCTTGTATACAGTGGGGTTTTGCAATATAACTTTTCCGGCTAATGTATCCGAATGATCATCAGTCTTTTGTCGTCGTCTGATCAAGCGAGGAACCAGTTGTGCTTCCCTGTTTTTGGCAAAGGTGGTGTAATTACAAAGGGCAGTAACTGTAGGGACACTGCATCATATCAAAAAGGACAGGCGTTGTTAATGTAAGATCAGCATTGTTCAGAGTATGAATAGGATAATGCAAGAAAAACATTGATATGTCCCTGTTGGAACTAGGAGGAAAATACAGGGAAATGTATACTGGGTTTGAAAATATAGAAGTGCCATGCATGGTTATACTCATGTTATCTCGCAATCGATTCTTCATAGGAAACTACCATGTCATGCATGTTATGTAATCATGTTCTGTCTTCACAAACAAATTCTTCAAGGTAACTAACAGAACAAGCATTGTTATATACTCATGTTCTGTGGGCAAATTTTTTGTGAGGATATTATTCTAGCCATTTATTGCTGAAGGGCGAATATAGGTATGTACACATGGTAAACATTGCAGGATTTCACTACTTCCAAATATAGAGTTCTCCATATGCACATTTACTTCCCTAATGTATGGTTAGATGAAACCAACAGTGTGGTGCATGTTTCTACATCATGAAAATGAGGAAACTAACATGGCCATTGATACACACTCATATTTAGTAGTAGTGTATAGATTACTATAAAATAAGGATAATATCCATTTGTTCCTAACCATTTGATTATTTAGGGTACAGATTGGCTGTGATGACATGGTCACAATTGCATGAATTAACTCATTCCAAATATAGCTGATTTACGGCGTCTCTAATATATTGCCATAGTTCTACTCAAATTCTGCTCAAATACGGATATGCCAATCATCACAAAAAGTTCAAACAGTGTCATGGCATCATCATTAACATGAGACAGAAACAACTTACATGCGTCGTCCCAGCAATACGTGGTGCCATCTGCTTTGTCGATCGCGTAGATGATGCCATTGTGTTCAGTAGCATCACAGAAGTGTGTATCAGCTTTGACGATGATCCATTGCGAGCCGAGTTGTCTCCAGCTAAAAAAGGCACTGGCGTAAAGATAGGCGAGTCTGCGGTCGAACAAGACAATTAGCTTGAAGTCTGCGTAATTCGCATGTCGTGTGGGTACTTGGCAAATTACAATCTTCTGCAAAACAAGGTCCGTCCAACTGACGTAGTAATCTAGATGACTTGGACCGCGATGGTAATACTCTGTATAATCCAACGGAGGAATGATAATCTCATGGGAGGTCTGGAAGTTCACGAGCACCAACTTTTTACCGTCTTCTCTAAAGGCAGCCATCCAGTATGAGTTCATGCCGACCCAGTACATACCTGCCAAGAAGTTTCGGGCGATGGTGATCGGATCGATGTCGAGGGAAATGATGTACGGCGACACACTACATACCTGCAAAGAAGTTTCGGATAATGGAGATCGGATTGAAGTCGAGGGGCATCATGCACGCCTCCGTATCATGGTGAGCCAATCTCGCAAGACCAGATAGCAGCAAGCAGGGTGTCTTGAAAAGCTTAGGCCTCGCTTCAACGATGGTCGTGTGCATGTCCCTCGAGCATGCAGCTAGCCGCAGGGCGGTCAACATATCCATACATGAACAACAGAGGTCGAGGATGTCACTGGGGATATTTCTCCAATCGCGGCTCATATGGATGTTGCGCGGTTCGCGTTCGGCCATGGCAGAGTTTGGAAGGGGGCTTGATTTACGGGGGAGAAGGATGTCGGTGCTGGAGCAGCTAGTGAGGGAATAGTGGTACTGGGGGAGGCGAAAGAGGCGACGGTACACGGGGGCAAAGTGAGATGGAGACGGAGACGGAGAAGGAGAAGGAGATGGAGATGGAGTGGTGCTATGGGAGCGGAGAGGGAGACGAGGCGAGGCGCCAATGTGCTGTACAGCGGCGGTGACAGACTGCACAGTGCACAGGGTGAGGCTGACTTTGGTAACCCGAACACGCCGCCTCGCCTGGACTAGTGTCAGGCGCAGGGTATTGTCACTTCACTGTGAGGACCGGATGAATAGTATTTTGACCATCAAGTGTACCACAGTTGTACTACTACTACTAGTAGTAGTAGGAACATGAGTACTCTAGTATTGTACAGTGGAAATAGGTCTCCCGTGCTAGCATGCCTGTTCACTTCATTGTTCAAGTATCATCCATATTGCGAGCAGAACCAAATTCTCGTGCATGCCCAATCAACGCCCTGCCGCGATGCATGCAATGGTCGTTCTGGTGCATCAAGGACGGCATGAAGATCGTTCCACACTTGAGAAGAGGAAAAATGGAAAGGTAGAACGCGGCAGCAGAGGAAGAGAATGCTGGCTAACGAGGCTGGGAGGGGATCGAGCAGGAAGTTAATGCTCCACGCCTAAAGGTTTTAGGAAAACCTGATTATCATAAGGTGACTTATACTCACCTAAACGGAGGGAGTATTCCTTAACCAGAGAATGTTGTGTCTCCCACTCACACGCTCAAAAAAAAGCTACGACACATTTTTTATCTGTTTGCATAGGTCCCACCTATCAGGAAGGATGGGCACGTACACGAACAGGTACGACTCCTCTCAGTCTACCCGCATAGCCTTTTCGTTTAGTCTACCTAGCGTCTAATCAACTGCCTGCACGCCACTTATCCCATTTACTTCTCCATCGGGAACCGATTCGCCTCGGCTTCTTCACCTCCCCTTCGTCTTCATTTGCATCCAAACCCCACTGCGTTCACATTGTTTTAACCTCTTTAAATAATCATCTACTACTTCAGTTAGACTAGCCATCTAATCCTAATTCTCCAAACCATAGCCCTCCGTTCCAGCGGTTCCAAATGGCGAAAGAGATCCAGATACAAGTTTTTAGCATCCAACATGTCCTCGTCAAAGGCTCGATGCGCATAGTTGCCACCGTCACCGTCAACTCAAGGGTTGTTTGGCAGTGGATCAACAATGTATCCAACTCCCTCGAAAAGGTAGAGACGAGTGTCATCGGTCTCGACACAGAGTACATGGAGCGTGCCCTTGGGAAGATCCAGCGCACCACCGTCCTTCAGCTGTGCCTCGAAGATGATGTTTTGGTGTACCACATCATACACTCGCCCTCCATACCAGGTGAGCTTCACGATTTCTTGTCTCGGGAGGACGTATACTTCTGTAGGGCAGCCATCGAAGGGGACAAACAGAAGCTGGAGGCGTACAACCTTGATTTGAAAAGTATTGCTGACCTACAAACCAGAATCAAAATTCCTGTAGAAGATTGTGCTAACCAGACACCATCCCAATTCGACGTAGCAAATTTTGTGCTCGGTACAAATCTTCAGAAGGGTGATGAGACGGTGGCATTAAGGTCGTCTGGATGGGAGAAGTATCCCTTGACGTACGAGCGGATAAAATATGCTGCCCTCGATGCCCGTGTGAGTTTCGAGATAGCTGCAAGGTCCAAAGAGCTTGTTGCGAAGCCGTCTCCCACAGAGAATGAGAAGAA
>NC_041391.1:542891049-542917319 GCF_002162155.2 Triticum dicoccoides
AAGAAGAAGAAGAAGAAGAAGAAGAAGAAGAAGAAGAAGAAGAAGAAGAAGAAGAAGAAGAAGAAGAAGAAGAAGAAGAAGAAGAAGAAGAAGAAGAAGAAGAAGAAGAAGAAGAAGAAGAAGAAGAAGAAGAAGAAGAAGAAGAAGAAGAAGAAGAAGAAGAAGAAGAAGAAGAAGAAGAAGAAGAAGAAGAAGAAGAAGAAGAAGAAGAAGAAGAAGAAGAAGAAGAAGAAGAAGAAGAAGAAGAAGAAGAAGAAGAAAGAAGAAGAAGAAGAATAAGAAGAAGAAGAAGAAGAAGAAGAAAACGCTGCACCAGCAGGAGGGCATTATGGATGGATGAACTATTTCCTCTCTTGTAAAAAAAATTATTCCCTCTCGGTGATATTGATATAGATGGACTATTTCGATAGTGTGCATGTCTTTGGAACAGAGTAGTAGCATGGGTCCGCTTGACTATAAGGAACTATTTATCCGCATATATAGCTTTCTCTGCTACTCCTTCTAGTGATCGGTATGCAGTGCATGTGTCCGTAGACATGACAGCTTGTCCATGGAAGTTCAACTACGGCGACCATCACGTTTCATCTCGCGATTCCCACGATGCCTCTCCAACCCACGGCACTACGCCCCCCGACGTGCGCCTCACCCCTCTCGGCCGCACCGCCCCTCTGCCTCTGTGTGCATGACATGTGGGCCACCTAAAATGCGGCGAGCATCAAGTTTCTACCATAGCCACCCGCGATTCCCACGACACCGCTCGAACCCATGAAACCACACGTCCCCCGACCTGCGGCTCACCCCCCTTGGCCCCACTGCCCCTCTGCCTTCGGGAGCATTACGTGTGGACCAGTCACCTATCGGGTCCACATGTTATTGACTCAAAGGTAGGTGTAGTAAGGCGCTGAAGCTTAGTCCCGACGGCCCTGAGAGGGAAATGTAACTCCTGCGCCAGGGCTTGTGGTGCTCCCACAGCACGAACTCGTGCCAAACTCGAGATTTGTTTCTTTACTATACATGCACGCAAAGATTTAATGGACATTGTAATCTCAACATGTGATGGGGAGCTCTAAATTTGATTTTGAAACTTATAAAACGAAAAGATTCAAAACAAATAAATTGGTAGAGAGGGAGTATATCGTAGGATGTGTCCCATACAAAATAAGTCCCCTGGTTTCTCAACGCGAAGATGCGGTTAGAAAGGAGCACAGCGTCTTCCTACTCGTATGGCAACAAATCGGCCGTAGACAGCATGGTCCACCTTTGACCGCCATGTGCAAGGTTCATTCTATCTTTTTTTCAATCTCACCATGGTTCCATCGTACCAATTCATGCGGTGGCCCGTTGCATGGCTGATCCCAATGTTGGACAAAGGTTCTACGGGAACGGTGTCACCATTGTAAATGTTGTGCAAATTGATGTTGGTACCCTACCATACATATGCAAGCCAATCTCCACTCGCACCGAGCCTAGCCTGTGAAACAGTGGGCAGGGGGAGAATTAGGAAATGGACACGGAAGTAGTCTTTAGAATGCATTTACTACGTGATCAAACTCATCTTACCTGCTCATCGGAGGAAATCCGAGTGCCCCTCAACGTCGACATCTCAAGGGGCGTCAACTTGCAACTACGGCCACGCCGCGCTGGAGAGACCCCCAAGGAAACATCCTCGTGTGTTCCACGGAACATCAAGATGCATTTGTATGAGTAGTTTATCTTGTGAGAGAAAAGGATGAACGAGGGAAGGCCTCTAGAGATAGAGATGGACACTACTACTACAAATGTGCTGGCCCGTGCATTGCAATGGATCCAAACTAGTAGAATAATACTTGTTCACATGCTTGAAATATAAACACTCTAGTTTTGATATACATGTGTCAGCAGACACGACAACTTGTCCATGGAAGTTGAACCACGGCGACCATCACGTTTCTTGTTTCTACCACTGCCACACCCACACGCGATTCCCACGATGCCGCTCCAACCCACGGCACAACATCCCCCGACGTGGACATGGATCCTCTGACGTGGCTAGCACTGCCTTGCCCTGCCTTTCCTTCGCTGACAGGTGGGACCCACGCTTATGGGTCCCACATGTCAGTGGCAGAATGGTAGGATTGTTCGTGCCCCTCATCCCTCTCGGCCCCACCGCTCCTCTGCCTTTGTGTGCATGACATGCGGGCCAGCTGAACTGCGGCGACCATCAACTTTCTACCACAGACACACCCGATTGGACACGGTTTGCCTGCTCCGCTGCTGTGCTCCGATCTGTACTCCCGCACCATCGAATTTTCATCCAGCGGTTGTGACACATTTCGTCCCGGGTGAGGGAGTCCTGGACTAGGGGGTGTCCGGATAGCCGAACTATCATCATCGGCCGGACTCCAAGACTATGAAGATACAAGATTGAAGACTTCGTCCCGTGTCCGGATGGGACTTTCCTTGGCGTGGAAGGCAAGCTTGGCGATACGGATATGTAGATCTGCTACCATTGTAACCGACTCTGTGTAACCCTAGCCCTCTCCGGTGTCTATATAAACCGGATGGCTTTAGTCCATAGGACGAACAACAATCATACCATAGGCTAGCTTCTAGGGTTTAGCCTCCTTGATCTCATGGTAAATCCACTCTTGTAACACACATCATCAATATTAATCAAGCAGGACGTAGGGTTTTACCTCCATCAAGAGGGCCCGAACCTGGGTAAAACATCGTGTCCCTTGTCTCCTGTTACCATCCGCCTAGACGCACAGTTCGGGATCCCCTACCCGAGAGTTCCTCTGTGCCGTCACCAATAGGCTCGATGGCTTCTTCGATCACCATCAACGACGCAGTCCAGGGTGAGACCTTCCTCCCCGAACAGATCTTCGTATTCGGCGGCTTCGCACTGCGGGCCAATTCGCTTGGCCAACTGGAGCAGATCGAAATCTACGCCCCTAGCCGTCAGGTCAGATTTGGAAGTTTAAACTTCACGGCCGACATCCGCGGGGACTTGATCCTCGATGGATTCGAGCCACAGCCAAGCGTGCCGCACTGTCGCGGCGAGCATGATTTAGCTCTGCAGCCGGACAGTACCCTGGAGGCCGCACTCGAACCCGCTCCGATCTTCAATTCGGAGCCGGCTGCGCAGGTCGACGACGGATGGCTAGACACCGCCTCGGGAGCTGCAACCTCTACGGCAATAGAGCCGAACAATGACCTTGTCCCTCATGAAGCTCGTGACTCCGAGGTGCCGGACTCCTTGCCGGACTCCGAACCTCCTGCGCCCCCTCCAATCGAATCCGATTGGGCGCCGATCATGGAGTTCACCGCAGCGGACATCTTTCAACACTCACCTTTTGGCGACATCTTGAGTTCGCTAAAGTATCTCTCGTTATCAGGAGAGCCCTAGCCGGACTGCGGTCAGGACGGTTGGGATGCGGACGACGAAGAAATTCAAAGACCACCCACCACCCACTTGGTAGCCACTGTCGATGATCTAACCGACATGCTAGACTACGACTCCGAGGACATCGACAGTATGGACGACGATGCCGGAGACGACCAAGAACCAGCGCCCACCGGGCACTGGAAAGCCACCTCATCATATCACATATACATGGTGGATATCCCAAAGGATGGAAATGGCGAAGGAACAGCGGAGGATGACCCCTCCAAGAAACAGCCCAAGCGTCGGCGTCAGCGGCGCTGCTCTAAATCCCGCCACAGCAAGAATGAAGATTCCGGCACCGGAGATAATAATACACCGGACAGTGCCGAAGACAACCCACTCCAGCAAGATCCAGTGCGGGAGGATGGAGACGCCAGCCCTCATGAGAGAGCGGCAGAAGAAGAGGTAGAGGTTTATATGCCTCCCTCCGGAGACGAGGCAAGCCTCGACGACAATGAATTCGTTGTGCCTGAGGATCCCGTCGAACAAGAGCGTTTTAAACGCAGGCTTATGGCCACGGCGAACAGCCTCAAGAAAAAGCAGCAACAGCTTAGAGCTGATCAAGATCTGCTAGCCGACAGATGGACTGAAGTCCTCGCGGCCGAAGAGCATGATCTCGAACGCCCCTCCAAAAGCTATCCTAAACGCAACCTGCTCCCCCGATTAGAGGAGGAGGCGTATGAACCCGCATCACCAGGAGACAATACGGCTGACCGACCACCCCGTGGTCGCGACAGAGAGGCCTCTAGGCCCTTCACTAGACCCGTACCCCGGCATGGCTCGAAAAGCACAAGGCCACAGGGGAACGCTCCGGACTTGCGAGATATATTGGAGGATAGGGCAAGACAATCAAGATCGATCTATGGATCGCGTGGGCGCCCCACGATACGTGACGACAACCGTCGCGCCGGACACAGTAAGTTCGGCCGGGCCGAACAAAATAGACAAAGCTGTCTTGAGCTCTGTCATGATATCGCCCAGTACAGAGGCGCCGCACACCCACTATGCTTCACAGATGAAGTAATGGATCATCAAATCCCCGAAGGGTTTAAGCCCGTCAACATCGAATCCTATGATGGCACAACAGACCCCGCGGTTTGGATCGAAGACTATCTCCTTCACATCCACATGGCCCGCGGTGACGATCTTCACGCCATCAAATATCTCCCCCTCAAGCTTAAAGGACCAGCCCGGCATTGGCTTAACAGCTTGCCAGCAGAGTCAATTGGGAGTTGGGAGGACCTGGAAGCCGCATTCCTCGATAACTTCCAAGGCACGTATGTGCGACCACCAGACGCTGATGACCTAAGCCAGATAATTCAGCAGCCAGACAAATCGGCCAGACAATTCTGGACACGGTTCTTAACCAAGAAAAACCAAATCGTCGACTGTCCGGATGCGGAGGCCCTCGCGGCCTTCAAGCATAATATCCGCGACGAGTGGCTTGCCTGGCACCTGGGACAGGAAAAGCCGAAATCCATGGCAGCCCTCACATCACTCATGACCCGCTTCTGCGCGGGTGAGGAGAGCTGGCTAGCACGCAGCAACAACCTCAGCAAAAATTTTGGCAGTCCGGATATCAAGGACCGTAATGGCAGGTCGCGTCATAACAAAAACAAACGCCGCATTAACGGCGACAATAGTGAGGATACGGCAGTCAATGCCGGATTCAGAGACTCTAAACCCGGTCAGCGGAAAAAGCCATTCAAAAGAACTACTCCGGGTCCGTCCAATTTGGACCGAATACTCGACCGCTTGTGCCAGATACATGGCACCCCCGAAAAGCCAGCTAACCACACCAACAGGGACTGTTGGGTATTCAAGCAGGCAGGCAAGTTAATCGCCGAAAACAATGACAAGGGGCTGCACAGCGATGACAAGGAAGAGACCCGACCGCCGAACAATAGAGGACAAAAGGGTTTCCCCCCACAGGTGCGGACGGTGAACATGATATACGCAACGCACATACCCAAAAGGGAGCGGAAGCGTGCACTCAGGGACGTATACGCGATGGAGCCAGTCGCCCCGAAGTTCAATCCATGGTCCTCCTGCCCGATCACTTTTGACCGAAGGGACCACCCCACTAGCATCCGCCACGGCGGATTCGCTGCATTGGTCTTAGACCCAATTGTCGATGGATTTCACCTCAACAGAGTCCTGATGGACGTCGGCAGTAGCCTGAACCTGCTTTATCATGATACAGTGTGCAAAATGGGCATAGACCCCGCAAGGATTAAATCTACCAAGACGACCTTTAAAGGCGTCATACCAGGTGTAGAAGCCAATTGTACAGGCTCAGTTACACTGGAAGTGGTCTTTGGATCCCCGGATAACTTCCGAAGCGAGGAGTTAATCTTCGACATAGTTCCGTTCCGCAGCGGCTATCATGCCCTGCTTGGACGTACCGCGTTTGCAAAGTTCAACGCGATGCCGCAGTACGCATACCTCAAGCTCAAGATGCCAGGCCCTCGAGGAGTCATCATAGTCAACGGAAACACTGAACGTTCTCTCCGCACGGAGGAGCATACAGCGGCTCTCGCGGCAGAAGTACAATGCAGCCTCTTAAGGCAATTCTCGAGTCCGGCCGTTAAGCAGCCAGACACAGCTAAGCGCGCCCAGAGTAACATACAACAAGACCACCTGGCACGTTCCGAGCACGCGTAGCAGTGCGGCCCCAACCCCAGCCCCTGTAAAACATCAAGACAGGTCCTTCGCGTACACCATTACACTCTGAAGATACCATGGGCATGGGGAGAGGGGCACGACCACGATAGGCCCAGACTGCGGCTCAACCACACCAGGGGCTCTCAAGTGTGTCGTTCCTTTTTCTTTTCTTTTTTCCTTTTTTACCCACGGGACTCCGTTCGTCAGAGGCTCTGTCCGGCAGCAGACCTGCCGAACTCACGATGCAACAGCCAGGGAAGGATAAAGGCTACAACGAATATCCAGGTGGTCTCCATTACGAGCATTAAATCTGTTTTACGCACCATTAGGCAGCCTACCCCTGGAGGGGGACATGTTTAACAGTCCCATCCCTTGCTTATCACACCATTTGTATCGTTCTGCACTTACAGCAGTTTTTCTTTAATAAGTAATGCAGCACCTTTTTGCTTCCAATTGCATTTCTCTCTTATACATATGTTCATTTGTGACATGTTGCATCTGTACGTTTTGGTACGGCTAAATACACCAGGGGCTTACATTTCCCGCATCATGGTGTGATAAGTCCGAACACTTTCACAAGTGCGGCACCCCGAACTTATAGCATTATATGCATCGGCTCTGAATCATGTCTTGGGTCAATAGTTGGGTTTGCCCGGCTCCCATGTTTTGGTACCTTACGTTCCGTTGTATAGGCTAAGGTAGCACTGGGAGAACCACTGCGATTGCGCCCCAGTTGAGCTGGGTTAACGCCTCCGTGGAGAAAGCTAAAACTGACCGTCATGATGAGGCGAGAGCTGGTCGCTGTTCGAGAGGTTTTTTGCGAGTCCTTCAAGACATATGCCGCTTAGAGCGAGGAGCCGACTTAGTCCGGCCCAGGCGTGGATAGCGCCCCAAATTCGGCCTTCCGAAGACTAGGGGCTTCGCCGAAATTTAAAATTATAGAATTCTATGGCTAAGTGAGAATGTTCAAGCATTATAAGTCCGGTTGCCTTGTTCGTTGTGTTGAGCGCCTCCCTAGACGGACCCAAATATGGGAACAAGAGTGCTCAAACTTATCCCGAACACCCCAGCACTCATGGCATGGGGGCTGAAGCCGACGACTTGCCATCTCTCAGATTTGATAAACAGCCACACAGAAGGTAATATTTTAAATTAAAATGCATTGCTTAGCGCAAATGAACTAAAGTTTTCAGCGCACAGGATAACAAAATACGAGTTTACTCAAATATTACATCTTTGGAGCACTCACCTGCAATAGTGCGGGCGCTCTTCAGCACACTCTTATAATAAATCTCGGGCGTGCGATGCTCCTTGCCCTCTGGTGGCGGGTCCGTCACAAGCTTCTGGGCATCCATCTTGCCCCAGTGCACCTTTGCGCGGGCAAGGGCCCGACGGGCACCTTCAATACACGCGGAGTGCTTGATGACTTCAACCCACGGGCACGCATCCACCAGCCGCCGCACCAGGCCGAAGTAGCTCCCAGGCATGGCCTCCTTAGGCCACAGCCGAACTATGAGGCCCTTCATGGCCTGTTCGGCCGCCTTGTGGAGCTCGACCAGCTGCTTCAGCTGGTCGTAAGGGGCACCGGATGTCCGGCCTCAGCATACTGAGACCAGAAGACCTTCTCCGTCAAGCTCCCCTCCTCGGCCCGGTAGAATGCGGCAGCATCGGACACGCTGCAAGGAAGATCTGCGAATGCTCCTGGAGAGCTCCGAATTCGGGTAAGCAACAGGTAATTAACACTCACATGCTTACTTTGCATGAAAAATGCCTTAGCCGCTGCTATTTTCTACAACGCATCAATTTCCTGGAGGGCCTTGTAGGCTTTGGCCTTAGCGGCTTTGGCACTCTCAAGAGCCGTTGCAAGCTCAGACTCTCCAGTCTTCGAGTCACGCTCCAGGCTCTCATGTTTTTTCACGAGATCCTGGAGCTCTTGTTGTACCTCCGCCACCCGCGCCTCCTGCTTCTCTCGCTCGGTGCGCTCCGCGGCCGCATTGCGTTCGGCCGTGACCACCGCCTCTTTCAGGGTTGCCACCTCGTTAGTGGCCCCTGCAATACCCACGTTATCCTTGTCATTATTTTTGCAACCAAAATCCTTTTCTGTAAGGTACAATTTTAATAAGGTGTTACTCACCTTCCTTGTCCTCGAGCTGCTTCTTGGCACGATCGAGCTCGTTCTCGAACCGCTCGAGGCTTTCCTTCAAAGTATTGACCTCCACAGTCAGTGCGGCAGAGGTCAGCAGCGCAGCCTGCAATCCCATATTGACATATTTTTTATGACTCCAGCGTATATCTTCTTAAGATCCTCAGTCTGGCTTTTCTTTCCGAACACCAAACCGAGCATCAGGGGCTACTGTCTATGCGGTACTATTTTACATATACCAAAATTCTTACCTCAAAGCCTGTTAGAAGGCTGCTGCAGGCTTCGGTCAGCCCGCTCTTGGCGAGCTGAACCTTCTGAATCACCGCACTCATAATAGTGCGGTGTTCCTCTTCAATGGAGGCGCCATTGAGCGCCTCTAGCAAGTTGTCCGACGCCTCCGGTTGGACAGAGGCTGCCGGCGTCACGGTCTTGCCCTTCTTACGAAGGAGTCGCCCGCCGAACTCCGAAGCCACTATGGGTTCCGGGGCCGAGTCCGGTGCAAAGTCCAGGAGGCTGTCCTGCGACACCTCCGGAGCCTCCTCCTCCTGGTGGGTCCTTTCCCGGCATCCCACCTCGGCATTGTCCGCATCACGAGGGGTGGAGGCAGTCGGAAGAGAATCCATATCCGACGCACCTAAGGACCCGCTCGACGAAGCGGGAAGATCATCCTTGGGTGGACTGCAGGGTTGTATGCGGCATTAGAAAGACATTATGTGGAGAAAAAGAAAAATCATGAAGTTATTCGGGAGTCCGGATACTTACGATCTCGCCAGGGGCTTGGCCCTTGGGGGCCAGTCCTCGTCGTCGTCACTGGCGTTGGCAGAGCAGTCCGGGGAAAGAGTCTTTCCCTTCTTGGGCCCTTCGGCCTCCCCCGTAGGGGAAGCCTTCCGTTTCTTCCCTCCCCCCGCTGGGGGAGAGGCTTTCTTCTTCTCCTCCTCGCCTTTGTGGGAGGAGTCGGCCTCGGAGTCATCATCCGATAACACCTGAAAACGGGAACTCTTTCGGATACCCGTGGCCTTCTTCTTGGCCTTCTTCTCCGGCACCACATGGGGTGCCGGAGCCAGCAGCCCCGCGGGCGTCCGTTGGGTCCCCTCGCAATGGGGCCGAACAGATAGTCCGTTCGGCCTTCGCCAGCCAGTCCTGTCAAAGGTAAAGGGAGTTTAGATCCCGCATAGAGTCAAACTATGAAAAACGAGCGCTCCGTAAAGGACAAAATCACTTACCTCGTCAGCCGGACGCTGCGAGCGGAATCCGCGATCTTCGATAGCGGATGCGGGAGCCTCGGCGCCCTTGAATAGCACCTTCCAGACATCTTCGTACGTAGTGTCGAAGAGCCCGCTCAGAGTCTGGTGTTGCGCCGGATCGAAATCCCGCATGTTGAAACCCCGTTGTTGGCACGGGAGAATCCGGCGGATGAGCATGACCTGGACTACGTTGACAAGCTTGAGCTTCTTGTCCACCAGCTTTTGGATACAGGCTTGGAGTCTGGTCAGCTCCTCCGAATCACCCCAGATCCGGCCACTCTCTTTCCAGGAGGTAAGCCGTGTAGGGATGCCAGATCTGAATTCGGGGGCCGCTGCCCAATCAGGGTCACGCGGCTCGGTGATGTAGAACCACCCCGATTGCCACCCCTTAATGGTTTCCACGAAAGTGCCCTCCAGCCAAGTAACGTGGGACATCCTGCCCACCATGGCGCCTCCGCACTCCGCTTGGCTGCCCTTCACAACCTTCGGCTTGACACTGAAGGTCTTGAGCCACAAACCAAAGTGGGGCTGGATGCAGAGGAAGGCCTCGCACACGACGATAAACGCCGAGATGTTGAGGATGAAATTCGGGGCCAGATCGTGGAAATCCAGGCCGTAGTAGAAAATGAGCCCCCAGACAAAGGGGTGAAGTGGGAAGCCCAGTCCGCGGAGGAAATGGGGAAGAAATACTACCCTCTCATGGGGCCTGGGGGTGGGGATGAGCTCTCCCTCATCGGGGAGCCGGTGCGCGATGTTGCTGGACAAATATCTGATGTTGTGCAGTTTCTGGATCTGCTCCTCCGTGACGGAGGAGGCCATCCACTTGCCTCCCGCTCCGGACAAAGTTGGAGAAGGTTGAGGTGAGAAGTACGGACTTGGGTGCTGGAGCTCGAGTTCGCAGAGTTGGATAAGCCAAGGAGGAAGAAGGCGCAGGTAAAAGGGTTGGATCTTTATCCCCTTATATGGGCGGACACAAACATGCGTCCCCACCGGCCTGATAAAACTCGCTTATCTCCCAAGCGCTGCAATCAATGGCGTGGTTGGGTTACCCACGTCCGTATTGATGGGAATCCCGGAATAAGGGGAACACGATCTCTGCTTCGACAGGACATGCCAAGGAAACCGCTTCGCTAAACGCGCTGAGGTGGTACAATAAAAATGATTCTAGTAAAGGCTTGGTAGTGGTGTGACGTCACGCCACAAAATACGTCAGCAGATTGAACTTGTGTCATATTATTCTCTCTACGGTGGTACGTGGAATTTATTTTTGCAGAGCCGGACACTATCCTGGTGTTCACAATCTTCTATAAATTATTCGGAGGAGGAACCCGCCTTGCAATGCCGAAGACAATATGCACGCGGACTCGTCGTCATTGAAGCCTGGTTCAGGGGCTACTGAGGGAGTCCTGGACTAGGGGGTGTCCGGATAGCTGAACTATCATCATCGGCCGGACTCCAAGACTATGAAGATACAAGATTGAAGACTTCGTCTTGTGTCCGGATGGGACTTTCCTTGGCGTGGAAGGCAAGCTTGGCGATACGGATATGTAGATCTCCTACCATTGTAACCGACTCTGTGTAACCCTAGCCCTCTCCGGTGTCTATATAAACCGGATGGCTTTAGTCCATAGGACGAACAACAATCATACCATAGGCTAGCTTCTAGGGTTTAGCCTCCTTGATCTCGTGGTAGATCCACTCCTGTAACACACATCATGAATATTAATCAAGCAGGACATAGGGTTTTACCTCCATCAAGAGGGCTCGAACCTGGGTAAAACATCGTGTCCCTTGTTTCTTGTTACCATCCGCCTAGACGCACAGTTCGGGACCCCCTACCCGAGATCCGCCAGTTTTGACACCGACACCGGGCATCAATCCTCAGCTGCAGTACTTATGTACTACAGGTAGTACCCGCCCGTGTGGCCATCTACGCCTCGTAACGCCCCGACGCCCAGCTGTGGTACCCTCGCCATGGCCACGACACCACCGGCCGGTTCATCTCAAACGAGTGAGTCGCGAACCACGCCACCACCATGAGAATGACATGTGGGCCAGCCACATTTAAGGTCCGCATGTCATTGAATCATAGGCCAGGCACTAAGCCACTAAAGTTCGGTCCCGTGGGCCCCGAGAGGGAAATGTAACTCTTGTGGCAGGCCTTGTGGTGCTCCCGCAGTACGAGCTCGTGCCAAAACTGGAATTTATTTCTTACTACTACCAACTAGTACTAGTAAGGTACATGTGCATTGCACGCATGAGATTCTGGTGGTTTGTGCATTATGCTTCTACATGTGGAGTTTTCTGGATTCTAACATGTGGCAAAATCTGGTGGAATGTAAGGTTAGGCAAGTTTGATTAACTTAGGTGAGTGTTTGGTTCAAGCCACACCTTAGGCAAGCCACACTAAGGCCCCACATGACATACACACAAAAAATGTGGCAAGATTCCCTTAGGCTTGCCAACTTATGGCTCTCATTTTGAAGAACTAATAACTTTGCCTAAGCTTAGTTGTGGCAAAGTTAGTCATGAATTAAGTTCAACCATGGAGTCTTCTAGATTATACATGTGGCAGAATCTGGTGGATGATATCCAACGGCCAATAGTGCTCGGATTTGCCATCTTTGTACCGTCGGATTGGCTTCATCCAACGACCAACTTTCAAAGTTTTTCATACACTATATAGGGGGTATAGATATAGATGTGTCGGTCCGTTGCAATGGATCCAAAGTATATCTATTTAGTGGAGTGCACTCTAAACACATTATCTATTTATTTTTCTCTAACCTTCCGTAGCCATGCAACCAAGCCACATAAGCTTCATGGGTGCCCCCCACATCATATTATTCATACTATGTTGATTGAAAAAACATAAATCACCCAAAACAAGATCTTCCCTTTTTTGTTCCTACGATGTTGTGTCGTGCATGTATCTACTAGTAGTTGTATAGTGGTAGTACTAGTAATATAGTATTAGGAGTACAAACTTGGTAGTACTAGTAGGAGTAGTGCTAGTAAGGAATGCTCCTACTCTATCAACGAGCCCCGTCTGACACAAAATTTCTTGGCTTCCGTGCTACAGCTAGATCTTCCCCTTGTTTCTGTTTTCCAACCCGGCGGCGGGCGGGGTGTCGGTTTGCTCAACGGCGGTCCCACATGAAAGTGAAAATGCTAGGCAGGCAACACGCCTTCCCTAAGCTATGTGTCGTGCCGGACGGGCCGTGTTGTACTCCCGATTCTCGGGCGTGTGGGGGTGTGACGCGAACGCGGCAGGCCTTTTCCTTTTACTAGCAATGTGCCCGTGCGTTGCGACGGATCCAAAGTAGTAGAATAGTAGTATTTGTTCACAAACTTGGAAGAAATCACTATTGTTTTGATATACTCCTAATATATTACTCCCTCTGTACCTAAATATTTGTCTTTTTGAGATTTCAAATGGACTATCACAGGCGGATTATATAGACATATTCTAGTGTTTCTAGCAAGATGCCCGTGCGTTGCACGAAGTTGATGGAAAAGGTAAGCACAACTTATAAATTGACGGATGGAGTACTAGTTACAGTGATGCATATAATTAAGCAAAGGGATCGCACATGTCGGTATTGACTGGAACGAGAATGCAACGGCACAATAAGAATTAAGGCCACAATGATGCGATTGCAGTGGTGGTTACAGAAGGCAAGAAGAAAGATGGATCCACGAACGTACGACCTCCTCCTCCTCAACTTAGTGCGCAGGGCCACCGACCGGCGGCTAAGGAGCGGCGGCTTTTGTGGCGAGGTCAAGGTGCTTCTCAACAAAGGCATCCAAGGCTTCCAGCCGGTTGAGGAAGGCCAACGTCGTAGCGTCCTCACTGGCCTTGTAGATACCTATGTACACGATTTTCTCGTACGTGTGGATGTGTAGGTCGACGAATTCTTGCAGGGAGAGGCGCCCCGCGGCGAGCGCGACCTCCAGGTGGACATTCTTCGTGGCGTCGGCGGGCAGTCGCAGGGCCACCAGTGCTTGAAAGAGGTTCCGGCCATGGAGGCCAATTAGGGTGGTAGGCAATGAAGAGCCCGGGCGCGCGGGATGGAGGAGTACGACGATGTCGTCCACGAGCTTCTTGAGGACGGTGAACTTGTTGCTGGTGGCAACGATCATCTGGTCCAACTAAGAGTCGTAGTTGGCGTCGACGGCGGCCATCCACCAGCTGGTCTCCAACACCGTCTGGAGACGATCCTCGGCGCCATGCCACAGGCCGGCATCGTGGACCATCTGGCGCAGCCGCTGGCCGCTCACGCGCATCGCCGCCATGGGTCTGGATTGAGCTCTTTTGCGCTTAGTGTAGGTGCTTAGGCAAATGCTTAGGTGCGTACGATGTGGTAGATGCATTGGAATGGAGGGGCGCCTTTATATGAGGGCAATGAGGGCAAACTGCATTGCATTCACATCGTGCAGCCTCTTTTCCCGGACCTCCTCCCATTACTTCCCTCATGCATTAATTGAAGGAGGATGCATTGGCCATTCAACATATCAGTAACCGCTACTCCCTCCCTCGTCTGCATTAAAGTCGTATCGGGAACTGCACCGGCCGCTGTCAAATCAAACACTCCCTCCATCTAGGTGAGTCTTAAGTCATCTTACGAAAACCAAATACTAGTAAACACATAGGTGTGGTGCATTAACTCTCACGTTGTTTCTTATTTTTTGACATAAATGGAGGAATCAACCAAGAAGAGATGTGGGGCTTGTATGCTTTTAATGACTTGAGACTATCAAACATGACATGTAGTGGTCAGTTCGTTGCACAAGAACAAATACAACCCACATCAGCACACACGCATCTTATAGCATCACATCCAATGGCTATAAAAGATGAATGAGACCAAATTATATCTCATCTAGATGAGTTCTAGCAAAACTGTATTAATAATACTTAGTACTCCTGCGCCATGTATCATATATTAGGCTGGTTGTAATGGGGAGTATCATATACTAGTATCATGCATATGATACTAGTGTATGATACTACATCCGTAATGCATGGTATCATATGTTGGTATCATATAGGACTACATTTATTGGCTTATTGCCATGCATGACACAAAGTAGTATATGATACTCAAGCTCCTCTTTCCTCATTTAATTCAATGACACCTCATCAAAATTGCTTAGTTGGCATGCATGATACTACCTATGATACTCCCATTACGACCAACCTTATATCATGTAGTAGTACTTTATTTATTGCCATGTACATGACACATAGTTCACGAGCGCTCTCTATATGTACCATCTTTTTTTTAATTTCAAGTTTTGCTACATGGCACAATCCATCGATACTACTACCGTACAAAAGTGGAGCATATACATTTTTTAAAAGGCTAGAGGGCGGGGCAGTCTAGCTCGGTCGGTTTCACGAGAGGTGAGGGCCTTTGTGATTTGACGGCTCATTAATGCTGTCAAATCGAATAGTACTGCGCCGCCCGCTGCACGCCCGGTGCCTCCATTAAATCCTTCCATTAAACCCGCATGCAAACCGAGAATCCTACTCCAGCCACACGTCCGTCCATGAGAGGGCCGAAATTAAACGCAACACCGGCCGAGCTCCTCCCGTCCGCCCTCAGTTTAAACGAGGCCAGACGCCGGCCAAGCTCCTACCGTCTGCCCTCTATTTACATGATGCCAGACAGACAACGGGCAAGAATCGCACCCCTCCGCCGCTCCCCCATCTCCTCCTTCACCATTTTCTCCACCCTTCCGATGACTTCGGATGAGCCGTTCTCCGGCATATTACCCGGCTGGGTGGCCCGCCGAGCCCTCCGGATACGGGCGAGGCCGCTCGGTGCTTCACCAACCTTGCTTGGCCCGATGGAGCCAGTTGCCGCCCCAAGCAGGCACGTGGTTCAGCAATTCGCCGCTCCAATTCAGCTCGATGAGGAGTGGCGAGTTACTCCACGCCGGCACGGCGGTGCGCACGCCGGTACGGGTGCCGTCGCTGCCGCGTCGTACCGCGCCACCAGTGTCTGCGGTGGCCGCGCCTCCCGTGTCTGTGGGCGCGCCATGCAGGCAGAAACAGAAGCCCGGGGCGTGGAGAGCAATGAGTCGGTGGCCAGCTTCTCCGTGTCCGCCGCCATCATCGAGGAGAAGTAAAACACGGGAGGTCGCCGCCACTTGGGACCCATGAAGGCCGCCGCCAAGGCGACGACCGCGGATTCACGTGGTTTCTTTGCTGCTTCGTCTCTTCCGAGGATCTTCGTCGACCCCGCAAGTGTCTGACAGACATGAGGAAGACAAAGGGATCCGCGGGCGGACATTTAGAACTAAAATAAGTCTAGATATATCCATTTCTAGGACAAGTATTTCCGGACGGAGGGAGTATTAATTATACAAGAGAGTCGGATTGGCACCCCTTAGTTCATGTAAATGTAATGAAATCCATCATGTTTATATGAAGATCCGGCTTTTTTATACGAAATCCTTCATGCTTATATGAAATCAGTCCGTGTTTGCACGAATTTCATCTGGTTGGTTAGAGTTGTAAAAATGTATTCCGCTGGCGTTTGATGTCGTCCTCCGCGGAAGGAAGCGGGAGGAAATTTGCCGGCTGCCGTTGGAGATGCTCTTTATGCTGGAAATAATAGAGTGACATCCAGTCCATTTGAGTTAATTTCCTGTATGATTGTCCCTCTATAAAAAGTTAATTGCATGTACAATGTACACGTGACTTGCAGGGTGACTACAGCTTCGTACAGAAAGTTAAAAAGAAACAAGTCCATCCTTAATATTCTAAGTACTCTGTGGGTTCCACTGTCAGTACAGTAGCGAAAGAAGTATATATTAAATAAGTAGAGTAATATATAATATAAAAATCTAAAGTTAAAAGACAGAATTCGAACTCATGTCATCGCGTTGCGAGCATCCGGCGCTAACCAGCCCAGCACATTTTTGTTGTAGACCATGCTGGAGATATATCTCCATGTCAACTCTTATATATACTTCATTCGTTCCTAAATATTTGTCTTTTTCAGATTTCAAATGGACTACCACATACGGATGTGTATGTAGACATATTTTAGAGTGTATATTCACTCATTTTGCTATGTATGTCTTTTCAGGAAGGGGTCAAATTTGTCCTTGATTTATTTATGAGGTATCCAGATGGCACTGCACCGCCAAGAAAAGAGGGTAACATCAAAATTATGGACTACTTTTTTGAGTATGTTGGTAAGGTCCGGTCATAGTCACTTGTTGAAATCTCTAAAAAGACAAATACTCCCTCCGTCTGGAAATACTTGTCATCAAAATGGATAAAAGGAAATGTATCTAGACGTATTTTAGTTTTAGATACATCTATTTTTATCCATTTTGATGACAAGTATTTTCGGATGGAGGGAGTAGAAAACAGAGTTGGTGATGATGGTGTGTGTGCCATCCTGCAATATAGGCCATCGGATTTATATCTAATGGATAGGAAAGAAACTATGGCAATTTTGCAAAAATATACCCACACGTCTCTCCACGTTCGCAAATAAGGCCTTCCCTCGTTCATCCTTTTCTCTCACAAGATAAACTACTCATACAAATGCATCTTGATGTTCCGTGCAACGCACGGGCAGCTAGCTAATTTCTTTTAAAATAGTTGCTGCGATAATTGGGTTGAAGTGATATATTTTATGTCTGCCCCGAATGATTTCAGATTCACTAGTAGTAACAAAGAAAAGGTTGCCTTGTTAATTAACAGAAAACAGGGTGAAAACTATCACATGAGGCCAGTAAAAACAAGGCACACTGGGTTCAGCGTCATCGTCACTACAACTATGCGCGCGTGAGAAGTCTACATATCGAGGGGGCTACCGAGCGAGGCACCGAGACACAATGTTTGAGAGAGAAACCAATTGACAGATTATGATAAGATCGAGTTGTCACCCTTCTGCTGTCATTGTTGGGGGGGAGAGGGAGAGAAAGACGTATCGAGAGTGTGCGCAGTAGGCATAGAGGCACAACTAGCGAGTGTGTGTGTGTGTGTGTGTGTGTTTGAAAGAGGAGTAGATAGATTATTATCAAGATCGATGTGCCACCCTACTCCTTTGGTGCCGGGTAGTGTGTGTGTGTGTATTTTTGAGAGAGAAGCCAGTCGATAGATTAGTATCAAGATCGAGGTGTCACCCTACTCCTTCGATGTTGGGAAGTGTGTGGGGGGGGGTAGTGACACTCACATATCTCTACTCTTATAAAAAACAGAGTTGGTGATGATGGTGTTCCTGCCATCCTGCAATATAGGCCATCCAATTTATATCCGACGGACAGGAAGGAAAATATGGCAATTTTGCAAAAAGATACCCACACCCCTCTCCGCATTTGCAAATAAGGCATTCCCTCATTCATCCTTTTCTCCCACAAGATAAACTTCTCATACAAATGCATCTTGATGTTCCGTGCAACGCATGGGCATCTTGCTAGTAGGGAGAAGGAGTTTGTGTGACACATATCTAGCTATATTAAGGGATAGGTAGATAGCATATGTGTGAGAGACATTATTATACTTTGATACATAAGTGGCTGCGGGTGGGCGGAACTAAAGGGAGCGTGTGTGTTTCTGTGTGAGAGACTTGTAGGACGGGGTAGAAAGACGAATTTAACCCTGACGGAGGGAGAGAAATACACGAAGTGCGCGTGTGTGATTCCGATGCCCACAGGGAAATGAGATATGTATGCGTGTGTGAGAGATTGCACAATTCATTCACGTATCACTATCTAGCGATCGTGGACGTGCATCACTTGAACATAAGTCAATATCTACTTCATATCGTGGCCAAAGGTACAATATCGATTCAACGCTGTAAAGATTGGACACTCACATATCACATTTTTTTCTATTTAAAGAAACCTTTTCAGTTGTGCATGCCAAAGTTACAGTTATGTTTCTTCAAACAACCAATGTAGCTATCATGCACATGCACCATTGTTACTCTTGCATTCAAATTTATTAGTCTTGGATGATTTAAGTTTCTATTTTGAAGTAATATATGTAATATTCATATATGAATTCAATGGGTACGCAATTTATGAAATGGAGGCTATGTAATCATATGAGGTAACACTTTTAAGTAGCTAACTACAATATCCATTTATTTTTGTGCGCCTCTACACTAACACGTCAATGCATTATGTTTAAAGTAAATGACCAATGGCACTAAATTATCTATTTACACGAGAAATACATAGGCTGAGCGTTTGATCCCTTTTTTTAAGAACGCGTCACTACACTTGTACGATTGGCCGCGCCCGTGTGAACGTCCAAGTTATCGACGCATCATCCCGAGTTATTGTCTTTTTTTCTGGGGTGGACTTCACACCAGTTATTAACTGCTGACGCGTGCCCCGTGTACACAGTCTAGCATGACCTTCCCGCTAGCACGGTCCAAAATTAGTTGAAACTGGATATGAACGATCCTGCGGGCGGCAAAATCTCCTGCCTCCTTCTAAAATTTCCGCCACCTTACTCTTTAGCATGTGAAATCCCCCTTTTGTCCTTGGTGCACGGAGACCAACAGTTACAATACCGCCCTCATCTACATGATAGGTCGGGGCTGCTTTGGTAACTTCCGGTTCCCTCAACTACACGGCACCCCCATTTCCTCTCCCCCTCCCGCAAAAACGACTAACTCCACAGCACCAGAGCATCTTACATCACGCTGTCCGTACTTCATCGCCCTTTCTCCCCTCCCCTCTCGAAATCCTAGACTGCTCATCCACCGGCGTACCATAGCCTATTCACTGCCAGCAGCGTCCACCTCACCGGATCTGCTTCTGCGGCCGCATCTACCCCTCCCACCTCCCCTAGAAACAAGTAGACTTCTCATCCACCACTGTACCACAGCCCATTCAGTGTCGGCCTTGTCCACGGCACCGAATCTGCTTCGCTGGTACTCTCGTCAACCGTCGCGCATCTGCAACGGCTCATTCATACTCCCCACTGGAGACGCTTCGTCCACACCCCCCGGAGACGCCCCACCGACGCCCCCGTCGACGGCCTCTAATCCTCTTCGCCGACACCTTCCTCAACCCTACCGGAGCCGATTCGCCGACACCTTCCTCAACCCTACTGGAGCCGCTTCGCCGACACCATCGTCAACCCTACCGGAGTAGCTTTGCCTATACCATTCTCAACCCTTCCGGGGCTACTTTGCCAACTCACAAGTCCACGGCCTCAGATCCGCTTCCTCGCACCCTCATCCAACCTACCGGAGCAGCTTCTGACGCCCTGTCCACGGCCGCAGATCTGCATCGTCGACACCACCCTTAACCCAACCACCGGAGCGGCTTCTGACGCCCCGTCCACGGCCGCAGATCCGCATCGTCGACACCATCCTTAACCCAACCACCGGAGCAGCTTCTGACGACTCGTCCACGGCCGCATATCCGCGTCGTCGACACCATCCTTAACCCAACCACTGGAGCAGCTTCACCTACGCCCTCATCCACGGCCACAGATCCGCTTTTCCCACACCGTAGTCCACCCTACCGGAGCCGCTCCACAAACACCCTACTCGATGGTTCTAGATCTCCTTACCGGAACCTGACAGCCAGTGCAGCGTCATCACCCTCGACGTTTCTAACCTGATTCCCACCGTCTGGAGAGATGCCAAGCACCCGCCACGGCCTAGGTACTTGTCACCTTTAAACCCGTCCAGCATCACTTGCCCGATGCACTTCAAATATACTAACCGGTCGCTGTTACCTGTTATGCAGCTGGCAAAAACTACAAGGACGATGTTTCTTCTGGATCTAACAGCTTGGCCAACCAAGATCCTGGACTGAGGCATTGCTATGATCTTGTAAGCGCGTCTCTCTCTCTCTTGTATTGTTCTGTGCCTGCCAACGTGCTTTGCTAGGATTTTCGACCAGTAATCCCTTTGTGCAGACAATGATTTCTACTACTGGCTGCTAAATTAGATATGTAGATGTCATACATGATACTACCTCATACCTCCGTTCCTAAATATAAGTCTTTTAGAGATTCCACTATAGGCTACATACGGAGCAAAATGAGTGAATCTACACTCGAAAATGCATCTATATACATCTGTATGTGGTCCATACTGGAATCTCTACAAAGACATATATTTAGGAACATGGGTAGTACATTACACAAAATCGTAGGTGGCATGTAGGAATTCCAGTTCACTACATTAGGCTCCCTTAGAGTGCCTGCTAGTCCAGCATACAGAGTCATGGCTAGTTTATGGTACGCACGCAATCGTTAATTGGTGGTTTAAATATGCGCAAGGGATATGCAATGTAGTATCATGTAGAGATGTCTGAAATTAGCCGTGTCAACTTGCAGATAGGGTTACACAATGAAAAAGTACAAGATGTATGTGGCAATTTCATGGAACATCGCAAAAAGAGGAGAGGCAGCGGTGAGCCTATACAGTGTGCTATGGTACGTCACTCCTCCATTGCAAGCATCGTGACATGTTATTTGTATGCCAGTTCTATTAGCTAAGTTTCTTAGGGACAGTTATTACGAGTTATCCTAAGAAAATAAGCACCTTTGAATATAAGCTCCATGTAATACGCCAACCAGTTCTTTTCATTGCATTTTAAGCTTATCTTTGGTATGATCAGTGGAAAGTCTAGATTGCATTATATATTTTTCATTTTGCTGCCCATATGGAAATTAATTTGACTTGCAAACATCACAAATTGAACCCAGTGCAGTAATTAATATGATAGGAAAATAGACCATCACTATTTGATCAAAATGCAAATACAAAGATACCATCTACTTGGCACAATCTACTTTGGTCAATGTTTTCCATAGAGATCCCATTGCCTAATTTAAACGAAGAACGCATGACCCACATTTAAATGAAGAACAATTATTTATTGAAATTCAATGGTCCAAGTGGCTGGTTATTATCATATAGCAGCACCACCTGAAAGCATCATATAGCAGCAGCAGCAGCTCATAGCAACTCATCATACAGCAGCAGCAGTCTGCAATTCATCATATACCAGCAGCAGCTCATAGCAATTCATCATATAGCAGCAGCAGGAGCAGCTCATAGCAATTCATCATATAGCAGCAGCAGGAGCAGCTCATAGCAATTCATCATATAGCAGCAACAGGAGTAGCTTGTAGCAACTCATCATATAGCAGCAGCAGCAGCTCATAGCAATTCATCATATAGCAGCAGCAGCAGCTCATAGCAACTCATCATACAGCAGGAGAAGCTCATAGCAATTCATCATATAGCAGCAGCAGGAGCAGCTCATAGCAATGCATCATATAGCAGCAGCAGAAGCAGCTCATAGCAATTCATCATATAGTGGATCAGAATGAAAATTTGGCAAAAAATCAGAGGAGATCCTCACCTTGTTGGATGAGCTCATCCTTCAACAGCACCTCAAGGCCATGGCCTGGGAGGAGGGCAGGGGGAACAAGGTGCCTTCTGCCGTAGTGTGGCATCAGCGTAGTTGTGCAGCGCCCGCCGGAGTAGTGCGTTGGACGAACTACAGTGGAGTAGCTGCTGGAGACCATGAGAATGAGGGGCGGCGCCAGAGGGAGGAGCAGCCAGGGAGATTTTCCGCTATCCGCAGGCCATGTAGCCTAGCTGGACATAGCATCATCGAGGACCAGGCCAGATGGGACCAGTGGCGACGGCTCGCTGGAGGAACCCTAGTGCTGCAGGCAGGGGATCGAGGTAGAGGGAAAGGGGAGAGGAGATGCAAGCGGGCAGGGCAATGAATGCTTGCGTGTTTGTTTTTAATTGAGGGTCAGGTGTGACACGAGCGTCAGCAGTTGCATTTTGAGTGTAATATAGGCAGACAATAGAGTCATTTCACTATTCCCCTTCCCTTCAATTTTTAGTGAGGTTCTACCCGAAACACACCCCCCTCCAAAGCGAAATTAGTTAAGCCCAAGCCCATAACTCAAAAATGACTTCTTTACATCTTTTATGGCTTATTTTGACAATATGCCCTGAAAAGGCGGAATGGAACTGGCCCTTAACCTGCAGTTCAATTGTGCGTGCAATGATGAATCACTTCTGCCTGCTATCTGTACATTTAGGCATCATCATACATGGCATAACCTAATACATGTGCATTCCATTGTAGAATCTGAAATATGCAATGTTTATGTTAGTTCATACGTTGCACATGATGTTTAAATGCCCCTTAAATCTGGTCAGTCAAGTGATGGTCTTTAAGCCTCCTTCTTCGCTTCTTTTCTTGATATGTAAGATTTGCTCACACATCTGTTCAATTGCTTGTTTGCATCAGCCAGCCATACTAGGACTGTTTGCTTTGATTACTTGTTGTTCTTGACCTAACACTCTAACAGAGCTTGTCAACAATTTAAACACTAAGGGCTGCTGTAGTGGGGCCTTGTCTAACTCATAGGTGACATAAAGGTTTGGTTGTACACTACAGTAGGCTCTCCAAGAGTACCTGGAGATCCAGTTCAAAGGTATGCCTAGTTTTTACATAGTGCGGACATAGTAAATGCTCATTTCATTGTGTGCAAGTGCAAGAGATGCGGCATGTTTCATTATGTGGTGTAGTTTTGTTACAATCCCATCCTTTTGTATTCACAGACTGGAAAGTATGCATATTTATCTTCCAAGGAGATGAGTAACTAGTTTGTGTCACCTTGCAGAGGGGGTGCAATGAAGATAAGATTGAGGATTTCCAAGTACAAGATGTTAGGAAGGAGCCTTGCAAGAGAAGTAGGAGCTGCACTGAGCCTCTTCAACCTGCTAAGGTAAGTCACTGTATGCAACTCAACAGTTCAATTCCTTGTTTGTTGCAGGCATAGTTAATTTTCTCTTTTCAATAGCTTTATTTATACTCACTTAATGAGATGCCCAAATAATTATGCCTGATGTTCGGTACTTGTATCACTATTAGTTGACATAATTAAAGGCGTTACCATTTAATTACTCTGTCGAAGTGTGCCTGAAGCTTTGAAGTCTATTAACCAACTATTATTGCATGAGGCTCACAATCTAGTTTATACTACGCTAATGATTGCATAGTTTTGCCTGCTGTAGTATGTTTGTATGAAACCCTCTGCTATTCATTATGCTCCCTAAGACTTTAATTGAGGTACAAAATGGCCAACTGCTTGCTTACTTATACGCAACATGATGTCTAAATTTGTAACGTGTCTGTGTTTTCGATTGGGCCCCAACATCATGCTCCTCTAGTGAGCTAAGAGGGATTTCTGCATGCAGGCTGCACAGACTATCTTTTTTATAATTTTTAAAATATCACCTGCTTATGCTTGATGTGTAACATTTTTTTTGTGAAAGTGACGTGTAACATTATTGTTAGTCCTGTTTTGCCATATAGTACAAAATAGTGTCTTGTTCGCTTCACTGTTGTAACTATATTTTTGCCCTAGTCATGTGTACTTACAGAAACATTTCAGGATGAAGTGACATCAACACAAAAATCTGCGAGCGGTGCGGCATGGCCGTTACCGAATGATTATTGATTGGAATTGGAATGTGCTGATGTTCTCGAGCATCAACTAGAGGTGGCAAGACAACATGTACATGATTGTCAATGTATAATCAACAAGTTGAGACTGGACATGCAGGTATTAGATGCAGGAGTCAAAAAAATGAAACAAGACACCGAGGTAACCATGAAGGAATTGGAGATTTTGCAGACTGAAATTTGTGCTATCTGAATCCGGCCAATCCTATTTTCTGAAGAGATTATAGTTCAAATGGAGTTAAGTTGATGCGCGTCCATGATGTATGAGTTGTATTTGCCCAGTGTATGTAATTTGCTGTTTGTGTATGCTTTATTATCACCTGTGCCGAACCATAATGCCCAGTGGGTATAATCGGCTGTAATTTCTTTATTGTATAGTGTAGGATTATTCTACCTTTCTATTCCTTGATCTCTTTGTTGTATAGTGTATGCTTTTTAGAGGTGATAGTATTGAGTAGGATAATTCTTTGAATATGCTATATCGTTCAAATGGGGGCCAACTCGCCCGACCATGGCCCTTCATGGGCTGTCGGATCCATGGGCCTTCTACGTCTCGCAGGATCCATGGGCCTTCTATGTCTCACAGGATCCATGGGCCTTCTACGTCTCGCAGGATCCATGGGCCTTCTACGTCACGTAGGATCCATGGGCCGCCGACTCATTTATGGGTCTTGTACGGGCCTTTAATGGGCCATAGACGGGCCTATAATGGAAATCGTACGTTTTATGGGCTGACCATAATGGGCCGTTAATAGGCTGTATTTGGTGATGCTATGAAAATGGCCCAACACACTAACGGACCACAAATGGGCCGACTGTAACGATGGGATGAATTTGGCCCACAAGCAAAAAATGACAGTAACGGGTCGTAAGTAACCGAATGTTGTAAATGAGCGCAAGAATAAATGGGCCCTCAGAAGGCCGAAAGTTAACTTGGGCTAGAAACGGCCCAATGGAATAACCGCCCGTTAATGGGTATAAAGTGTTACACTGTTCATTACGGGCCAGTTTCACCGCGGGCCGTTAATGGGTGTAAAGTAATACACTATTCATTACGGGCCAGTTTCAGCACGGGCCGCTAATGAGCCAAGAGTTACAAAGGGCCTCATATGGGCCGAAAGACGTCATGGGCCATACATGGGCCAGAAGTGAAAACGGGCTGGAATCATATTGGATGGCCCAGATGACGCTACTGGGCCTAATTCGCATAGGACGTAACGGGCCTTGGGTTTGCGGGCTGTAAATGGGCTATATGCTAACAGGCCGTTAACAGCCTTTCCATGGGCCGGCCCGCCAGCTTTTGACCAAGTCAAACGGGCCGGCCTTTTCACAGGAATAGGCCACTGTTGGGCCGTGCCACGTGTCGACGTATCATAGGCGCCTTCTGTCCAGTGAGTGGATGACATCTGTCCCAATGATGAGCCGACACGTGTTTCCTCCAGCCAATGATGATTTTACACGTGGAAAATCCCCATTTGTCGGGGCTGTTAATGGGTTATCGGATCCAAAACCCGACCCGATAGCTTAATAGCGTTCCGTTATGGTGGATGCCACGTGTTGGTCACCCTTGACGAAAGCACTTCTGTGATGCGCGATTTATCGTCATGGAAGTGGACACTTCCGTGATGATAATTTTGGTAATGTCATGGAACACTTCTACGACATCACAGGTATGACTATCTTGATTCTGTCATAAAATCGTCATGGATGTACATGCATGACAAAAAACGCGACCTACTGTGACAAACACGTATCATCACGGAAGTGTATTTTTTTTGTAGTGGAGGTATGGGGATACCGATGATCAAATCTCGGGCAAGTGACATACCGGTGGACAAAGGGAATTGTATACGGGGTTGATTGAATCCCTGACATCGTGGTTCATCCGATGAGATCATCGTGGAACATGTGGGAGCCAACATGGGTATCCAGATCCCACTGTTGGTTATTTGTCGGGGAGGTGTCTCGGTCATGTCTGCATAATTCCCGAACCCGTAGCGTCTACACACTTAAGGTTCGGTGACGCTAGAATTGTTATGGGAAATTGTATGTGGTTGCCGAAGGTTGTTCGGAGTCCCGGATGTCATGAGGAGTCCTAGAATGGTCCGAAGGTAAAGATTTATATATGGGAAGTCCAGTTTCAGTCACCGGAATGGTTTCGGGGGTTATCGGTATTGTATCGGGACCACCGAAAGGTGTCCGGGGGTCCACCGGGTGGGGCCACCTACCCCTGGGGGACTTAATGGGCTGAACAAGGGTGGGAACAAGCCCCCTAGTGGTCTGGTGCGCCCCCCCC
>NC_041391.1:542918099-542939415 GCF_002162155.2 Triticum dicoccoides
TAGATTGATCTTGGGAACACATAGGAAATTTTTGAATTATTGCTACATTACCCAACAAACAGGCCAGTAACGGGCCGGAAGTAATCAAGGGCTGAAAAGGAGCCCAAAAACGTATGGGCTGTCAGTAGGCCGAAAGCTAACACGGGCTGGAAATGGCCCATGTGATTCATGGGCCGTTAATGGGTATAAAGAAATTTATTGTTCATTATGGGCCAGAGTCACTGTTTGGCCTCTAAAGGGCCCAAATATACGAAAGGCCTCATATGGGCCAAAAGATGTCGTGGGTCATACATGGGCCGATAGCGAAACGGGCTGGTGTTATATTCGACGGCCCACATGACGCTGTTGGGCGGCCCTAACAGGCAGTGAGTTATAAGGTCATAAAATGGGCTATATGCGAACAGACTATTCATAGGCTTTTCATGGGCCGACCCGCTAGCTTTTGACCGAGTCAAATGGGCTGTCCTTTGTAAGCTAAATGGGCCAGTGTTGGGCCATCACACGTGTCGACATACCATAGGCGCCTATCTGACCCAATGATGAACTGACATGTGTTTCCTTCGGCCAAATAGAATTTTACACGTGGAAATCCCCATTGGTCCAGGTTGTTGTTATCGGATCCAAAATCAGACCCGATAGCTTAACGGTGACCCGTTACGGTGGATGCCAAGTGTCGGTTACCCTTGACGAAAGCACTTCCATGACGCGTCATTTATAGTCATGGAAGTGAACACTTCCGTGATGATAACTTTGGTATTGTCATGGAACACTTTTACGACAACACATGTATGACTATCTTGATTCTGTCATAAAATCTTCATAAATGTACATGTATGACACAAAACGTGACCTACTGTGACAAACACGTATCATCACGGAAGTGTATTTTTTTGTAGTGAGAGTTTGATCCTCTTGGGTGCTTGGGCGTCCTAGACTGTAGTTACTATCATGAAGCTCAATCATTGTGGTGTAAAGCTTCGGGCAAGCTTTGGGAGGCTCCAATTAAGTTGTGGAGATTGTCATGGGCAATTTGCACCGGTTCGGTGATCGCCCTCAAGGGTCTCCAATTGTATGGTTTCGTTGACCACCCTCAAGGGTCCCTTAGAAGAGTCATGACACCTTGCATTGTGCGAGGGCATGAGGAGAATGCGGTGAGCCATTGTGGCGCTTGGGGAGCATTGTGCATCCACACCACTCCAATGGAGATTAGCATCCGCAAGGGTGTGAACTTCGGGATACATCACCGCCTCTGCGTGCCTTGGTTATCTCTTCCTCAAGCCCTCTAGTTATGCACTTTGTGATATCTATCATGCTTCAAGTTATATATCTTGCTATCACATAGTAGTTTATCTTGTTTAGCATAAATTGTTGGTGCACTTAGTTGAGCCTATCTTATTTAGGTTTTGTTCTTGACAAATTAAACATTAGTTTTATTCGCCTTTAATCAAGCCAAAACCATAATTAGTTTAAAGTGCCTATTCACCCCCCCCCCTCTAGGTGACATCTGGGTCCTTTCACCCTACCTCATGGTGACCACTCAACTCTGACAAACTCGATTCCCGAACATGCGACGCCACTGCCGCTGGCCTCCTCTGACACCGCAGACAGTGGACCGATCAACCCCCATCACCCTCTGTTCTCTCTCCTTCCCTCTAGCCCTCTCCCGCAAGTACGCCAGAGAGCGCCCTATCGTCATCGTCTGTCTGACACGTGGCCAACGACAACTGAAGCACTGCAACCTTACCAGTAAGCTCTTACGAGGTACCCTCCTCCTACCAGCCTATGAGTTGGACTAGAGACGTCCATGACCGAGCACCACGACACATCTTGCCCGCCTTTGGCCTCAGACCACCACCATTGACGCATGCCAGCCGATCTCTGCCGCTCATCGAGGATCCTGAGGTATCACAGAAGGCATGGGTGTCCTCCAGAACAAACTTGTGACCTCAGGCCATCTTCCCTGCAAGCTCCGAACCCTTCCATGGCCTCTGTCGTTGAAGTCCTCGCTGCGGTCTTCCCCAAACCCCAGTGGCGTCACCATTGATACGTCTCCAACGTATCTATAATTTTTTATTGTCCCATGCTATTATATTATCTGTTTTGGATGTTTTATATGCATTAATATGCTATTTTATATTATTTTTAGGACTAACCTATTAACCTAGAGCCCAGTGCCAGTTCCTGTTTTTCCTTGTTTTTGAGTTTCGCATAAAAGGAATACCAAACGGAGTGCAAACGGAATGAAACCTTCGCAATGATTTTTCTTGGACCAGAAGACAAAGAGGAGACTTGGAGATGAAGTCAGAGGAGCCACGAGGCGGCCACGGGGATGGAGGGCCCGCCCCCACCCTTGTGGGCCCCACGTGACCCTCCTGACCTAATTCTTTCGCCTATCTATTCCCATATATCACCAAACCATCAGGGGCATCCACAAAAACACTTTTCCGCCGCCACAACCTTCTGTACCCATGAGATCCTATCTAGGGGCCTTTTTTGGCGTCCTGTCGGAGGGCGATTCAATCACGGAAGGCTTCTACATCAACTCTATTGCCCTTTCGATGAAGCGTGAGTAGTTTACCACAGACCTATGGGTCCATAGCTAGTAGCTAGATGGCTTCTTCTCTCACTTTGATTCTCAATACCATGTTCTCCTCGGTGTTCTTGGAGATCTATTCGGTGTAGTAATTTTTTGCGGTGTGTTTGCCGAGATCCGATGAATTGTGGATTTATGATCAGCTTATCTATGAATATTATCTGAATCTTCTTTGAATTCTTATATGCATGATTGGGTATATTTGTAATTCTCTTCGAACTGTCGGTTTGGTTTGGCCAACTAGATTGGTTTTTCTTGCAATGGGAGAAGTGCTTAGATTTGGGTTCAATCTTGCGGTGTCCTTTCCGAGTGATAGTAGGGGCAGCAAGGCATGTATTGTATTGTTGCCATCAAGGATAAAAAGATGGGGTTGTCATCATATTGCTTGAGTTAATTCCTCTACATCATGTCATCTTACTTAATGCATTACTCCGTTCTTTATGAACTTAATACTCTAGATGCATGCTGGATAGTGGTTGATGTGTGGAGTAATAGTAGTAGATGCAGAATCGTTTCGGTCTATTTGACACAGACGTGATGCCTATATTCATGATCATTGCCTTAGATATCGTCATAACTTTGCACTTTTCTATCAATTGCTCGGTAGTAATTTGTTCACCCACCGTATTATTTGCTATCTTGAGAGCATCTCCAACAGGCGCGCAACGCGCGACACGCTAAAAGTCAGAATACTGCATCGGGTAAGCCAGGTTTTGCGTGTAGCGGTGCGCTGGCTCCAGCGGCCACTGCAAAATAAAGCACGCCTGAGCCGCTCTAGTAGGCACGCTATATTTCTTTTTTTCTTGACAATTCGATACATATTTGGTTCCGAGCATACAAATATGGAGATAGTTCGGCACATAGCCTGCTTCTACGATACAATATGCGTACATCTAGACTTCTCCAACGATATATAGTTCTAGTTCATCACATAGCCTGCTTCTATGAGACAAAATGCATACATCTAGGCTTCTCCAATGAAATATAGTTCATAGTTCGTCACATAGCCTACTTCTATGATACAAAATAAAATTAAAAACTACTACTACTCGTCATTCTCCGACTCGGACTCTGCCTCGGTGATGTCCTCCTCCACATCTGAGCATAGGCGTCAAGGAACCGCTCGTCGCGGGAGTCCCAGGACGACGCATCTCCTAGCGTGATGTTGTATTTAGCGACCGCCTTCCACGTTCGCTTGTCCTTGCAATAGGCGACTTGCTCCTTCCTTCTCTCCTCCCTCTCTGCCCTCCTCTCAACGAAGAATTGTTCCTCGTTGATGATGTCTTGCGGGAAGCGTTGCCTCCACAATGCCATGGCTTCCTCGTCCATCTCGGCCAGGCTAAGACGGCGCTCCCGCCTCTGGTTTTTGCAACGATCCTCGTGAGTGATAAGCCGTGGGAAAGGCGCCAACTCATGTGCCCGCTCCCGCATCGCCACCTCGGTGAAGTTCATGTCCCAACAGGACTGCCGGAGGCGCCACGCCGCAGTGTCGTACGCGCGGGCGCCATCCTGGGCGGTGTCGAAGGTTCCGAGGCCGAGGCGCACGCCGCCGCCCGACCGAATCGAGGCGGAGTAGGTGCCGAACGGATGCACGCAGATGCCCTGGTAGCCCGAACCTCCCCAGCAGCGAGGTGGCATGGTGGCGCGGTGGTGTCGTGTCGGCGGCAAGGAGAGAAAGCAGTAGAGGGAGCGGCAGAGGGCACTACAATTTTATAGGCGCATCGGACGCGGTGCGCCAAATCTAGCGCGTGAGCTGCCGCCTTTTCCCGCGCGCGCTACTTTGCCGCCACCACTGGAGCATGCAAAAATGTCCCGCACGCGCTAAAAAGCCAGTTTACCGCGCGCGCATCTTTTAGCGCGGTTGTTGGAGGTGCTCTGAGAGAAGCCTCTAGTGAAACCTATGGCCCCGGGGTCTATTTTCCATCATACAAGTTTCTGATCTACTACTTTCCATCATACAAGTTTTCGATCTACAATATTAGTTTCCGATCTACTATTATTGCAATCTTTTACTTTCGGATCTATAATCCAAAAATATCAAAAATATTTATTTTATCATTTACCTATCTCTATTAGATCTCACTTTTGCAAGTAACCTTGAAGGGATTGACAACCCCTTTATCGCATTGGGTGCAAGTTTGTTTGATTGTTTGTGCAGGTATTCGGTAATTTGTGTGTTGTCTCCTACTAGATTGATACCTTGCTTCTCGAACTGAGGGAAATACTTATCTCTACTTTGCTGCATCACCCTTTTCTATTCAAGGAAAAAAACAACGCAAGATCAAGAAGGAGCAACCATCGTGCTCTTAGTGAGCTCCAAAATCTCATACTCCCTGTTACCCCCCCTTCTTTTATGGTAGCTCCCCCGCTTGGCTGCCCAGAGCCGCAGTGGGAATGGTGAAAGCACAAGTGCTCCCTGGGTGATTTTGGTAATTAATGTCAACATATCTCTTGTTGGACTAATACTCTTACCTAGTATGTTTCAGATAAGTTCAACAATGGAGTGGCATGGACTAGAGGATGTGGAACCCCTTCAAGATGCCAATGACAAAGGATTGGCTCAAGCTCAAAGCACAAGACTCTACATTTTACTTTTAGTGATCCAAGATCACATTGAGTCCATAGGAAAGCCAATACTATTAAGAGGGGATGAGGGGTTGCTTAATGGCTTGCTTGCTCAAAGTGCTTAGTGATATGCTCCAAAGCCCTCAACCACTTTCTCACATCCACATATGTCCCAAACCAAAAATCAAACTCAGCCCCACCGAATCTTTCTATCCGGTGCCACCGAGTTCAATTGACATAGCCACTGCCAGAAACCCTAGTCTTTTCGGTCTCACGGATAGGGATCTCGGTCTCACCGAGATGGGATTGTAATCTCTCTGTTTCCCTTCGTAACATTTCAGTCAATCTGAGATGAGCAGTTGGTCCCACCGAGATTGCAATGCAAACTCTCTGTTTCCCTTTCGTAACGTTTCGGTCCAACCGAGATGAGCGAATCGGTCCCACCGAGTTTGCCTGACCAAATCTCTATTTGTCTATTACCAAAATCGGTCTCACTGAGTTTGTGTAGTCGGTCTCACCGAGATTACTTTATGCCCTAACCCTAAAGATATCGGTCCCACCGAGTTGACATGTCGGTCCCACCGAAGTGCCTAACGGTCACATTATGAACTAAATCGGTCTGACCGAGTTTAACGATTCGGTCCCACCGAGTTTGGTAAGTTGTGTGTAACGGTTAGATTTTGTGTGGAGGCTATATATACCCCTCCACCCACTCTTCATTCATGGAGAGAGCCATCAGAACATGCCTACACTTCCAACATACATTTTCTGAGAGAGAACCACCTACACTTGTGCCGAGGTCAAGATATTCCATTCCTACCACATAAATCTTGATCTCTAGCCTTCCAAAAGTTGCTTTCCACTCAAATCTTCTTTCCACAAAATCTATATCCTATGAGAGAGAGTTGAGTGTTGGGGAGACTATCATTTGAAGCACAAGAGCAACGAGTTCTTCATCAACACACCATCTATTACCTTATGGAGAGTGGTGTCTCCTAGATTGGTTAGGTGTCACTTGGGAGCCTCTGTCAAGATTATGGAGTTGATTGTGGAGTTGAACCAAGGAGTTTGTAAGGGCAAGGAGATCGCCTACTTCGTGAAGATATACCCTAGTGAGGTAAGTCCTTTGTGGGCGACAGCCATGGTGGGATAGACAAGGTTGCTTCTTCGTGGACCCTTCGTGGGTGGAGCCCTCCATGGACTCGCGCAGCCGTTACCCTTCGTGGGTTGAAGTCTCCATCAACGTGGATGTACGATAGCACCACCTATCGGAACCATGACAAAAACATCCATGTCTCAAATTGCGTTTGCATACTCCAATCCCATCCCTTTACTTTCTTGCAAGTTGCATGCTTTACTTTCCGCTGCTCATATACTCTTTGCATGCTTGCTTGATTTGTATTGTAAATGGTTAAACTTGTGCCAAAACTCCACTTCAACTTAAAGAGATTAAAAACTGTCAACTTTGTGTTGAGTGTCTAATCACCCCCCCTCTAGACATCTCTTCTTGATCCTTTCAATTGGTATTAGAGCTTTGGTCTCCATTGCCTTGGTTTAATCATCATTGGAGGAATATGGATGAGTCTACTTTGGGGAGTCTTAGACATAGAGTGCCCATACTTGATGGAGAGTATTTTCATGAGTGGAAAAATGAGATGCTTGTGATTTTCAATGAATATCATTTGAATTAATACATTACTAGCCCTTGTGCACCTCATGTTGATCCTATGCATCCTACCTTTGATGAGTCAATTGACATGATTCGCAATCTTAGAACTGTTAATCTTACTAGAGGTTTGCCTAGAAACTTGATTGGTTGCTTGCCTACTCTTGAATGTGCCTACACCATAAGGAAATTTCTTGAGGAATGATTCCCAAATTATTCCTTGCAAAATCTAGATGAAATTCTTCATAGGTCTATTGCCTTGAGTAAGATGAATTCCAATGATCCTAAGTTTGGTGATTCTCTATTTGAGCTCACAAATCTTATGCGTGCCAAAGGAGAGGTTGGAATCATTAGTGATATTATTTCTGAAGCTATTAGAATTCATAAAGATGACTATTATCAAAATCATTTGTCTAACGATTCACCCTCTCTAGGAATTGACCCACCACATGATGATAATGAACATGGGTACTATGATGAGGATGACGTTAGTGACTATGATCTTGATGATGCAATGAGACACTTTGGTCTTATGGCAAATCTTCAGGGATGCATGGCAGGAGGAAAGGAATGGGTCCTTGACAGTGGATGTACCGATCACATGACCGGATATAAAGATATGTTTGGTGAGCTTGCTGAAAACGACGGCCCTCGAAAGTATGTCACTTTTGGTGATAACTCAAAGGGTAAGGTGGTTGGCCTCGGTAAGGTGGCCATCTCACATGATAGCTCCATACAAAATGTCATGCTCGTTGAATCTCTTGGCTATAATCTGCTTTCTGTTTCTAGACTAGCTGACTTTGGTTTCAATGTTCTATTTACCGAAGTAGATTGCCAAGTGTTTCATAGAGATAACCATAAAATGGTCTTTACCGGTATACGCAAAGGTGATCTATACATTGTTGATTTCACTAAAAAGGCTCAACCTAGAACTTGCTTGTTTGCTGAATCTTCTAAAGGTTGGTTGTGGCATAGACGGTTAGGTCATGTGGGCATGCGAAACCTTGACAAGCTTATTAAAGGTAATCATATCCTCGGCGTTAATGATGTCATATTTGATAAGGATAGCTTTGCAGCGCTTGTCAAGCAGGTAAACAGGTTGGAGGAAGGCATCCCGTGAAGAACATCATGACCACAAGGAGGCCGCTCGAGCTACTTCACATGGATCTTTTCGGTCCCAACGCTTAGAAAAGTATCGGTGGAAATTCTTTTGGTCTAGTTATAGTTGATGTTTTTCAAAATTTACGTGGGTGTTCTTTCTTGATGATAAATCGCAGGTCCAAAAGATCTTTAAAAACTTCGCTAGGAAGGCCCAAAATCAATTTGAAGTGAAGACTAAGAAGGTTCGCAGCGACAACGGAACGGAGTTCAAGAACGCAAATGTGGACACCTTTCTTGATGAAGAAGGGATTTCACATGATTACTCGGCTACGTACACACCTCAACAAAATGGAGTTGTTGAGAGGAAGAACCGGACTTTCATCAAAATGGCGAGAACGATGCTTGATGAGTACAAGATGCCGAAGCACTTTTGGGCGGAAGCGGTTGAGACAGCTTGTCATGCAACAAATCGCTTGTATCTTCACAAGCTACTCGGCAAAACGGCATACGAGCTCCTCACCGGTAACAAACCTCAAGTTGGATACTTTCGAGTATTCGGCTCAAAGTGCTACATTCTTGATAAGCATCATCGTTCTAAATTTGCTCCTAAATCTCATGAAGGTTTCCTACTTGGTTATGGCTCAAACTCTCACACTTACCGTGTCTACAATAATTTCACCCGAAAGGTTGAAGAGACGGTAGATGTGAAGTTTGATGAATCTAACGGCTCACAAGTAGAGCAATTGCCAATTGATGTAGGATATAAAGATCCTTCGGAAGCAATCCAAGACTTTTCTATTGGCAAGGTTCATCCAACGGAGGTGAAAGAGAGTACCTCGTCCGTCCAAGTGGAAGCTTCCACCTCACGACAAGGTGAACCAAGAGTTGATATGGAAGCATCCACAAGCGGGACACACCAAGATGAAGAAAATGAGGAAGTACACCAAGATGAACATCAACAACCTCCTTCTCCACCACGACGAGAGAACAACAACGTCAACAACGATGAAGGCCAAGAAGAAGAACAATATGATGAAGAAGATGTTCCACCCCGATCAAAGCAAAAGCTCTCATGAGTTCGAGCAAGAGTTGCTAGAGACCATCCCGTCGAGCAAATCTACAATGATATCCAAACCGGGAGAATTACACGCTCTAAATCTCGTTTGGCTAACTTTTGTGAACATTATTCATTCATCTCTAGCATTGAACCTATGAAGGTTGAAGAAGCATTGGAAGATCTGGATCGGATAAATGCCATGCACGAATAACTACACAACTTTGAGAGAAACCAAGTGTGGACATTGTTCGAGAAGTCCGACAACAACCACAACATCATCGGTACCAAGTGGGTGTTTCGCAACAAGCAAAATGAAGATGGACAAGTGGTTCGCAACAAAGCACGTCTCGTCGCCCAAGGCTACACTCAAGTCGAAGGTATGGACTATGGTGAGACATATGCCCCCGTTGCTAGACTTGAGTCCATTCGCATCTTACTTGCCTATGTTAATCACCATGATATCACCTTGTACCAAATGGACATTAAAAGTGCTTTTCTAAATGGTGAAATTGAGGAGGAAGTTTATGTTAAACAACCTCCTGGCTTTGTCAATCCTAAGAAACCTAATCATGTTTACAAACTTCACAAAGCTCTTTATAGTCTTAAACAAGCTCCTAGAGCATGGTATAAATGCTTGACCAAGTTCCTTATTGAAAAAGGCTTTGAAATTGGAAAAATTGATTCTACTCTTTTCACTAAAAGGGTTAATGGAGAATTATTTGTGTGCCAAATTTATGTCAATGATATTATATTTGGATCAACTAACCCTCTTTTTAGTGAGAAGTTTGGGAAGCTAATGTTGGAGAAGTTTGAGATGTCTATGATGAGTGAACTCAAGTTCTTTCTTGGTTTTCAAATCAAGCAAACTAAGGAAGGCACCTTTGTCTCTCAAACGAAGTACACCAAAGACTTGTTCAAGAAGTTCAATATGCAAAAATGCAAAGGTATGACTACACCCATGCCTACTAGTGGGCATCTTGACTTGACTAAGGACAGAGAACCCATTGTTCAAAAAGTTTATCGCTCTATGATTGGTTCATTGTTATATCTATGTGCCTCTCGTCCTGATATTATGCTAAGCGTGTGCATGTGTGCACGATTTCAAGCGCCCCCTAAAGAGTGTCATCTCAAGGCCGTGAAAAGGATAGTGAGATACTTAATTCATACACCAAACTTTGGCATTTGGTATCCAAAGAGGGCCTCTTTTAATCTTGTTGGCTACTCTGACTCGGACTATGCCGGAGACAAGGTTGATAGGAAGTCCACTTCGGGTACTTGTCAATTTCTTGGTAGATCTCTTGTCTCTTGGTCCTCCAAGAAACAAAACTCGATATCCTTATCCACCGCCGAAGCGGAATACATTGCCGTTGGGTCATGTTGTGCTCAATTACTTTGGATGACCCCAACTCTTAAGGATTATGGGATATATGTGAAACATGTTTCTTTACTTTGTGACAATGAAAGTGCTATTAAGATTGCTCACAATCTCGTGCAACATTCTCGAACTAAGCACATTGAAGTTCGTCATCATTTCATTCGAGATCATGTTGCTAAGGGTGACATTAACCTTAAACATGTTCATACCGAAAAACAATTGGCCGATATTTTCACTAAACAACTTGATGAGAAAGTGTTTTGCAGGTTAAGAGGTGAATTGAACATCATTGATGCTTCAAACTTGGAGTAGGAACTCCATTTGGATACATGCCTATGACTATTCCATGATATTTCTCTTATGATGATAATCATATATCTTGGATATATTCGGACCCTTGCATGCTCTCTAACCAATGTAGGTACTTGGATGGATTTAAATCTATGAGATTGCAACTCACTCACATCTTGAGTAATCTCTACATCACCAAGTCTCTACTTTTTGGTGGTTGAAGACAAGGAAGCACGAAACCCTTCAAACATATCCTTTGACAAATTCTATATTGAGTTTGATGATTGTCATTTTGGATGCACAAGTTCTCTTCCTTGCAAGACTAACTCATGTAGGTAGATGAACTCAAATACCAAGTGGAGCTCCCAACTCTTGACGAGCTACATCAACCTTGAGCAACCCACACAAGTTCAACTACATGATCACGATCAACACCACCACCCAAGGTATGTTATTCCATCTTAGAGAAGCTTTACTCCAAGACATGAGTCAAAGCAACTCAACAAGATGTGAATACATCAAAATGCTTAAATGAAAAATGGTAACCCAATCTTGAGCTTAAACGATGAGTATGACCTATGATCAAGTGATCTCACTTGACACCTAAGTCAATATACTCTAACATAGGTGATCTTGTCCCCGACCAACTCTAGATGAAGTTCTCTTGTGTTCTTTTCTGCGCTCTTGCATTTGTCTCATGCATATTTGTTTCCCCTTTCTCAAAAAAAAACTTCATCTAGATTTCTTTTCTGATTCTTTTGTTCTGCATTCCCTGCATCAAATTCTTTGCAAATCTTTCAGTTAACTCCTTGCAAATCCTTGTGAGATCTTACTTGACTAGTGAGCTGAGGTGACAAGTGTTTTCTCTGTGATGAACTTGGTCACACCGATCTGTTGTTTTCGGTCCAACCGAATTCTTTTGGTGCAACCGAAGCACACAACTCGGTGCCACCGATTTCACTACAGGAAAGATATCTTGCCACTTGTTCCTACATTCTTTTTGATCCAGCTCCATGTTGGGAACGTAGCAGAAATTCAAAAATTTTCCTACGTAACACCAAGATCTATCTATGGAGAGACCAGCAACGAGTAGAAAGGGGAGTGCATCTACATACCCTTGTAGATCGCTAAGCGGAAGCATTCAAGTGAACGGGGTTGATGGAGTCGTACTCGTCGTGATTCAGATCACCGATGATCAAGTGCCGAACGGACGGCACCTCCGCGTTCAACACACGTACAGCCCGGTGATGTCTCCCACGCCTTGATCCAGCAAGGAGAGAGGGAGAGGTTGAGGAAGACTCCATCCAACAGCAGCACAACGGCGTGGTGGTGGTGGAGGAGCGTGGCAATCCCGCAGGGCTTCGCCAAGCACCATGGGAGAAGAGGAGGAGAACTTGGGAGAGAGGGAGGGGCTGCACCAAAGGCATAAGGTCTGTTTGGGAGGCCCTCCTACCCCACTATATATAGGGATCCCAAGGGGGGGGTGCGCCAGCCCCTAGGAGATCCAATCTCCAAGGGGGCGGCGGCCAGGGGAGGAGTCCTCCCCCCCCAAGGCACCTAGGAGGTGCCTTCCCCTGCTGGGACTCTTCCTTTAGGGTTTCCCCAGGCGCATGGGCCTCTTGGGGCTGGTGCCCTTGGCCCATGTAGGCCAAGGCGCACCCCCTACAGCCCATGTGGCCCCCCGGGGCAGGTGGCCCCACCCGGTGGGCCCCCGGGACCCTTCCGGTGGTCCCGGTACAATACCGATGACTCCGAAACTTGTCCCGATGGCCGAAACAGGACTTCCTATATATAAATCTTTACCTCCGGACCATTCCGGAACTCCTCGTGACGTCCGGGATCTCATCCGGGACTCCGAACAACATTCGGTAACCACATACAAGCTTCCTTTATAACCCTAGCGTCATCGAACCTTAAGTGTGTAGACCCTACGGGTTCGGGAGACATGCAGACATGACCGAGACGTTCTCCGGTCAATAACCAACAGCGGGATCTGGATACCCATGTTGGCTCCCACATGTTCCACGATGATCTCATTGGATGAACCACGATGTCAAGGACTCAATCGATCCCGTATTCAATTCCCTTTGTCTAGCGGTATTTTACTTGCCCGAGATTCGATCGTCGGTATACCGATACCTTGTTCAATCTCGTTACCGGCAAGTCACTTTACTCGTTCTGTAACACATCATCCCGTGATCAACTCCTTGGTCACATTGCGCATTTGATGATGTCCTACCGAGTGGGCCCAGAGATACCTCTCCATTTACACGGAGTGACAAATCCCAGTCTCGATCCGCTTAAAACAATAGATACTTTCGGAGATACCTGTAGTGCACCTTTATAGTCACCCAGTTACGTTGTGACGTTTGATACACCCAAAGCACTCCTACGGTATCCAGGAGTTACACGATCTCATGGTCAAAGGAAGAGATACTTGACATTGGCAAAGCTCTAGCAAACGAACTACACGATCTTTGTGCTATGCTTAGGATTGGGTCTTGTCCATCACATCATTCTCCTAATGATGTGATCCCGTTATCAATGACATCCAATGTCCATAGCCAGGAAACCATGACTATCTGTTGATCACAACGAGCTAGTCAACTAGAGGCTCACTAGGGACATATTGTGGTCTATGTATTCACACGTGTATTACGATTTCCGGATAATACAGTTATAGCATGAATAAAAGACAATTATCATGAACAAGGAAATATAATAATAATAATTTTATTATTGCCTCTAGGGCATATTTCCAATAGTCTCCCACTTGCACTAGAGTCAATAATCTAGTTCACATCGCCATGTGATTAACACTCACAGGTCACATCGCCATGTGACTAATACCCAAGAGTTTACTAGAATCAGTAGTCTAGTTCACATCACTATGTGATTAATACTCAATGAGTTTTAGGTTTGATCATGTTGCTTGTGAGAGAGGTTTTAGTCAACGGGTCTGAACCTTTCAGATCCGTGTGTGCTTTACAAATCTCTATGTCATCTCCTAGATGCAGCTACCACGCTCTATTTGGAGCTATTCAAAATAACTGTTCTACTTGGAGCTATTCTAAATTGTTGCTCCAATATATGTATCCGGTATCTCTACTTAGAGCTATCTGGATAGGTGTTAAGCTTGCATCGACGTAACCTTTACGACGAACTCTTTTACCACCTCCATAATCGAGAAAATTCCTTAGTCCACTAGTTACTAAGGGTAACTTTGACCGCTGTCTGTGAGCCATTCTTGGATCACTCTTGTACCCCTTGACTGACTCATGGAAAGGCACACTTCAGGTGCGGTACACAGCACAGCATACTGAAGAGCCTACGTTTTAAGCATAGGGGACGACCTTCGTCCTTTCTCTCTATTCTGCCGTGGTCGAGCTTTAAGTCTTAACTTCGTACCTTACAACTCAGGCAAGAACTTCTTCTTTGACTGATCCATCTTGAACACCTTCAAGATCATGTCAAGGTATGTGCTCATTTGAAAGTACCATTAAGCGTTTTGATCTATCCTTATAGATCTTGATGCTCAATGCTCAAGCAGCTTAATCCAGGCTTTCCATTGAAAAACACTTTCAAAATAACCCTATATGCTTTCCAGAAATTCTACGTCATTTCTGATCAACAATATGTCAACAACATATACTCATCAGAAATTCTATAGTGCTCCCACTCACTTATTTGGAAATACAAGTTTCTCATAAACTTTGTACAAACCCAAAATCTTTGATCATCATCAAAGCATACATTCCAACTCCGAGATGCTCACTCCAGTCCTTAGAAGGATCGCTGGAGCTAGCATACCTTTTAGCATCCTTAGGATCGACAAAAAACTTTCTGATTGTATTACATACAACCTTTCCTCACGAAAACTGGTAAGGAAACTCGTTTTGATATCCATCTGCCAGATTTCATAAATACAGCTAATGCTAACATGAATCCGACGGACTTAAGCATCGCTACGGATGAGAAAATCTCATCGTAGTCAACTCCTTGAACTTGTGAAAAACTTTTTGCCACAAGTCGAGCTTCATGGATGGTGACATTACCATCCACGTCCGTCTTCTTCTTAAAGATCCATTTATCTTAATGGCTTGCCGATCATCGGGCAAGTCCACCAAAGTCCATGGATCCGTTCTCGGATTTTATGGCCTCGAGCCATTTATCAGAATCCGGGCCCACCATCGCTTCTCCATAGCTCGTAGGTTCATTGTTGTCTAGCAACATGACCTTCAAGACAGGATCACCTTACCACTCCGAAGTAGTACGTGTCCTTGTCGTCCTACGAGGTTTGGTAGTGACTTGATCCGAAGTTTCATGATCAATATCATAAGCTTCCACTTCAATTGGTGTAGGTGCCACAGGAACAACTTCCTGTGCCCTGCCACACACTAGTTGAAGAGACGGTTCAATAACCTCATCAAGTCTCCACCATCCTCCCACTCAACTCTTTCGAGAGAAACATTTCCTCGAGAAAGGACCCGATTCAAGAAACAATCCATATTGCTTTCGGATCTGAATTAGGAGGTATACCCAACTGTTTTGGGTTTCCTATGAAGATGCATTTTATCCGCTTTGGGTTCGAGCTTAATCCTGAAACTTTTTCACATAAGCGTCACAGCCCCAAACCTTTAAGAAACGACAACTTAGGTTTCTCTAAACCATAATTCATACGGTGTCATCTCAACGGAATTACGTGGTGCCCTATTTAAAGTGAATGTGGTTGTCTCTAATGCCTAACCCATGAACGATAGTGGTAATTCGATAAGAGACATCATGGTACGCACCATATCCAATAGGGTGCAACTATGATGTTCGGACACACCATCACACTATGGTGTTCCAGGCGGTATTAATTGCGAAACAATTTCCACAATGTCCTAATTGTGTGCCAAAACTCGTAACTCAGATATTCATCTCTATGATCATATCATAGACATTTTATCTTCTTGTCACAATGATCTTCTACTTCACTCTGAAATTATTTGAACCATTCAATAATTCAGACTTGTGTTTCATCAAGTAAATATTCTCAACATCTACTCGAATCATCTGTGAAGTAAGAACATAACGATATTCACTGCATGCCTCAGCACTCATTGGACTGCACACATCAAAATCTGTTACTTCCAACAAGTTGCTATCTTGTTCCATCTTACTGAAAACGAGGCTTTTCAGTCATCTTGCCTATGTGGTATGATTTGCATATCTCAAGTGATTCAAAATCAAGTGAGTCCGAACGGTCCATTTGCATGGAGCTTCTTCATGCATATATACCAATAGACATGGTTCGCATGTCTCAAACTTTTCAAAAATGAGTGAGTCCAAAGATCCATCAACATGGAGCTTCTTCATGCGTTTTATACCATTATGACTTACATGGCAGTGCCACAAGTAAGTGGTACTATCATTACTATCTTATATCTTTTGGCATGAAAATGTGTATCACTACGATCGAGATTCAATAAACCATTTATTTAGGTGCAAGACCATCGAAGGTATTATTCAAATAAATAGAGTAACCATTATTCTCCTTAAATGAATAACCGTATTGCGATAGACATAATCCAATCATGTCTATGCTCAACGCAAACACCAATCTCGGTGGTAGAGGGAGCGTGCGATGCTTGATCACATCAACCTTGGAAACACTTCCAACACATATCGTCAGCTCACCTTTAGCTAGTCTCCTTTTATTTCGTAGCTTTTTATTTCGAGTTACTAACACTTAGCAACTGAACCGGTATCTTAATATCCTGGTGCTACTAGGAGTACTAGTAAAGTACACATTAACATAATGTATATCCAATATACTTCTATCGACCTTGCCAGCCTTCTCATCTACCAAGTATCTAGGGTAATGCTGCTCCAGTAGCTGTTCCCCTTATTACAGAAGCACTTAGTCTCGGGTTTGGGTTCAACCTTGGGTTTCTTCACTAGTGCAGCAGCCGATTTGCCGTTTCATGAAGTATCCCTTCTTGCCCTTGCCCTTCTTGAAACTAGTGGTTTCACCAACCATCAACAATTGATGCTCCTTCTTGATTTCTACTTTCGCGGTGTCAAACATCGCGAATACCTCAAGGATCATCATATCTATCCCTGATATGTTATAGTTCATCACGAAGCTCTAGCAGCTTGGCGGCAATGACTTTGGAGAAACATCACTATCTCATTTGGAAGATCAACTCCCACTTGATTCAAGTGATTGTTGCACTCAGACAATCTGAGCACAAGCTCAACGATTGAGCTTTTCTCCCTTAGTTTGTAGGCTAAGAAAATTGTCGGAGGTCTTATACCTCTTGACGTGGGCACGAGCCTGAAATCCCAATTTCAGCCCTCGAAACATCTCATATGTTCCGCGACGTTTCGAAAACGTCTTTGGTGCCTCTACTTAAACCATTTAACTGAACTATCACGTAGTTATCAAAACGTGTATGTTCGATGTTCGAAACATCCACAAACGACGTTTGGGGTTTAGCACACTGAGCAGTGCATTAAGGACATAAGCGTTCTACCTTCCGCATAATCGCTACTGTCAACTTTCAACTATATTTTCTCTAGGAACATATCTAAAACAGTAGAACTAAAGCGCGAGCTACGACATAATTTGCAAAAGGTCTTTTGACTATGTTCAGGATAATTAAGTTCATCTTATGAACTCCCACTCAGATAGACATCCCTCTAGTCATCTAAGTGATTACATGATCCAAGTCAAACTAGGCCGTGTCCGATCATCACGTGAGACGGACTAGTCATCATCGGTGAACATCTTCATGTTGATCGTATCTACTATACGACTCATGCTCGACCTTTCGGTATCCGTGTTCCGAGGCCATGTCTGCACATGCTAGGCTCGTCAAGTTAACCCTAAGTGTTTTCGCTGTGTAAAACTGTCTTACACCCGTTGTATGTGAACGTAAGAATCCATCACACCCGATCATCACGTGGTGCTTAGAAGCGACGAACTGTAGCAACGGTGCACAGTTAGGGGAGAACACTTCTTGAAATTTTGTAAGGGATCATCTTATTTACTACCGTAGTCCTAAGTAAACAAGATGCATAAACATAATAAACATCACATGCAATTATATAGTTGTGACATGATATGGCCAATATCATATAGCTCCATTGATCTCCATCTTCGGGGCTCCATGATCATCTTGTCACCGGCATGACACCATGATCTCCATCATCATGATCTCCATCATCGTGTCTTCATGAAGTTGTCACGCCAACGACTACTTCTACTTCTATGTCTAACGCGTTTAGCAATAAAGTAAAGTAAGTTACATGGCGTTCTTCAATGACACGCAGGTCATACAAAAAATAAAGACAACTCCTATGGCTCCTGCCGGTTGTCATACTCATCGACATGCAAGTCGTGAATCCTATTACAAGAACATGATCAATCTCATACATTACATATCATTCATCACATTCTTCTGGCCATATCACATCACAAAGCATACCCTGCAAAAACAAGTTAGACGTCCTCTAATTGTTGTTTGCATGTTTTACGTGGATGCTATGGGTTTCTAGCAAGAACGTTTCTTACCTACGCAATACCACAACGTGATATGCCAATTGCTATTTACCCTTCATAAGGACCCTTTTCATCGAATCCGTTCCGACTAAAGTGGGAGAGACTGGCACCCGCTAGCCACCTTATGCACCAAGTGCATGTCAATCGGTGGAACCTGTCTCACGTAAGAGTACGTGTAAGGTCGGTCCGGGCCGCTTCATCCCACAATACCGTCGAAACAAGATTGGACTAGTAACGGTAAGCATATTGAACAACATCAACGCCCACAACTACTTTGTGTTCTACTCGTGCAAAGAATCTACGCAATAGACCTAGCTCATGATGCCACTGTTGGGGAACGTAGCAGAAATTCAAAAAATTTCCTACGTAACACCAAGATCTATCTATGGAGAGACCAGCAACGAGTAGAAAGGGGAGTGCATCTACATACCCTTGTAGATCGCTAAGCGGAAGCGTTCAAGTGAACGGGGTTGATTGAGTCGTACTCGTCGTGATTCAGATCACCGATGATCAAGTGCCGAACGGACGGCACCTCCGCGTTCAACACACGTACAGCCCGGTGACGTCTCCCACGCCTTGATCCAGCAAGGAGAGAGGGAGAGGTTGAGGAAGACTCCATCCAACAGCAGCACAATGGCGTGGTGGTGGTGGAGGAGCGTGGCAATCCCGTAGGGCTTCGCCAAGCACCATGGGAGAAGAGGAGGAGAACTTGGGAGAGAGGGAGGGGCTGCACCAAAGGCATAAGGTCTGTTTGGGAGGCCCTCCTACCCCACTATATATAGGGATCCCAAGGGGGGGTGCGCCAGCCCCTAGGAGATCCAATCTCCAAGGGGGCGGCGGCCAGGGGAGGAGTCCTCCCCCCCCCCCAAGGCACCTAGGAGGTGCCTTCCCCTGCTGGGACTCTTCCTTTAGGGTTTCCCCAGGCGCATGGGCCTCTTGGGGCTGGTGCCCTTGGCCCATGTAGGCCAAGGCGCACCCCCTATAGCCCATGTGGCCCCCCGGGGCAGGTGGCCCCACCCGGTGGGCCCCCGGGACCCTTCCGGTGGTCCCGGTACAATACCGATGACCCCGAAACTTATCCCGATGGCCGAAACAGGACTTCCTATATATAAATCTTTACCTCCGGACCATTCCGGAACTCCTCGTGACGTCCGGGATCTCATCCGGGACTCCGAACAACATTCGGTAACCACATACAAGCTTCCTTTATAACCCTAGCGTCATCGAACCTTAAGTGTGTAGACCCTACGGGTTCGGGAGACATGCAGACATGACCGAGACGTTCTCCGGTCAATAACCAACAGCGGGATCTGGATACCCATGTTGGCTCCCACATGTTCCACGATGATCTCATCGGATGAACCACGATGTCAAGGACTCAATCGATCCCGTATACAATTCCCTTTGTCTAGCGGTATTTTACTTGCCCGAGATTCGATCGTTATACCAATACCTTGTTCAATCTCGTTACCGGCAAGTCACTTTACTCGTTCTGTAACACATCATCCCGTGATCAACTCCTTGGTCACATTGCGCATATGATGATGTCCTACCGAGTGGGCCCAGAGATACCTCTCCGTTTACACGGAGTGACAAATCCCAGTCTCGATCCGCATAAAACAATAGATACTTTCGGAGATACCCGTAGTGCACCTTTATAGTCACCCAGTTACGTTGTGACGTTTGATACACCCAAAGCACTCCTACGGTATCCAGGAGTTACACGATCTCATGGTCAAAGGAAGAGATACTTGACATTGGCAAAGCTCTAGCAAATGAACTACACGATCATTTGTGCTAGTCTTAGGATTGGGTCTTGTCCATCACATCATTCTCCTAATGATGTGATCCCGTTATCAACGACATCCAATGTCCATAGCCAGGAAACCATGACTATCTGTTGATCACAACGAGCTAGTCAACTAGAGGCTCACTAGGGACATATTGTGGTCTATGTATTCACACGTGTATTACGATTTCCGGATAATATAGTTATAGCATGAATAAAAGACAATTATCATGAACAAGGAAATATAATAATAATACTTTTATTATTGCCTCTAGGGCATATTTCCAACACTCCACTCAATGATTATTGTCCTCTACCAGCATCACATTTGACTTGCTGCTTTGTTCTGTGACTCAAGGACCAAACCCATTTGTAACAAAAATCCAAAATAACCCTTCTTGGAAATTGATGTCAAAGGGGGAGAGAGAGATCACATCAAAACTTAATCATTTCTATAGGGGGGGAATACTCAGGGGGAGAGAGTTCTTCTACAAGGAGACAGAAGTATCACTTCAAAAGACCCCAGATGCTTGGTGTTCAAGAGGAGAGAAGTCACATGTCTTTAAGAGGGGAAAGACATGTTCATATTTGTTTGTTTGCATTAGCTCTGTTTCTTTTCTTTGCTCTGATTTTCTGTTCCCTATCTTCTCCCAGTATCCCATACTAGATTCAGGGGGAGCAAGACATCTAAGGGAAGGAAATCCTTGAATTCATTGCACATCTTTATCTTTGGGGACATGTCTATATCCAACGGGGTACTCAGTACTCACTCTCTACATGTCATCCCATTCTTGGTACTCTTGTGGTTTCTTTTGTTTGCTTTGGCCAGTAGGTGTATCTGTGTTATCTAACCTTGTTTACGCAGGTTCATTCCCTCCTAAGCCAACTCAAGACCACAAGGTAAGTATATGCATCACATTCATGTGTGTGAGGATCTCTTGCTGATGTACATATTATTTGCAAGAAGGACTCATGAGCATGGAGGTACATTTCCTATATTCACATCATTTGCTCTGATGCATATAGCCAAGATACATGTAACACATTGCTTACCCTGTCATGCTTATGCATTCACATGCTCCTATATTCCATATTTACATGATTGCATACATGTAGGGGGAGCCTATGCATGTTACATGTCTTTCCAAAGCTTTACTTGTTATTCTCTATATCTTTATCTAAAGTTGCATGCTTTACTTTCCGCTGCTCATATACTCTTTGCATGCTTGCTTGATTTGTATTGTGAATGGTTAAACTTTTGCCAAAACTCCACTTCAACTTAAAGAGATTAAAAACTGTCAACTTTGTGTGTTGAGTGTCTAACTCCCCC
>NC_041391.1:542939606-543012997 GCF_002162155.2 Triticum dicoccoides
AATGGTCGCCGTCGTCTCGCTCCGGTGACCATATGGTCTAAAATGCCATCCCCGGACGCGGTAGAGCCATGGCTATCGTGTGGTCCCCTCAACCAACTTCCCCGTGGCCTAACGACGTCCCTCCGCGATGGCATTTGGTTGCCGCCGACAACCCTCAACCTAATTCACTCTTAATTAAAAATATATTTCACAAAATAATAATAAGACGATGACATGTGGGCCCTATATCTTGTTTGACAGATCCTTGTCTGGTTTTTTATTGGTTGGGGTCCACATGTAAGTTAGTGTGAGAGAAAGAGTTTTTTCCTTTTTTGAGTGGGTCCCACATGTAAGTGACACATGGAGAGTGGGGCAAAAACGGCCGATAAACGCCCCGTAGATGGTCAAATCCCTTTGACCGGATGGAAACGACATAGAAGGGCATTTCTATAAGGTCACTTAACGACGGAGGGGCAAATTTGAGCATCCTTTGAAATTAGGGGTAAATTTGAGTACTTGATACGAGTTAAGGGTAGAAATATAAAAATTTATTTTGTTTTAGTTTTAGTTGTTTTTGTAGCACCTATATATACTTTTGCTTCGACAAAGATTCCCGCTACAACATGCGGGCTATCATCTAAGTTGATTGGGGTAACTAATACAGTGTAGAAGCAAAACAAGCTCGCACTTTGCAACAATAGCAGCTTTAGTTAGGCGGGGCAAAGTATATATGTACAGCACATGGCGAAGCATCATAACGGCTAAGCGACACAAGCAGCTCTGTCGCTCTGATCTGCCCAACTACATACCTAGTGGCACACAAGCCAGCGCGGGAGGAAGGATCCTCCTACCCTCTCACGGAGATCTCGTGAGAACACTGATAAACCCATCCATCCACCCGCGCAAAAAGGAACAATTGTAAATCCTTGTTAACGAAAAAATACGAACACCTTTTAGACCTGTACGACACTCGACAGCACAGACTTCTAATGAAACAACCGGCTACAAAAAAGCAGAGAGATGCTTTTGAGACATGAACTAATCTACACGGTCGATCGTTATTTATTATCAATAAATACTGGAAAGAGAAGGAGAAAGGAAAGCTGATTAGGACTGGTACCTGTCTGCCGCTGCTTTACGTCATGCACTCGTTGGTCGAAGAGACGTCGTATGCACGTATGGTAGGCAGTATGACACAGTGTGATGGTTACTCTACCTGTGCCTTTTCCTTTTCCTTTTTGCTCCACTGTTCGGTCTTCGGTTTTCCTTTTGAATGGAATCCGGTGTACATATTCCATGAACCGAGCTGACGGGATTCAGTATTCAGGTTGATGACGAGGGGTTCAGACAAATCCAGTGTTTTGTTTTGCTTGCCTGAGGCACTGCTGTCTGCAGTGCTGACTGAACCGCTGCGCTGACGCATGCGGTGTTTCGGACCAGTCCAAGATTAACGGGCTAATTTTATGACGACAACGTGTGTGTGTGCGCGCGACACAGGCGCGCCGGCCCAATGTCAGCAGGCCGAGAGGGGAGAAGAGGAGGTGGACGTCATGGGCCTAAAAGAACATCAACCCACGCAGCCAACTTAAAGTGTGGTTCAGAGTAATTTCTCAAAAAAAAAAAAGTGTGGTTCAGAGTGGCGAAGCACAGCAATTCCTAAACGACCAAAGTCTTTGGAGTGTTTTTTCAAGCAAAGAATGACGCCGTGAAAAAGGTGCTTTCAAAAAATTTCATTGTAATTCTTAGTTATAGAAGTTACTTTGTATTTTCTTGGATCTTATGTCCAAATCAGTGTACCTGTAAATTTTTTTGAGTACCAACTTGTAACGCCCCGGACACACCCGCCGGTGGTCGTTACTCTTGGCGAGATCTAGACTGGCCCCACAGATCAATACTAGTCTTTTCTGCGCACTTTGTCCTCACTCATGCGCACCTGGGAGCAACTTCCCGGTCGGTCACCCATCCTGAAATTACTCCAAGCTGAGCACGCTTAACTTTGGAGTTCTGTCTGAATGGGCTTCCGAAAAAGAAGGAATTCCTTATTGATGTGAGTAGTCTATCATCCCTGATAAGCCAGGCTATCACATACACCCCCACTCAGAGGAACCGACGTCCTCGTCGGGCCACAGAAACGTTCCCTCTTGGCACATACGTCTGTGCATCCAGTCCGGTACATGTGCCATGTCGTGTGCCACGACGGGTCACAAACGTCATGAACAACATGACCGCGCACCTGTCCGCAACCATACGTGTAACCGTGAGGGTCGGCTATGATATCAAAGCTGTCAGGACCCCGATCCTAAGTCACACCGATCTAGCATGTAACACATCATATCACTTTGCGGCCTCACGGACGGTATTCCCACGGGTGCCACCTTACCTGGCCCGGGACCGTTTGCGCGTTTTAGCTCACGTATATGATAGTGCCGCTAGCATCCATATGACAAAGAACCCGGGCTGACATGGCTAGTCGTGAACCCAAAGTGGAACAAACTTACAGGGACAGACATCCATGACCCAACATCGAACGTGTCGGTCATCAGCGAGTGAATCCAGGCTGTAGCACTGGGCTAGCAGGACTCTGGTGAACCGGGCTGTAGCGGACTAACAGGACTCCGGTATTCATCGCGTGACATTTCCCCGAAGGGACAGACACAGGAACGAAGAAGGACACATGCCGGCCAGCCTAAGTGTTCCGGAGAAGTAGCAAGCTACCAAGGCTCAGTGGAAGCACTAGGAGACATTTCCTGGTAAGAGAGGCTACCAAGGATAAACAACTAGATAGTCAGATCCCACACATACCAAGCATTTCAATAACATACACACAATATGCTTGATATGTGTAAATACAACATGGCATCACAACATAACTCTACGACTCAAGTATTTTATTCAATAGGCTCCGAGGAGTGAGATATTACAAACATAGGTCTCGTGACCCAACATTCAGAGCATACAAGTCAAAGCACATGCGGAAGCTTAACATGTCTGAGTACAGACATCTACAAAAGAAAAAAGCCGAGAAGCCTGACTAACTACCAGATCCTGCCGAGGGCACAAGATCGTAGCTGAGGTAACAAGCTAAACGTCGAAGTCCACGCGAAACTACTAGTGAGACTGAAGTCTCTCTGCAAAAACATAAAATAGGCAAACGTGAGTACAAATGTACCCAGCAAGACTTACATCAGAACTAACTACATATGCATCGTTATCAACAAAGGGGGTGGTGGAGTTTAACTGCAGCAAGCCAGCTTTGACTCGGTGGCTACCCTGAACTACGACTGCAAGTAACTCTTTTGAGGTGGCGCACACGAGTCCACATATTCACCATATCAATACACCATTATGGATCCGCTCCCGTCTCCCTACGAGAACGCCATCCATAGCACTCACGCTTATCTTGCATATTTTAGAATATCCACTTTCACTTGTCTATGAACTGTACAGGCAACCCAGAAGTCCTTTTCCGCGGACACGGCTATTCGAATAGATGATGTTAACCCTGCAGGGGTGTACTTCTTCACACACGCTCTCACCACTTACCGCCGTTTACACGACATGTACTCGACAACCTTCAAGCGTAAGCCCAACGTGGGTGTCGGCCACGGCCTACCTAAACACTCAAGTCTCTAGTCCAGGTTTATCACCTATTCGGGTTCCATCCGCGAGGAGATCCGGCTGGAGTTTCGCCCACAGCCCCAAACGATGTGTACAGGGTTCTGTGACACCAAACGGGCGCCCGGTATACCCGGCCACGTGCCTACCGCATCACAGCCCACCCCTTCGGTCAGCGCTGTGCACGGCCTCCAGCATACTACAAACACCAGAAACTACTTGCAACTCCTGGACAGAGGACAAGGATGATTACAGAGCCAAGAGGGTCCATTGGTTTCGGGCCCAATGCGTGGTAGTATCTATTTCATGGATCACAAACACAGAACTCAGTTCCTGAGGACGGCTGCAATGAGACAACCCACCATGTACTCCTACATGGCCTCTCACCGCTACCTTTACCAAATCGTATTCACACACTTAGCTCACACACAATAGGACATGTTCATACACCTCGATTCATCCCCGATGAATCAGACCTGACTCAACTCTAAGCAGTAGCAGGCATGACAAACAAGCATGAATGAGTAGGCACAACAGGGCTCAAACAACTCCTACTCATGCTAGTGGGTTTCATCTATTTACTGTGGCAATGACAGGTCATGCAGAGGATAAAGGGGTTTAGCTACCGCAGCAAGTAACAGTTGAATCGTTGTTGTCCTAGTGCAGTAAAAGAGAGCAGGAGCGAGAGAGTAGGATTGTATCGGAATGAACAAGGGGGTTTTGCTTGCCTGGCACTTCCGAAGATAATATAGCTCTTCATTGGTGTCATCGAACTCATCGTCGGAACACGTCTATTGAGAGGGGACAAGCACCGACAAGCAGAGAAGAAACACGATCAATGCAATGCACAATATGATGCATGCTATGACATGGCAATAAGAATGTGTTTTGGCTAATGCAAGCTAGAACAGATTGAGATGAGTCCATTTGAACCAAATATTCAAATGCAAACCCATTTTAAGACGTTATAATAGTGCATTAACTTGTTTCACCTAAACAGCAAGGTTAATGTGTTCTAACATGCATGAAACCAGTGTAGATGGATAGATTGGATTTTTCTGATCATTTTTCATATATAAATTATTTGATTTGGAGCTACGGTTGATTTTATATGATTTTTAGAAGTTTAGGACATTTTCTGGAATTTCCTGAATAAGAATAACTCCAATAATTGAATTAATGCGTCAGCATTGCGTCAGGGTGACGTCAACAGGTCAAAGGCGCCAACCCAGGTCAAACCTGACGGCTGGGACCCACATGTCAGTGTAACAACTAACTAACAGAGTTAGTTAGTGTTAGGTTAGCACTAACCTAGGTTAATTAGAGCCTGGGCCCACTTGTCAGTGAGTCAACTAATTAACTAAGTTAATTAGTGCTAATTAAACCCACACCTAAACTAAATAGGGGCATGGCCCACGCGTCAGTGACCCTGAGGGGGTCAAACCCCAGGTCAAACGAGTCAACCTCGCCGGACTTGGTCCACGGCTCGTCGCCGGCGACGCCAGAGACGGCGGAGGTGCTCGGATTTTTCCCACGGTCGACCAAATCGACCGTGGTTTGGTCCTATGCGTAGCTGGGGCTCGCGCACATCTAGTGGTGGTGGCGGCAGCAGTTGGGACGGCCTGAGTAGACGGCGGCGGCGAGCTAGGCGGCGGCCGGAGTTCGGACGGGGTTGGGTTCGACGCTGCGGTGCACGGGAGGAGGAGCTGGTGGTGGCTACGGGCTCCTGAGATCGTGGTGAGCACGACGGTGGGCTCGGGAACGAGCTGCGGTGGCTGTGGCCACGGCCACGCCATGGCCGGCGGCGACAAGCTCTCGGCCGCGGTGGAAAATGAAGCCAGGGGACGAGCGCGAGCTTGACAGAAGAGGGAAGAGGAAGAGGGGCTCACCGCGAGTGCATAGGTGGCCTCGGCGTGCTCGGGGAAGGCTCGGTGACGGTGGAAAATCGCCGGCGATCTCCATGGCCGAAGGAGGAAGAACGGGGTGTCATCGTGGCGGTGCTAGGAGGGGCCGGGGAAGCAGGAGGTGGCCGGGGAAGCAGGAGGTGGCTGGGGCAACGTCGGCGCTCGCCACGCACCTGTTTGTCCTCCTGGCAGAGGAGGAAGATGACAAGGGGGCGCTGGTGGGCTGGGCAGCCAGCTGGGCTGCCAGCAGGCTACAGTAGCGGGCCGCAGGTGGGTGCTCTCTCTCTCTACCTTTATTTCTGTTTTCTATTTCTATTATTCTGTAGTCTTTAGGGCTTTATTAAAAATGCCAGGGCATTTTCAAAAATCACCAGACTGCTCATGCCCACTGCTTGGAATATAACCAACATGGAACATTTCAGTTTAGGATTATATGGACATTTAAAATATTTTATAGAATTTAAATGTCCAAATTCAAATAGAGTATGATTTAATTCAGAGCCCAAATATGTCATGGAAAAATGTGCATCACCTCCGGCTACTGTTTACAAGATTTTCCAGAAATGATGAACATTTTTGAAAGTCATTTGGATTCACTGAGAATATTTTAGTTGAACCTAGTGGATTCCTTAGATGCTAGGGTTTAGGCAATCCCCATTTCAAGTTTCATAAAATTTAAACATGATGCATGGATGCTAAAGCAAAAACAAGCAAGGCCTGAACTGGGGATGTGACAATGAGTAAAGTTACAGGTTTTTGTAAAAAAAACAATTTCTAAACGGCGCTTTCAGCGCCCGTTTATAGTCATTCCGCAATCAGGTGAACACCGCCCGCGACTCGAGCTCGGTCCATTTTCTCTTTTTTCTTCTTCTTTTCTAAACTTCAAAAAATAGAAGTGTGGTGTATGTGGGAGGATTCGAACTCCAACCCTCGTTGTTCAATCAAAGAGGCGGTAAGCACCCTGACAACATGGTTTGTAGTGCAAACTTTCTTCTCTTTGCCCTTCTTTTTGCGCTTCTTGTGGCTAATGTACAGTTAAAAAAAATCACGTCTTTGTCTGTTCTTATCTATTTTCTTTCCATTTGGCCGTTTCTTTTACAATTGTTTTTACTTTTTATTTCTTGTTTGTATTTCCCGTTTTTTGTTCGGTTTTTTCTTTCTTTTCCAGTTTCTCTCCTTTTCTTTTTTTCTAAAAAATGGACAACCTTTTTCAAACCCAATGACCATTTTTTGACAAATCAATGAACTAGATTTAAATTTGATGAACATTTTTTTTCAAATTTGATGAACTACTTTCAAATATGTTAAACTTTTTTTCCAAGTGAATGAATTTTTCTTTCAAAATCTATGATTTTTTTTCAAAATTTGATAAAACTTTTCAAACTAGATGTTTTTTTTACAAATTGGTTGGGAATTTTTCTAAATCGATGGATTTTTTTCAACTTTGAGGACTTTTTGTAAAATAGATGAACATTTTTAAAATTCAATGATTATTTTCAAATATATGATTTTTCCGATAATCCGTGAACAATTTTCAATTCACAATTTTTTTGATTTTCTTCTTATTTTTCCTTTTTTCTTAAAACTTAATGGTTGAAAAAAATTCATTGGTTCTGAGAGCCCTGGTGAATGGTCAACCCAGCCCTAGTCAACGGGCAGCGGAAGCCTGTCAGGTGGAAGTCGCCAAACCGAATGAACTAGAAGAAAAAACTGAGCGAACATGAACCTTTTCTTTTCCGCGGCTGATTGAGAGCCTAGCCAGCGAAATGTTGTTTTCTGGGCTTGCCCATCAGCAGAGCTGTGTGAGCGCTAGTTGGCGAACTGGCGCTAAAGGCGCCAATTAGAGATCCCTTACTTTCTGCCTAAAAACAAGCATTGCTGTTGTTTTTACCTATACCCTTTCGTCCCATTCCTCGTCTCCCATTCAGGAAATTCCCGGAAAAATGTTATTGACAACGAAAGAATCTTATTATTATTATTATTATTATTATTATTATTATTATTATTATTATTATTATTATTATTATCCCCTAAACAAAATCAGATTGACCAGAACAACAACGACAGTTGTATAAATGGGATAGCAGAAAGACTTAGGTACACTCCCTAATAATAACTCAAAAATATATGAAATACTACGTGGAAGAGTAATATTGTACACTGAATGTACCGAATGCCATTTATTCTTTTTTTAACACAGTACAGACATACATACATTCACCACTATGAACGCGCGCACACACACTCTGGAGCACCTCCGAGAGACTGAGCCGACACATCAATTTAAGATTGACGAAGTCGTTATAGACGTCTTTGTAGTCAACGGTGACATCGCTTAAAGGTTTGAAATAAATCTAGAAAAATGCGGGCAACAATGTTAATTTAGGACTTGAACTTTGATGGGATACTACTGTCTTTCTAACCATCCAACCACAGGCTGGTTCACGCATGCCATGCTATTCGAGCACTAGAAATATTTGGAAAGGATGTGTTGAATTGTCTTGCTTTCATATAAAAGCAATATTGAGTGGTGCCCTTCCGATTCCATGTCTTATACTATGTACTTTATTTTGTTAATTCCAGTGAATGCTTTGGTTTTTATTTTCATGATTCATCTATGGTACCCGAATAGACCATCTTTTCACTCAGACCAAAATGTATATCTATAGGGAAAATGGTGGCATTCACTCTAGTTATGTATTACTTATTCATAAACATGGGTGTCTACTTAGCATCCACAAATGCTAAGGATCTGCCGTTGCAAGCAGTAACAAAGCGGAAATGATGTGTTGGTTTTACAAAGCTACGGTCACTAGTACCGGAAACTTTTGGACATTTTCTTTTCTTATTTTTGTGGTTCTCTGTCCAATTTCTAGTCTTCTGATCATTTTTTTCTTTTTTCTTTAACTCTTGTTATTTGTTCTTACTTTTTCTAAATGTATGAAAAATTAAGATTTGTGAAATTTTCGAAAATTCATGAATAGTTTTAAAGTCAAACTCATGTACATTTTTAAAATTTGTGAGCATTTTTTGAATTCAATATTTTTTCCAAATACAGAATATGTTTTTAAATTCGTGAACATTTTTAATAATTTTTTTTAATATTTTCTCCAAATTCATGAACATTTTTTGATGTTGCTAACATTTTCTCCCAATTTTGCGAACATTTATTTAACTCGTGTACATTTTTAAAATTTGTGAACATTTTCTCAAATTCATGAACTTTTTTGTTGAATTCATGAACATGTTTTCCAAATAGGAGTACATTTTTTGATTCGCGAACAATTAACATTATTCAAAATCTTATTTCAAAAATTCCATTAATAAAAAAAGTCTTGCGACTTTGTAATTCACGAACCTTCTATAAAATTTCGAATATTTTTTGAATTCATGAATATTTTTTGAATTCATGAACAATTTCCTAATTTTGTATGTTTATTCGAGAACTTTTTTCAAAGTCATAAACCCTTTTTTAGCTCGTGTTTTTGTTGAAATAATGAACATTTTTTGGGTTCGTGATGTTTTTTTAATATTCATGAATACTTGTTTTAATTCATGATCGTTTAAAATAAAATCTTGATCTTTTCAGAGTTCATTTTTTTCATTTTAGTGAATAATTTTAAATCAAAATAAAGTTGCACTGATACAAAAAAAATAAAAATAAAATTTGCTCGCTCATAGGCTGGTGAATGGGCGTTGACATGGTTTACTCACCCTTGTAGGAGACCGCTCCCTGGCGTGGGGAAGTGTGCTCGCTGGCGCCCCCTAGTATCCACATGGTGAATTATCTATGTCAAGCGGTCGTCAAATGTACAAACTATCAACATCAAGGACCGAGAAGGCCCAATGGAAAGAGGCCTAAATGGTGGATAATGAGCGGGAAACTCCAACACTATGAGGTATGCACCATCCTCATTCACCATTTGTCAAAGATCCCCAGTAATTTCATCTCGAACTTAATAAACTCAAGAGGGGAAGGCATAGAGCTCCAAGACTCGACAAGGGAGCTCTAAGGTCAATTTCGAGGATCGTACACAAATGATCAGGATGAAACTAGAGGATGGGGGGATGAATCGGACAACTACCAATTTTACTTCACTTATTAGCAAATTTAGACTTTAGGGAATACAAAGTGTGAGCCTAACAATGCTAAGGTGAGACATACAACCTATATGATGCTTGCAAGTTCAAGTGACCAAATTAAACCCAAGTAAATGAGCTAGGATTAGATAAAATCAAAGAACGCAGAGGTGAAGATGTATCCGAATGTTCATTCCATGGAGGGGAGCTAATCACCATTGGATAGGTGGGAGAACCACAAAGGCTCAACCAACACCACAAAGGCTCACCTTCCTCTCAATGAGATATCACTAGAAAAGGATTCCCAACCACTAGTGGTATACCTTGAGGCGGCCTCCAGACATTCACAAACAACAGGGTAAAGCATAAGTTGATTCCTCCTCGGGGACTCGTACCATCTAGGAGTCTCCAACCTCTGAAAGTAACAAATCACCAATGAAATCAAAGGGAACCCAAATTCCTTTGGTGAATTTATAGTTCAGGGACAACTCTATTTTTCCCCTCAAAGGATAACGTGATCTGACGGAGGGATGTGTTTTTTGGGAGCTTTCGAGATTTAAGAAAAATGGAGATAAAATTGCTCAGCTGAAGTTGGGAAAATGACGATTCTTGGAGAAAAAGAAGGTGGCTTTATATAGCTCCACTCAAAATCTGCCCGTTGGGTACCCTGAACACATCCCAGAATGTATTCTCAAAACCTCTTGAGGCACCTTCAGGGACGCCCCCGACCCCGGGCCCGACTTCAGGGTATCAATCTAGATGACACCAGACGCCTCTAATGTCAATCAAAGGCAACACTGGAGGGAGGGCTGAATTTCATGAGTGAATCTGAGAGCTCCGGATTTCGGGCCGACTCCTACAATTACTCACGCTGATAAGAAAGGCTTTTGATGTCAAATACAGGCAGCCCCAGTGGTTAGCCCGGAATCTCCATAAGGACATTCCGAGTCACACACAACTACTCCATTTTGAAGGTGGAAAGATGATTTTTTTTGCCTATTTGCGTGGCAAACATGACGGGTCTTAGGATGTGGGTTTTGGCTCCACTCTAAGTTCATTGAGAGACATCTCTTAATAGTGCGGCTTTTCTATACTCAAGATAAAGAAAAAAGGTACATAAAATTAGTATACCTTCTTGTTTTTCTCTTTGATAATTAGGGGGTCAACATCCATCTTTGCTTGCAAGCTTTGGACTAACACACTTTGCATATACTTGACAAACATGGTTAGTCATCAATACATATTGTTATTTACACCAAAACCAACTCGGAAGACAATTGCAATTTCACACGCGACTTAGAACGATTGCAAGAGAGAGAGAGGGGGAGAGAGAGGGAGAGGGGGGCCGGGGGGAGAGGGGAGAGAGAGAGGGGGGGGGGAGAGGGAGAGCCTCTTCCTCAATGCTTCTCTCCCCGAGACAACTGAACCTACTCCAAAAAATGTCGAAGTGTTATGTTGTCGAGCGTATAATGACTTGCGCACAAGCCTTCATAAAGGTTCCATTAACATGTTGTCCGAACCAGAAATCATTGAGACCCTCTAATTCCTTCTTGCCTTGACGATGATAACAACTTTGTTGAGAACATATCAGACCTCTTGGGCCAGCGTCAGATCTAGGATTTCCCTGTAGGGGGTGCTAGTCAAAGAATAATTTTTTTGCGCAGAGTTCATAACTTTAATGACATGTAAAAAATCACAAATATGGATACTGTTAGCAATCATGAAACGTCAAAAAATATAAATATCAGAGCTGACAACTTATTTCTGAGGGAACAAGAGAAAGTGATCAATCCATCAACATGGAGTTTGGACGTAAATTTTTGTCAATTTAGTATTTTTGGCACCTCTGATGTATATAGAATTAACCCAACTCTTAGTAGGTAAAGAACACTATGATTTTCAATAGCACCCCAACTAGATCCGCCCCTGCTTGGGTGGCCCGCATAATCCCACGTGGTTAACACCTCTTTAAAGTTACAATTCTCAAAAGAGTTAAGCACATAGGTACAACGCCCATCTTGCGCAAAATTTTGATTCAAAATTCAGTCTTCACCTCAAGAAACGAGAAAAGACAAAATTCCGTGTTGACAGTGATAATGTCCAAATTGTTAATCCAATTTAAGTTACTACTATCCACATATGAATTTGTATTTTTTTTCTCAACCTTGGTTCGAAATTGTATTTGAGTTTTTCGTGACATAGTAGACTAATGTTTTATGCAAACATTGCTTGTTTTGCTGCCTCACTCGCACACGTTTGCAAGCCATATTTCTAAGAAAGGAGGCGTTTGTCCGGCTTTAGCGAACTGAAACTCTTAAGATTTACAAGAAAAACTGAAAGTTTAGGACACCTGAACACCACGAAGTTCACATACATACCAACAACAAGAGGCGGCTCAAAAGTTCACACACACGCAATACAAGCCCATCGGGCCTTTGGCTCACAAGCGAAACACATGAAGACCCACTCCATCGGGTTACTCCTCGCTCCCTGGCCCGCCTGTATAAATAAGCTACCCTCTCCTCGGAAAATTCGAATCTGAGCCCGAGCTCATCTGCACCTGCGCTCATAAAAAAATCAAAATAAATACTAGAAAAATTCAAAAAATTCCAAAAAAAATTCTGGTGGTGGACAATTTGATGCGTGAGGTACGCTCCAATTTTCAAAACATTTGGACTTCTGTGCAACTCTCAGCAAAAAAGACAAATCGGAGGTCTGTAAAAATGTGTACTGTTCATATACTGTTTGGTCTGATTTGTCTTTTTTGCTGAGAGCTGCACAGAAGTCCAAATGTTTTGAAAATTGGAGCGTATTTCACGCATCAAATTGTCTACCACCCAATTTTTTTTTGGAATTTTTTGAATTTTTCTGAATTTTTTACGATTTTTTTTTGACCGGGTGCAGATGCACCCGGGCACCGAAACGGCGTTCTCCTCTCTCCTCGGCATATTCTGGAAGCCCAATCTAATTTTTTATTTTAGAAGCCTACGAGTTAACCCTTAATTAACAGGCTTGTAAAATAAAATTCTAGATTGAACTTGTGGAATAAACTGAGAGGAGACAGCTTAATTCCACTATCAGCCATAAGCCTAAAAAAACTGGCGCATGAGGCAAGCCTTATAAACGCAGCTAGTGTACTGGTATGAGGTAAAGATATAGAACAACCACCCTGCGTACCATTAGTCTGCACTTCTGCAGTATGCCCACCAAGTAATAATAGTATAACACCACATTCGTTTTACCTTTTTTAAGCAGTGGCCGTAAATTTCACTTTTAAGCCTACAAATATTCGCAGTGCATGCACTTGTTTATTACTACTTCTTGCGCATAACACTACAGCCAGTCAGTTGTCCCCTAGTATCAAGCTTTGGGCAGCGTTTGTACTCGTCTAAAAGAGATTACACACATCAATCATTAGTGCTCCTTCTTAGTTGCACGTAAGTGGAACTAATATATCTACTTGCCGACAGTCCAACTGATGATTAGCTTAAGCATTTCCCATAAGCATTAAACACTGATTACTGTCAGGAAATGGTTTATTTGCACGGGGACCGGAGGCACAACTAGGAGTCCACCAACAGTTGTACTTGCCTTTTCTATCAGGAATTTGCCCCCGGTAGGGCTGGAAAAGGCACCTGGTAGAACTGTTGGCTGCGCCGCAACAAATAATTGGTGTTTATTTCAACTGTAGTTTGGCCACAATGGAGTTGGAAAAGGCAGTGCATAGCCATAGACATAGAGTGACCCAGAACCATTGAGCACGCACTTGATCTGAGACTCTTGGTCGGATAAGCGGCTTTGTTTTGTTACCACACTATGCCACGATAAAGCCAAGGCATCCTTCTGTTTTTTTTCTTTGTGTTCAATAAAATAAATTTAAGCCAATGCAGACTTGAATAGCTTATATACCATTGGCGGGGCTATGTCAGACGTGGATCACTGTGAGCTCTAGGTGGAAAGATGAGGGCCGGCTGAGAGAGATACATCCCCGACTAGTGACTACTACACCTAAAATTAGCCATGCATGTCATAGGTGGAAAGAGCCCAGCTAACTTTTGTTAGATCATTTGGTCACGGGAAGAAGTTAGTAAAACTAGGTACGGCAGGTGAGTGGCTACCGACTGAACATACCTTTATTTTTCATATGATGACATCTTTTATTTCTTGACGGAAATAAAATGTTATATTGATAATTGTATCGCTTCAAGATGGCGCAACTACACGAGAGTTCAGCTCAAAGCTTTAAACGCACCAGATATAGGTCACGCGTCACTGCCTCTTTTGTACTGGCACGTACGAGGAATTGTTACTCTGATATTTAATATTTATCAAATTTAATTAAGTATAGCAAGATTCCATGCCAAATTGCATTATCTTTTGGTTGCAGTTAGAAGTGCTCACGAACGTTCACAGCGTACATGAATATCCTTAATTACGCCCGACGGTGGATCATCAGATGGAATCTGCCTATCTATAAATTGATTATTCTTCAGACCCAAGCAGCAATACATATAGCTCAGAAAAAATTATAACCTTCTTCCTGACAAAACTGAAGTGACACTTACATCATGGTATCCAGATGCCCAAGGCTATCGTACATATATTTTATGATACGATTATTTTGTGTTTTTCATGTGATATTTTCAGGCATGATAATAGAGTATTCTTGATTTTGTTGTCAGGCATGCACCTCTGCTTTGCTAATGATTTAATCTAATTATGGTTAACCTCTAACGCTGCACGATGAGATCATAGCCTCATCCTTTGGAACAGTATACACCAATAAAATTACAATTGCAGCCAATGTTGACCTCAGATATGACCATCATGTACTAATATATCTATAGTAGTCCGGCTAAAATTGACTTCCTATTGCACTTATATTATACTACTTCTGCACTGGTCGGTATTTGCTCCATTTTGAGAAAAAAACAGACTCCTAGTGTACCATCAGAAGATTCATGACAATATTCTTATTAGCTCAAAATGCAGTTAGTGGGCCCAATAAGATTTGCAATAAATGAGAAGAGCCTCCCACTAAATGATCCAGGTTGTTAAATCTTGTGCATCATGCATGTGGTGCAAATTAGTGCAAAATGGTTGGTGATAAAACAATGGTACTATTGCAAATAAAAACACCGTTTATCCTAAAACTCACATTCAACAATAATGTTACTATTTCCTTCAGGGTTAATTGAATAGGGAGATTTTACTAAATTAATTTTGCCTAAATATGTTTATGGTTCTAACTACAAAACTTTTGTTGGTTAGCGTAACAAACTTAAGAATAAGTACATCTTATTTTTCATAAAACGGAGAAACCGAGTTTGTGGGGAAACGACAATTATTTGTTTGTTTATAAAAAAATTAGTGTATCTCTCGCACATGGGCTTATCATTCTCATCCAAACAAGATTATGTGCATACTTCTCTAACATAATTATTAGTAAAATGGGTTTTCTAACAATTCCTTGTAAAACACTTAGTTAAAATTAGGTGCTAATTTTACTTAAATAAACAACCACTGAAAAAAAGGAAATAATGTGCAATACTTCAGAAAACACCTCCAACCCGCTACCCTCTCTGGAGGCTCGGTGGCTCAGTGCAAAAATAGACTCATAAGGTACAGAGCCAAATATGCCTAACCAAACGGGGGCGATTCGGCTGGGGCGTTCTCCGGTGCCGAACCCTCTGACGAAGATTTCTTTCCCCGTTTTGAGGTTATCACCTCTGGGTCTTCGGAGGCAGTCCTTTTCCTTCCCTGGTCGGGAGAATTTTCGATTCTTCCCTTCCTAACGGCCTCCTTCGTAGAGCGGTAGCTCCTTGGGTCCCCTCTTCGCCTTCCGCCAACAGCGCGACCTACAGCATCCTGGTCAGCATGGGATTCGGCACGGTCTCGGGCAGGGGGGATGGACACCTGATAAGCTTTGCCTTCTCCATCCACTCCTATTCCAAGGACAACTCTGCTAAAGGGTAGATTTGATAAAAATATGGATGGTGTGTCCAAGTACGGAGCTACTTACTTCAGCATCCGGGCGATTGCAGCTCAGACCTGCATCCTCGGACAAATCCGGACACCTTGCTTGTGATCCGAAGAACAATTTGTACATCTCCATGGGTGTCATTCCCATAAAATGTTGTAGGACTCGTGGTCCCTCTGGATTGAACTCCCACAGGCGGAGAGGTCGACGTTTGCAGGGCAGTGTGCGGCGAATCACCATGACTTGCGCCACTACGGTTAAATCGATATCTCTTTCTAGAAGATCTCGAATACGGCCCTGCAGCAAGGGCACGTCTTTGGGCGGCCCCCAGATAAGTCCTTCATTAACCCACGACGCCAGCTGTGGTGGGGGACCCGAGCGAAAAGTAGGTGGTGCCACCCATGTGGTGCCCCTAGGGGCTATGATGTAAAACCAGTCCCGTTGCCATAAGCCGAGCTCCTTTTGGAAAGAGCCTTCGGGCCATGGAGCGTCATCCATCTTGCTTATTATAGCCCCTCCGCACTCAGCGTGCTGCCCCTCGATCATTTTCGGTTCCACTTTGAAAGTTTTTAGCCACAATCCGAAGTGAGGGGTGATATGGAGGAAGGCCTCGCACACGACAATGAATGATGAGATCTGGAGGATGGACTCCGGAGCTAGGTCGTGGAACTCCAGCCCGTAGTAATACATAAGCCCCCTCACAAAGGGGTCGATCGGGAAGCCTAGCCCCCGAAGGAAGTGAGATGTGAACACCACGCTTTCACCGGGCTGGGGAGCGGGAACCGCTTGCCCTTGAGTAGGCAGTCTGTGCGAGATTTCGCTGGTTAGATACCTGGCATCTCTTAGCTTTCGCACATCTTCTTCCGTAATGGAGGAAGGCATCCACCGGCCTTGTAGGTCGGAGCCGGATATCTTCGAAGGTCCGAAGCGCCTAAAACTAGAGCTTTGGGTGTTGGAACTCGAAGCGAGGGGCGGATTTGATTGGTTTGAGAAGAAGGGAGCCGGGCCTTGGTTCCTTTATAAAGGAGGTGAATACCAAGAGCCCTCCCCGTAACCGTTTGAGACTCGCTTTCAATTAAGGAGTCATACCTAAGTCGCGGTTGGGTTACCCACACCCGTATTGATGAGAATCCCAGAATAAGGGGACACGATCTCTGCTTTGACAAGACGTGCCAAGGAAACCGCCTCGCTAAACGCACTGAGGAGGAGCAATAAAATGAATAAAAGCCTGGCCGTGGCATGATGTCACGCCGTGGAATACGTCAGCAGATCCGATTGATACAAATATTATTCTCTCTACGATGGAATGTGGAACTTATTTTGCAGAGCCGGACACTACCCTGGTGATCAACGTCTTCTATGGAATATTCGGAGGAGGAACCCGCCTTGCAATGCCGAAGACAACTTGCGCGCCGGACTCGTCATCATTGAAGCCTGGTTCAGGGGCTACTGAGGGAGTCCTGGATTAGGGGGTGTCCGGATAGCCGGACTAAGACCTTTGGCCGGACTCCCGGAGTATGAAGATACAAGATTGAAGACTCCGTACTGTGTCCGGATGGGACTTTCCTTGGCGTGGAAGGCAAGCTTGGCGATACGATATGAAGATCTCCTCCCATTGTAACCGACTCTGTGTAACCCTAGCCCTCTCCGGTGTCTATATAAACCGGAGAGTTTTAGTCCGTAGGACGAAAAAACAATCATACCATAGGCTAGCTCCTAGGGTTTAGCCACTCCGATCTCGTGGTAGATCTACTCTTGTACTACCCATATCATCAATATTAATCAAGCAGGAGTAGGGTTTTACCTCCATCGAGAGGGCCCGAACCTGGGTAAAAACATCGTGTCCCTTGTCTCCTGTTACCATCCGCCTAGACGCACAGTTCGGGACCCCCTACCCGAGATCCGTAGGTTTTGACACCGACAGTGCTTCTGCTTTATTACCTTATTTTCTTTCACATGTATATCATGTAGTTGGCATTTATTCCTTACAAATTATTTGTTCAAACTTCCCACAGCAACGCGTGGGGCATCATCTAGTTTATATTGGATGGTGGAGCTGTCAGTTGGTGCAGTTCCAAGCAGAGCGTCGTGGCGGGATCTACTTGTGAAGCGAAGTACATAGCTGCTTCGGAAGCAGCAAATGGAGGAGTCTGGATGAAGGAGTTCATATCCGATCTAGGTGTTATACCTAGTGCATCGGGTCCAATAAAAATCTTTTGTGCCAATACTAGTGCAATTGCCTTGGCAAAGGAATCCAGATTTCAGAAGAGAACCAAACACATCAAGAGACACTTCAATTCCATCCGGCAACAAGTCACGGAGGGAGACATAGAGATTTGCTTATTTCATGATAAATGTTTATTATTCATGCTAGAATTGTATTAACCGTAAACTTAGTACATGTGTGAATGCATAGACAAAACATAGTGTCCCTAGTATGGCTCTACTTGACTAGCTCGTTAATCAAAGATGGTTATGTTTCCTAACCATAACATGTGTTGTCATTTGATAAACGGGATCACATCATTAGGAGAATGATGTGATGGACAAGACCCATCCGTTAGCTTAGCATTATGATCGTTACAGTTTCATTGCTACTGCTTTCTTCATGGCTTATACATGTTCCTCGGAGTATGATATTATGCAACTCCCGAATACCGGAGGAACACCTTGTGTGTCATCAAACGTCACAACGTATTTGGGTGATTATAAAGATGCTCTACAGGTGTCTCCGAAGGTGTTTGTTTTGGGGGAACGTGGTAATTTCAAAAAAATCCTACGATCACGCAAGATCTATCTAGGTGATGCATAGCAATGAGAGGGGAGAGTGTGTCCCCGTACCCTCATAGACCGAGAGCAGAAGCGTTTCAATAACGCGGTTGATGTAGTCGAACGTCTTCGCGATCCAACTGATCCAAGTACCGAACATACGGCACCTCCGCGTTCAGCACACGTTCAGCTCGATGACGTCCCTCGTGCTCTCGATCCAGTTGAGGACGAGGGTGAGTTTCATCAGCAGCACGATGGTGTGGCGATGGTGATGATGATGCTACTGGCGTAGGGCTTCGCCTAAGCACTACGATGGTATGATTGAGGTGTCTAACTGTGGAGGGGGGCACCACACACGATTGGGAGAGAAACTTGTGTGTCCTAGGGTGCCCCCTGCCCCCGTATATAAAGGAGCAAGGGGGGGGGCAACCCCTAGGGTGCACCCCAAGAGGGAGTCCTACTAGGACTACTAGTCCTAGTAGGATTCCACCAAGAGGGGGAGATGGGGAAGGAAGGAGAGGGAGAGGGAGTTGGAAAGGGGGCGCCGCCCCCTTCCCTAGTCCAATTCATACCCAAGGGGGAAGGGGCGCGCGGCCTGCCCTGGCCGCCCCTCTCTCTCTCTCCACTAAGGCCCAATGTGGCCCATTAGTTCCCCGGGGGGTTCCGGTAACCCCTCCGTCACTCCGGTTTTACCCAAAACTTTCCGGAACACTTCCGGTGTTCGAATATAGCCGTCCAATATATCAATCTTTATCTATCGACCATTTAGAGACTCCTCATCATGTATATGATCTCATCTGGGACTCTGAACAAACTTCGGTCATCAAAAACACATAACTCATAATACATATCGTCATCGAACGTTAAGCGTGCGGACCCTACGGGTTCGAGAACTATGTAGACATGACCGAGACACATCTTCGGTCAGTAACCAATAGCAGAACCTGGATGCTCATATTGGCTCCTACATATTCTACGAAGATCTTTATTGGTCAAACCGCATAACAACACACGTTGTTCCCTTTGTCATCGGTATGTTACTTGCCCGAGATTCGATCGTTGGTATCATCATACCTAGTTCAATCTCTTTACCGGCAAGCAAGTATCTTTACTCGTTTAGTAATACTTCATCATGTAGCTAACTCATAAGTCACATTTCTTGCAAGGCTTATAGTGATGAGCATTACCGAGAGGGCCCAGAGATACCTCTCTAAAACACGGAGTGACAAATCCTAATCTCGATCTATGCCAACCCAACAAACACCTTCGGAGACACCTATAGAGCACCTTTATAATCACCCATTGATGTTGTGACATTTGGTAGCACACAAAGTGTTCTTCCGGTATTTGGGAGTTGAATAATCTCATAGTCTGAGGAACATGTATAAGTCATGAAGAAAGCAGTAGCAATGAAACTGTAACAATCATAATGCTAAGCTAACAGATGGGTCATGTCCATCACATCATTCTCCTAATGATGTGATCTCATTCATCAAATGACAACACATGTCTATGGTTAGGAAACATAACCTTCTTTGATTAACGAGCTAGTCTAGTAGAGGCATACTAGGGACACTATGTTTTGTCTATGTATTCACACATGTACTAAGTTTCCAGTTAATACAATTCTAGCATGAATAATAAACATTTATCATGAAATAAGGAAATAAATAATAATTTATTATTGCCTCTAGGGCATATTTCCTTCATTTGTTGCGTTGGCATAGATCAAGACTAGGATTTGTCACTCCGTGTATCAGAGAGGTATCTCTAGGCCCTCTCGGTAATGCTCATCATTATAAGCCTTGCAAGCAATGTGACTAATAAGTCAGTTGCGGGATGAAGCATTACGGAACGAGTAAAGAGACTTGCCAGTAATGAGATTGAACTAGGTATGAAGATACCGCCGATCAAATCTCGGGCAAGTAACATACCGATGAAAAAGGGAACAACGCATGTTGTTATGTGGTTTAACCGATAAAGATCTTCATAGAATATGTAGGAGCCAGTATCAGCATCGAGGTTCCGCTATTAGTTATTGATCGGAGATGTGTCTCAGTCATGTCTACATAGTTCTCGAACCCGTAGGGTCTGCACGCTTAATGTTCGATGACGATTTGTATTATGAGTTATGTGTTTTGATGACCGAAGTTTGTTTGGAGTCCTGGATGAGAACATGGATGTGACGATGAGTCTCAAAATGGTCGGGACATAAAGATTGATATATTGGAAGGATATATTCGGAGATCGGAATGGTTCCGGAGAAGTTTGGGTATTTTCCGGAGTACCGGGAGGTTACCGGAACCCCCGAGGAGTTGATGGGCCTTACTGGGCCTTAGTGGGAAGGAGAGGCAGCGGCCAGGAGGTGGCGCGCACACCGCCAGGCCTAGTCCGAATTTTACAAGGGGCTGGGGGCGCCCCCCCTCTCCCTTCCTTCCCCGTTCTCCTTGAGGTGGAATCCTACTAGGACTTGGAGTCCTAGTAGGACTCCCCTCTCTCGGCGTGCCTAGCAAGGGCCGGCCGGCCTCCCCCTCCCTCCTTTATATACGGCAGCAGGGGGGCGGGGGGAGGGGGGCACCCTAGAACACACCAAGTTTTGCCTTAGCCGTGTGCGGTGCCCCCTCCACAGTTACACACCTCGATCGTATCGCCATCGTACTTAGGTGAAGCCCTACGCCGGTGACATCATCATCACTGTCGCCACTCCATCATGCTGACGGAACTCACCCTCGTCCTCAACTGGATCAAGATCGCGTGGGACGTCATCGAGCTGAACATGTGCTGAACGCGGAGGTGCCGTACTTTCGGTACTTGGATCGGTTTGATTGCGAAGACGTTCGACTACATCAACTAAACACTTCCGCTTTCGGTCTACGAGGGTTCATGGACACACTCTCCCCTCTCGTTGCTATGCATCTCCTAGATAGATCTTGTGTGATCATAGGATTTTTTTTTGAAATTACCGCGTTCCCCAACACCAGACTAGCATGGGGTCGGACGACGCGGCGGACAGGTTTCTTGGTGACATCATGCGTGGCGCGGCAGCGGCGGCAGTCTGGTCACGACATGGTGACAGTTGCGTGGTGGGCAAGATCGGTGGTCGCAGGCGCTACTTGAATCCTTGACATCGTGGTTCATCCGATGAGATCATCGTGGAACATGTGGGAGCCAACATGGGTATCTAGATGCCACTGTTGGTTATTGGCCGGAGAGGTGTCTTGGTCATGTCTGCATGATTCTCGAACCCGTAGGGTCTACACACTTAAGGATCGATGACGCTAGGGTTATAAACGAAGTTTGTATGTGGTTACCGAATGTTGTTCGGAGTCCCGTATGAGATCCCGGACGTCAGAGGAGTTCCAGAATGGTCCAGAGGTAAAGATTTATATATGGGAAGTCCAGTTTCAGTCACCGGAATAGTTTCGGGGGTTATCGGTATTGTACCGGGACCACCGAAAGGTGTCCGGAGGTCCACCGGGTGGGGCCACCTGCCCCAGGGGACTTAATGGGATGAATATGGGAGGGAACCAGCCCCTAGTGGGCTGGTGCGCCCCTCCCCAAGGGCCCAAGGCGCCTAGGGTTGAAAACCCTAGGGGAGGGGGGCGCCTCCACCTTGCTTGGGGGGCAAGTCTCCCCCTCCTGGCCGCCGCCCCTCCCCTCTAGATGGGATCTAGAGGGGGCTGGCCCCCTCTCCCCTTCCCCTATATATAGTGGGGGTTTTGGGGCTTCCCAACACATGAGTTTTCCTCTCCCTGGCGCAGCCCTACCCCTCTCCCTCCTCGTCTCTCGCAGTTCTTGGCGAAGCCCTGCTGGAGTGCCACGCTCCTCCATCACCACCACACCATTGTGCTGCTGCTGGACGGAGTCTTCCCCAAACTCTCCCTCTCTCGTTACTGGATCAAGGCATGGGAGACGTCACCGGGCTGCACATGTGTTGAATGCGGAGGCACCGTTCTTCGGTGCTTAGATCGGATTCGGACGCGATCTGAATCACTTCGTGAACGACTCCACCGACCGCGTTCTTGTAATGCTTCCGCATCGCGATCTTCAAGGGTATGAAGATGCACTCCCCTCTCTCTCATTGCTAGTATCTCCATAGATTGATCTTGGTGATGCGTAGAAAATTTTGAATTTCTGCTATGTTCTCCAACATGATATTGTGCTTCCGAGGATCAGGACGCTTGACCAGTTCCCACACATTGTTAAACTCAAACTGTTGGAGCTCTTCTTGCATGGCTTGAATCCATTCAGGTTCCATGAAGGCTTCAGTTACTTTCGTGGGTTCTGATATTGAGATGAATGCAAAGTGTCCACAGAAATTGGTGAGTTGTGTTGCTCTTTGTGTGGCTCTTGAACGAGTGAGTGGACCAGGTGCATTGAGGCTATCAATCATCTTCTCAATCTGTACTTCATTTGCAACACGAGGATGAGCAGGACGAAGATTTTGCTCTTGCTGATCATTGTCATCCTTTTTGGAATTGTCTTCAGGCTGAGCATTGTCTTCAGGTTGATCAGGTGCAGAAATGACAAGTTCCTCTTTAGACAGACTCTCAGAGGGTATGATTTTGCCAGTTCCCATTTGCTTGATTGACTCACTAGGGGATAACTCATCTAGCACATTTGGCAGGTGCTCTCTTTGCAAGCCGTTAGTCTCATTGAACCGCACATCCACAGTTTCAACCACTTTATAGTGAAAGAGGTTGAAGACTCTGTAGGAGTGCGAATCCTTTTCGTAACCAAGCATAAAACCTTCATGTGCTTTCGGTGCAAATTTTGAAGTGTGATGAGGATCCTTGATCCAGCACCTAGCACCAAATACTCTGAGGTAACTTACGTTTGGCTTCTTACAAGTTAGGAGCTCATAGGAAGTTTTGTTCAGAAGCTTGTGAAGATAAACACGGTTGATGACGTGGCATGCAGTGTCAATGGCTTCAGGCTAGAACTTTCGTGGAGTCTTGTACTCATCAAGCATCGTTCGAGCCATCTCAATAAGAGTTCTGTTCTTGCGCTCGGTGATGCCATTCTACCGAGGTGTGTAAGGAGCAGAGAACTCATGAGTGATACCCATGGTATCCAGGTAGAGGTCGAGGCCGGTGTCCTTGAACTCAGTGTCGTTGTCGCTTCTGATGTGCTTGATCTTGACACCGTAGTTCGTCATGGCACGGTTGGCAAAGCGTCTGAAGACATCCCGCACTTCAGTCTTGTAGAGGATTATATGCACCCAAGTGTATCGAGAGTAATCATCAACAATGACGAAGCCATAGAGGCAGGCAGTAGCATTGAGAGTGGAATAGTGAGTAGGGCCAAATAAGTCTATGTGCAGCAGCTCGAAGGGTTGAGACGTGGTCATGATAGTCTTCAAGGGATGCTTGGCTCTTGTCATCTTTCCAGCTTCGCAGGCGCCACACAAATGATCCTTCTTGAACTTGACGCCTTCGATGCCCACAACATGCTTCTTCTTCGCGAGAGTGTGCAAGTTCCTCATGCCAGCATGCCCTAGCCTTTGATGCCAAAGCCAGCATTCTGAAGCTTTTGCAAGAAGACATACGGCCATCTGTGGACCTGCTGAGAAATCTACCATATACAGATCATCTTTTCGATATCCTTCAAAGACTAGAGACTTGTCAGATTCCATCAGTACAAGGCAGCGATATTTTCCAAATAGCACAATCATGTTTAAGTCACAAAGCATTGAGACAGACATTAAGTTGAAACCAAGGGATTCAACAAGCATCACTTTGTCCATGTGCTGATCCCTTAAGATTGCAACTCTACCTAGGCCCAATACCTTGCTTTTACCAGTGTCAGCAAATGTGATGTGGCTCTTGTCTGATGGATGCAGCGTTGAATCCATCAGAAGACTTCGATCGCCAGTCATGTGATTAGTGCATCCACTGTCCATAATCCATTCTGAAGCATGAGGTGTCGAGGCCTACAATGCAGTTTGGGGGATAGGCTTCACCAAGAGAGTTGTGAAGCATAAATATTTGACGCAATTATCAAAGCTTAGATCAAGGTTAGGACTGATAGTATGAATGGCAAGCGATTCAGATACGAAATACATAGTAAGACCATTTGGGCATTTTATCTTGCGTCCCATAATGTGTTTTAGGTCTCCAGCAATAGCATGGGACGCCTTTGATTTCTGGCTGGAGATCTTTCCCTGCAAAAGAAAGTTAATTCTTCTTAACCACCCACATCTTCAGGGGTGGCTTAGAAGCAATGAGTCTAAGTGCAGCATCTGAGAATTTTGGCTTTGGAGCCCTAGCAAATAGCCCTGTAGGAGAAGAACGATACTCATATGAATAAGCAGAAAAGTTCTTAGTTCTATGAACATAGCGGTTTGAAGACACACGCTCATATTCGTAAGTCTGAGTATGGTTTCCCTGCAAAACATTGGCATTAGGGTGACTCAGGTGAGTCATGTATCTGTATGAAGCCTTAGGGCCATATGAAGCCATAGGTCTGGGGTTTGTCTTCTTCCTTGGTGGTGTCAGGATGACATTCATAGGAAGATTCTCAATACACTGTTTAGGTACCCAGATCTTCTTCATAGGTGGTCCATTCCTGCATTTAGTCCCAATATACCTGGAAAACACTTCACCATTCTGATCCTTAAATAGTTTATAGTTTGCATCAAAGGATTCATCAATGATAATAGGGTTAGCGCAAGTGAAACCAGATAAGGTGGATGGATCTACTGAAGGTTCCTTTGTAGCAACCCATGTGGTTTTAGGGTACTGCTCAGGCTTCCAGTACGACCCATCAACATTCATTTTCCTCTCGAACCCAATACCCTCTTTTCTAGGGTTTCGGTTCAGAATATGCTTTTTGAGGACATCACATAATGTCTGATGCCCTTTGAGGCTTTTGTACATCCCTGTCTCAATCAGTGTCTTCAACCTGGCATTCTCATCAGCAATAGTAGTGGTATCCTCAACAGAGGGGTTAGTTACCACATTAGCAGTTGAAGATTTTGCAACAGGAGCAGTAGAACATCCAGCAATAGAAACAGCGTTATCACGCTCAATGCATTTTAAACATGGTGGTTCAAATCCTTCCTGAGCGGGACTGATCTGTTGAGCGCGAAGTGACTCGTTCTCCTTTTGAAGATCTTCATTATCCGATCTCAATTTCTCAAGTTCCTGCTTCCTTTGAAGATAACCGTAGGAAAGCTTTTCATGAGATGTTGAGAGGGTTTCATGACGACCTTCAAGTTCCTAGTACTTAACATGAAGATTTTTTATGTCTTCAATTAAGGACTGAGTCTTAGTCATTTCCGCGTCCAACAGGTCGTCGCTTTTGTCTAACAGTTTTTGAATATGTTCCATAGCTTTCTATTGTTCAGTTGCAATTTTGGCAAGTTTTTTGTATCTGGGTTTGGATTCACCATCAGAGTCATCTTCACTTGATGTTTGAAAGTAAGCATCACGAGAGTTTACCTTGGCACCACGTGCCATGAAGCAGTCGGTGGGAGCCGAGTTGTTCTCGTCATTAGTGTTGGTGATGGAGTCATTGTCTTCAGTGTTGAAGATGGACTTGGCGACGTAGGCTGTAGCTAGAGCCAGACTTGCGATACCAGAGTCAGACTCCTCCTTAGAAGCAGACTCCTCCTCTGAATCCATTTCCTTGCCAACAAAAGCACGTGCCTTGCCTGATGAGCTCTTCTTATGTGATAAAGACTTAGAGGAAGATTTGGAAGAAGACTTTGAGGATTTCTTCTTCTTCTTGTCATCAGAATCATATTCTTTGTTCTTCTTTTTCTTCTTCTCATTGTCCCACTGTGGACATTCAAAGACGTAGTGGCCAGGTTTCTTGCACTTGTGACAGGTTCTTTTCTTGTTGTCATAGGTGGAAGCTTCATCGTCCCTTGAGCTGGATCGTGAAGACTTTCTGAAGTTTTTCTTCCTGGTGAATCTCTGGAACTTCTTCACAAGCATAGCAAGCTCCTTTCCAATGTCTTCAGGATCATCAGAATTGCAGTCAAATTCTTCTCCAGATGAGGAAGCCGCAGCCTTTGCCTTCAAGGCACGAGTTTGGCCGTAGTTGGGGCCATAGATATGTCGTTTCTCAGATAGCTGGTACTCATGTGTGTTGAGCCTCTCGAGTATGTCAGACGGATCGAGTGTCTTGAAATCAGGGCATTCTTATATCTTCAGGGCTAAGGTGTCAAATGAGTCGTCGAGAGATCTCAGCAGTGTCTTCACAATTTCATGCTTCGTAATGTCAGTTGCACCGAGTGCACGGAGCTCATTGATGATATCAGTGAGGAGATCAAACGTGAGCTGGACGTTCTCGTTGTCGTGCCTTTTGAAGCGGTTGAAGAGGTTGCGAAGAGTACTGATTCATTGATCACGCTATGTTGAGACGCCTTCATTGACCTTGGAGAGCCAGTCCCAGACTAGCTTCAACGTTTCCAGAGAGCTCACACGGCCATACTGCCCTTTGGTTAGATGACCACAGATGATGTTCTTGGCGGTAGAGTCCAGTTGAATGAACTTCTTCACATCAGCGGGGGTGACACCTTCACCAGTCTTGGGAACGCCATTCTTGACAACATACCACAGATCGACATCAATGGCTTCAAGATGCATGCGCATCCTATTCTTCCAGTAGGGATATTCAGTGCCATCGAAGATGGGACATGCAGCGGAGACCTTGATTATCCCCGCAGTCGACATAGCTAAAACTCCAGGTGGTTAAACCGAATCACACAGAACAAGGGAGTACCTTGCTCTGATAACAATTGAAAGTGCTAGTTATCAACTAGAGGGGAGGTGAATAGGCGATTTTTATAAAAGTCTTCAAAACATGAGAGTTTAGAAGACAAACACGAAAACTAGACCTATAAACATGCAGCAGAAGATGAACTACACTAGACACACCATAGTCAAACAAGTATGAAGCTAAAGCATGATGACTGATAGCAGCTAGGTAGTAGGATCAGGATGGAAGATAGTATGAAGCCAATCAGAACAAGTAGTCACACAGTGAAGTCAAACAGGCAGAGCAATCAGGCAATGACTTCACAAAGACAAACTGTAAGTAAGGAGAGTAAGAGATAGAACCAGTGTCGGTGGTCAAGATCAGTGGTTGCAGGCGCTGCTTGGTTTAGATTGGATCCAATTCTGGGTCTTAGGCTTGAACACTGTCGGCCGCCGCGGGATGGTGGTGGTCGTCGCTAACCATGCCGAGTCGCTGGATTCGTTGCCTGGAGTCAACAATGGATGCTTCTCGATCCTCCTTCATGGTGGGTTGAGCCCCATGGCTCTCTCAACTCTGTAGGTTTCGGTTTGTGGTCCATTGCCGGATCCGGAGGCAATCAAGATTTAGTCTCTCGACGCTGTTACCCTCCGTGGAGGCAATGTCGAGGTCTCTCCTATCCACCTCCGAACCCCTCCCGGACGGAAGTACAAAATTCAGTCTGGATTGGGCGGCGGGGGCATCCTTCACATTGTACCCTCCATGGAGGCGCCGTCTTGGGAGGTTCTACTGTTCGGCGAAGATATGCTGTGGGTGATGGACTCCGCATAGCTCCAGCGGCGGCGACTGTGTGGAGGTTACCAGGAGGTGCAGTATTAGCGGCATGGTGCAGCTGGATATCAATGGCAGATGCGGCTGGATGGACGAGCGCAAGGTGGTGGCGCTGTGTAACACCCCGGATGTAATTTTACATAACTGTAACTCCAACTCTTGCCATTTCCGGCTATGTGTTATGAGTTTTCATTCATGGTTGGGTTTTTGTCTTTCGTTTTGCATTTTGTTCGTGTCATGCATCTCATCTCATAGCATCATGCGCATTACATCTGCATGTTTTCATAAAGCTTGCATCCGTTCGTTGTTGCCGCGTTCCCTCCTTGCCTTTGTTATTCGTTTCGAGACCAACCGTGTTTTCGTTTCCCTCTTGTAAAACCACCTAACCTCTCTTGCCAGCTCGCAGCCCCCTCGCACGTGTTCGAAACTTCCCCGAACCTCAACCGGACTATCATTACCATTGGGTCCGGATCATCCTCAAACATCCATAAAACATCTTCGTTTTCTTATTTGGACAAGCTAGCATATTTATTCTCGTCCGTCAGATTTCGATCGAAAGATCCAAACTTCCCTCCTTTCCATATATATAGTCCACCCCCTAACCAAATCTGTCTAAACCAAACCCTAGCCTAGCTCCTAGCCCCTCCTGCGCCGCCACCCTCCTCGGATCCAGCACCGAACCAACCAGCCTTCCTACCTCGTTTTCCAGATCCACCCAACCACATCCATCCATCCCACCGTCCGTCTGGACCGTCAGATCCAGATCGAACAGCCCGTAGCCTCCCAGTTCGTCCTCCCACCTACCGCAACAACAGAGAGCCCCACACTCTAGCGCTTGATCTCCTCGAGCGAGCTCCTGCCTCGTTCCCCTCCGAACTCGCCCGTCCTTCGCGCGCGGCAAGTCGCAGCACCACCGGAGCTCCCTCCGCCGATGAACATCACCAGCAGATGAGCCCTCGCCGCCTGGTTCTCTCTCTCCCTGCACCCCACTTTTCCCTCTCTGGTTCTCCCCTCACCTCGTCTCTCTCTTTGCTCTCTTCACAGGAGCACACCAGCGCCATGGAAGCCTCCCGATGGACCCCGGCCTCCTCCCCGCCTCGCTGGAGCAAGCCAGCAGGCAGGCACCCGTCGCGCCCTCACTGTCGTCCTTCCCCTCCTTCCTGTCTCGCTAACCTCCCCTGCTCTCCCTGTCTTCTCTGTTGGAAAGGAGTAACCAGGGCGTCCCGGAGCTCCAATCACCGCCAAGTCCAATCACCGGCCAGATCCATCGAGTCTCAGCCATCTCCGCCATTCTCGGTCCTCCCCGCCACCCAAGTCCCTCGCCTGGCCGCCCCTTCGTCTCGCTCGCCAGAGCTCTGCTCCCAGCTGCGAGCGCCTCTGCTATGCCTTCTGATCGAGAACGAGCATGTTGACCGCGTCCCCTCCCTCGTTCGATCCAGCCTGCCGCAGCCATATCCACCAAGCCCAGCCGCCAGCTCGCCCGCTTCGGCCTGCCTCCTCCTCGCACCAACGGGCTTGGCCCATGGTGAGCGCCCCTCCTTTGTTTTTCCTCCTGATGGGCCAGCCTGCAGATTTGGCCTGTATGTGTTTTTTTCCTGTTCTGGACGTTTTGCTAATTATCCAGAGAACTGCAGTTTTACAGAAAAGTCCTTGCACATCATGCATATAATAACTCATTAACCGTGCATCGGATTAAAATGACTCATACATGTAAAATGCTTAGAATTTCATCTAGATTCATAATATCCAACTTTCATCCATGTTAAAAAATGTTTAAAATGATGTTTGCATTTAATTTGTTGAATGCATTGCTAAAATGATTTATTTCATAACTAAATAATTGTAGCTCCATTTTTAATAAACTTTATATGTAAATGGGGTGGAAAAATGCATAGATTAACTTGGTGCACTTTGTTTTACTGTTTAACAACATTAAAATATGGTTTAGGGCAGAACAATATCAATTCCAAAATATGCATACGAGGTTTTTCCGGAATTGTTGTTTGTTGTTTCCGGCCTCATTTAAACTTGCCTAAATAGTTAGTTTAGTTTTGTGTCACCTCTTGCCATGTTTAACAACATTTAATATTGTTGTACCTAAACGAGAGCGAACTAAATAACGCGAATGTGGTGTTTCGTCAATATGCAACTCGTTGCATATTGAGCTCCACTTAACTTGTAGTATTGTTTGTTGCACTTTGCCATGCCATGCCTCATTAAATCTGGCATACATCATACTTGTTTGTGCATCATGACATGTTTATTCTTGTGTGTTTACCATGTTGTTTTCTTCTTTCCAATTTTCTTCTCTCGTTAGCTTCGGTTTCGTTCCGGAGTTGTGAGGATTCGTTCGACTACGTCTGTTTGTCTTCTTCATGGACTTGTTCTTCTCCCTTGCGGGATTTCAGGCAAGATGACCATTACCCTCGATATCACTTCTATCTTTGCTTGCTAGTTGCTTCATTCTATCGCTATGCTACGCTACCTATCACTTGTTTATCAAGCCTCCCAAATTGCCATGTCAGCCTCTAACCTTTTTTCACCCTTCCTAGCAAACCATTGCTTGGCTATGTTACCGCTTTGCTCAACCCCTCTTATAGCGTTGTTAGTTGCAGGTGAAGTTGAAGATTGCTCCATGATGGACAAGATTATGTTGGGATATCACAATATCTCTTATTTAATTAATGCATCTATATACTTGGTAAACAGTGGAAGGCTCGGCCTTATGCCTGGTGTTTTGTTCCACTCTTGCTGCCCTAGTTTCCGTCATACCGGTGTTATGTTCCTTGATTTTGCGTTCCTTACGCGGTTGGGTGATTTATGGGACCCCCTTAACAGTTTGCTTTGAATAAAACTCCTCCAGCAAGGCCCAATCTTGGTTTTAACATTTGCCACCTAAGCCTTTTTCCCTTGGGTTCTGCAGACTCAAGGGTCATCTTTATTTTAACCCCCCAGGCCAGTGCTCCTTCGAGTGTTGGTCCATACTGAGTAGACTGCGGGGCCACCTCGGGGAAACTTGAGGTCTGGTTTTACTCATAGGATGTCTCATCCGGTGTGCCCTGAGAAAGATATACGTGCGACTCCTATCGGGATTTGTCGGCACATCGAGCGGCTTTGCTGGTCTTGTTTTACCATTGTCGAAATGTCTTGTAACCGGGATTCCGAGGCTGATCGGGTCTTCCCGGGAGAAGGAATATCCTTCATTGACTATGAGAGCTTGTGATGGGCTAAGTTGGGACACCCCTGCAGGGTATAAACTTTTGAGAGCCGTGCCCGTGGTTATGTGGCAGATGGGAATTTGTTAATATCCGGTTGTAGAGAACTTGACACTTGACTTAATTAAAATGCGCCAGCCGCGTGTGTAGCCGTGATGGTCTCTTTTCGGCGGAGTCCGGGAAGTGAACACGGTCTTTGTGTTATGATTATGTGTAAGTAGTTTCAGGATCACTTCTTGATCACTTCTACCTTCTCGACCGTTCCGTTGCTTCTCTTCTCGCTCTTATTTGCATATGTTAGCCACCATATTTGCTTAGTGCTTGCTGAAACTCCACCTCATTACCACTTCCTACCCATAAGCTTAAATAGTCTTGATCTCGCGGGTTTTGAGATTGCTGAGTCTTCGTGACTCACCAGATACTATCACAACAGTTGTAGGTGCCGATGATACCAGTGTAGGTGATGCAACCGATCTCAGATGGGAGCTCAACGAAGACCTTGGTCGTAACTATGTTTCGTTTCCTGATGATCAGTAGTGGAGCCCAGTTGGGACGATCGGGGATCTAGCAGTCAGGTTATCTTCTTTTCTTTTGGCTTCGTCCGTAGTGGGACTATGTGCGTATTCTGAATGATGCATGAATTATATGTTCATTGTGTGAAGTGGTGATTGTAAGCCAACTCTTTATCCCATTCTTGTTCATTACACGGGATTGTGTGAAGATGACCCTTCTTGCGACAAAACCACCATGCGGTTATGCCTCTAAGTCGTGCTTCGACACGTGGGAGATATAGCAGCATCGTGGGTGTTACAAGTTGGTAATCAGAGCCATCCCCGACTTAGGAGCCCCCTGCTTGATCGAATTGCTGGCGTTGTTGAGTCTAGAACAAAAAAAATCTTTTGAGTCTTAGGATTATATATATCGGAGAGTAGGATCCTTTTTACTCCTCAGTCCCTTTGTCGCTCTGGTGAGGCCTCCTTACGTAGATGTTTTGTCTTTTCTCTCCTCAAATTTCATTGATTTTTTTAGGATCACGCGGGTACCTTGGGATCGTTCTGATATTCTTATGACGAGAACATTGTTCTTGGTGCCTCCTAACATTTAGGGGTTGTGGCAGTGTCCCGGGGAGTTGAGCTCCGAGGTGTTGTCGTCATAATTTTATCGTTGCAGTTCTGGAATACCTGAGTTTTTCCAACATCGAAAATCTCTTTTATGCAGTTGTTGGTGAGATAACCTCGACACCACCCAGTACTGGGGCGGGAGTTCGGGAGTATTGCCATAGCTCGTATAACGGATGCTTTTCGAAGGTTGAGGTACACTATTTCTGAAGCTTTCTTGGTTATGTGTTGACGGATGGATACAGCTGGATGTAGGGATTGTTAGTTTTGGGTGAGATATATATTTCGTCCCCTGTATCCCCAACACCAGATTGCATAACCAGAAAGTTTCGGGAGTTTTATAGGTGGGAATTCAAGTAGCTCCTAGAATATCTTTCCGACAGATGCATGATATGAGATTGGGGTTCAACGTCTAGTAGTCCGCCTATCCACGATCGTTTTTACAGTGGTCTCGTTGTGTCTTAATGAGCCCTGTGTAGCTTTGCTATGGCTCGGGGACGCTTCGTATGTCATGTGCACTGCCTTGTGCATGATGGTGTTGTACGATCGAGCCCGTGTGGGCCCCACCACGAAAACTTCGGACGAAATCTCTATCATATGTTTGCTCCGGCTTATTCTGCAAGCCAAATCCTTTGTTTTGTTTTATTTGTGGTATTCGAGTTGCTTCGAAGTCAAATGTTGAATTCATACCTTTTCTAAATGTTGTTCTCATATTGCTATGTGAATACTAATCCTTCTTGATCATCGAGGTCGTCATGTTAATTCTCTTCGAACCGGCATGCTTCTCTTCAAGTGGATCCAATCATTTCAATATTTGCGAGATCAATTCTAAGTTTTCTCAACGGTGTTTGTTTCATCCGTCCCAAGTTGTCTTTGTTTTTCCGCCCTCCCACCCTGTTTCTTCAAGGACTCAGATTTCTTAATCAAGTATGCATTTATTCATGTGAAGTCTCTTCACTCTTTTAAATCAATGTTCTGATCCAATGATCCCTCGTGAAGATACTCACGAGCTTCAAGCTCATCATTCTTCATTCTCGTATTCTTTTCCGGTGGATTAATTTCAAGTTTCGGTGTTGATCATATCTCTTTCTTTTGTTTCACATATCTTCCCATGTGAATTTCTTATCCAAACCTCTCTTATTTATTCACCTCTCCCAGTTCATATCCGGAGTGTTGAAGATAACTTGGAAGATTCGTGTTTCCATTCTCAATCCGTTCAAGTTATTTTGAGAGTATTATCTCATTCAAGTCATTTAATTCAACCGGTGCAATCTCTCTTTAAAATCGTTCAATGGTGTTTCCTTTTGAGTCTGTCCTAACCCACAGGTCTTCTTTCCAGGATCTTACCCGACTCTTCTAATTATCAGGAGTGATTCTCAAATTCGTTTCCAAGTTTGACGTAAGAATAAATTTTCATCAGTCAGATGTCTTCTTCAAGATCGCTTCCTAATTCTTTTGATCGTTGGTTCAAACTTTCCATTCTTCATTCCAGAGTGCCTCAACAATTTTGGTGGTTCTCATCATCATTCTCAACATTTAAAGACTGATGAAGAAGAGTTTCTCTTAAATCTTGTCAGTTCTCTTGAAGATTCATGGTTCTCTTAAATTCTTTTCACCCATCCGGAGCAATTCAAGTGTCTTTTCAGTTTGATTCTCCGGAGCCCATCATCTCAACATTATTCATTCTCAGCGTGTAGCTATCGTTCTACAAATCTTACCGGTGAATCGTTCAAATATCCTCTAATCAGTTCATGATATCTTCGTTCTCATGTATCTAAATCCCCTCAAGTATCTTCATTCATTTTCCAATTCTTCCCGGTGAATTGTGCCTTTGCTACATTCATTTTCAATTCTTACAGTGGTTTGTTCAAGATTTCTCTTCCTTCGTTATCGTATCAATTCATTCATTCTTTCATTGTTTGAATCCCACCGGTGGTTCCATCAATACCTTCTCAAGCTTGCACTATATCTCTTTTAATCCTTTCTACGGGAATAAGTAGTATGCCAAATCCATTGCTTGTCATCAATTTAATTTGATGAAGGATAAGCATACAATAAATCTTATTCTTATTTCCGCAAGGTGATTCATTTCTCTTCTTTTGGAGATTGTTCATGATGAAGTAATTCTTGTTTCCAGTGTTTCATCTTTTCTTTTTCCGCAGTTCCAAGTTTTCCGCATTATCTTGTCGCGAAGCTCCTTCTAAATCATCGCATGGCTTCACCTTGTGTTTTCAACTTCTCTTTCTTTCTATCATCCTTTTATTACCGGAGTTCTTCATGGAGGCTCTACATGGTGGTTCGTCAAGTATTCCATTCATTGTTCATTTGTTCTTCAAGATTTCTCTCGAAGCAAAGATCTGCCAAGCTATACTCAAAATTAAACATGGTGCTCAACACATGTTTTATTTTGAGGCGTTCAAGTATTATTCTTCTTGCATTTCGAAGTGCAATTCTTTCTACCTTATCTTTTGAGGTGGTGTTATATCATTCTTGACAATTTTCATTCATGTTTCGTGATTCACATGTGTCAAGAATGAGGTATTTTAAATCCATTAATCTCTTCGTTGGAGTTATCTTGTGTTATATTTCACCTAAGGCCTTCCCTACGGAATGTTGTTATTGTGGTGATTATCAATGGTCCAAGTTATCTCTCTATCATCTTGGTGGAAGAAGTTTTTTATCTCCATGGTGTTATCAATTACATTATTTGTTTTCGTAGTGGCAAAATTTCGCCTAAATTTTGAGAAGTTTTCCATAAGCCCACTACAAGCTTATTTGTTTGGTTGTTGTTTTTTCCAACAACCCCGTTGTAACCTTCTTGGAAGGGTGCTTTCCAAGTTCAATTGTAGCAGAAGTTGGCATTTTCTCCTACATTCTGTTATTCCAATGATCTATCTTCTATTCTTTCTTCCGGAGGCATTGTGATATTGCTCTTTTCACTCATCATCTCGAATTGTGAGGATCATGTTCTTTTCGTGCTTATTCATTTAACCGGAGTGTTGTGTCATCTCTTCAAGTTCTTTTCATCTTATCAAGTCTTGCATCTCTTTTCAACCAGAGTGCTGTCCGAATTATATCTTCCTTGTTCCTTGTTTATCCCGTTTCAACCAGAGTGGTTCCAATTCTTTCTTGTCCATTGTACTCGGTCATTCATAACTTTTCAACCTCTCAAGGTTCATGGTTTCACTCGTTCGTCAAAGAAGCAACTTAGTTTTACCTCTTCTCTTCCTCTTCGTTTCTCTCCAGTGCCATCCTAGATCTCGGGACGAGATCCTCTTGTAGTGGTGGAGTGTTGTAACACCCCAGATGTAATTTTCCATAACTGTAACTCCAGCTCTTGCCATTTCCAGCTATGTGTTATGAGTTTTCCTTCGTGGTTGGGTTTTTCTCTTTCATTTTGCAGCGCATTACATCTGCATGCTTTCATAAAGCTTGCATCCGTTCATTGTTGCCGTGTTCCCTCCTTCCCTTCGTTATCCGTTCCGAGACCAACCGTGTTTTTGTTTCCCTCTTGTCAAACCACCTAACCTCTCTTGCCAGCTCGCAGCCCCCTCGCACGTGTTCGAAACTTCCCCGAACCCGAACCGAACTATCATTACCATTGGGTCCGGATCATCCTCAAACATCCATAAAACATCTTCGTTTTCTTATTTGGACAAGCTAGCATATTTATTCTCGTCCGTCGGATTTCGATCGAAAGATCCAAACTTTCCTCCTTTCCATATATATAGTCCACCCCCTAACCAAATCTGTCTAAACCAAACCCTAGCCTAGCTCCTAGCCCCTCCTGCGCCGCCACCCTCCTCGGATCCAGCACCGAACCAACCAGCCTTCCTACCTCGTTTTCCAGATCCACCCAACCACATCCATTCATCCCACCGTCCGTCTGGACCGTCAGATCCAGATCGAACAGCCCGTAGCCTCCCAGTTCGCCCTCCCACCTACCACAACAATAGAGAGCCCCACGCTCTAGCACTCGATCTCCTCGAGCGAGCTCCTGCCTCGTTCCCCTCCGGCCTCGCCCATCCTTCGCGCGCGGCAAGCCGCAGCACCACCAGAGCTCCCTCCGCCGACGAGCATCACCAGCAGATGAGCCCTTGTCGCCTGGTTCTCTCTCTCCCTACACCCCCCTTTTCCCTCTCTAGTTCTCCCCTCACCTCGTCTCTCTCTTTGCTCTCTTCACAGGAGCACGCCAGTGCCATGGAAGCCTCCCAATGGACCCCGACCTCCTCCCCGCCTCGCCGGAGCAAGCCAGCAGGCAGGCACCCGTCGTGCCCTCTCCGTCGTCCTTCCCCTCCTTCCTGTCTCGCTAACCTCCCCTGCTCTCACTGTCTTCTCTGTTGGACAGGAGCAACCAGGGCGTCCCGGAGCTCCAATCACCGCCAAGTCCAATCGCCGGCCAGATCCATCGAGTCCTGGCCATCTCCGCCGTTCTCGGTCCTCCCCGCCACCCAAGTCCCTCGCCTGGCCGCCCCTTCGTCCCGCTCGCCGGAGCTCTGCTCCCATCCACCAGCGCCTCTGCTATGCCTTCCGCTCGAGAACAAGCGTGTTGACCGCGTCCCCTCCCTTGTTCGCTCCAGCCTGCCACAGCCAGATCCAGCAAGCCCAGCCGCGAGCTCGTCCGCTTCGGCCTGCCTCCTCCCCGCACCAACGGGCTTGGCCCATGGTGAGCGCCCCTCCTTTGTTTTTCCTCCTGATGGGCCAGCCTGCAGATTCGGCCTGCATGTGTTTTTTTCCTGTTCTGGACGTTTTGCTATTTATCGAGAGAACTGCAGTTTTACAGAAAAGTCCTTGCACATCATGCATATAATAACTCATTAACCGTGCATCGGATTAAAATGACTCATACATGTAAAATGCTTAGAATTTCATCTAGATTCATAATATCCAACTTTCATCCATGTTAAAAAATGTTTAAAATGATGTTTGCATTTAATTTGCTGAATGCCATGCTAAAATGATTTATTTCATAACCAAATAATTGTGGCTCCATTTTTAATAAACTTTATATGTAAATGGGGTGGAAAAATGCATAGATTAACTTGGTGCACTTTGTTTTACTATTTAACAACATTAAAATATGGTTTAGGGCAGAACAGTACCAATTCCAAAATATGCATATGAGGTTTTTCCGGAATTGTTGTTTGTTGTTTCCAGCCTCATTTAAACTTGCCTAAATAGTTAATTTAGTTTTGTGTCACCTCTTGCCATGTTTAACAACATTTAATATTGTTGTACCTAAACGAGAGCGAACTAAATAACTCGAATGTGGTGTTTCGTCAATATGCAACTCATTGCATATTGAGCTCCACTTAACTTGTAGTATTGTTTGTTGCACTTTGCCATGCCATGCCTCATTAAATCAGGCATGAATCATACTCGTTTGTGCATCATGACATGTTTATGCTTGCGTGTTTACCATGTTGTTTGCTTCTTTTCGGTTTGCTTCTCTCGTTAGCTTCAGTTTCGTTCCGGAGTTGTGAGGATTCGTTCGACTACGTCTGTTTGTCTTCTTCACGGACTCGTTCTTCTCCCTTGCGGGATTTCAGGCAAGATGACCATTACCCTCGATATCACTTCTATCTTTGCTTGCTAGTTGCTTCGTTCTATCGCTATGCTGCGCTACCTATCACTTGTTTATCAAGCCTCCCAAATTGCCATGTCAGCCTCTAGCCTTTTTTCACCCTTCCTAGCAAACCATTGCTTGGCTATGTTACTGCTTTGCTCAGCCCCTCTTATAGCGTTGTTAGTTGCAGGTGAAGTTGAAGATTGCTCCATGATGGACAAGATTATGTTGGGATATCACAATATCTCTTATTTAATTAATGCATCTATATACTTGGTAAACGGTGGAAGGCTCGGCCTTATGCCTGGTGTTTTGTTCCACTCTTGCTGCCCTAGTGTCCGTCATACCGGTGTTATGTTCCTTGATTTTGCGTTCCTTACGCGGTTGGGTGATTTATGGGACCCCCTTGACAGTTCGCTTTGAATAAAACTCCTCCAGCAAGGCCCAACCTTGGTTTTAACATTTGCCACCTAAGCCTTTTTCCCTTGGGTTCTGCAGACTCAAGGGTCATCTTTATTTTAACCCCCCTGGGCCAGTGCTCCTTCGAGTGTTCGTTCGAACTGAGTAGACTGCGGGGCCACCTCGGGGAAACTTGAGGTCTGGTTTTACTCATAGGATGTCTCATCCGGTGTGCCCTGAGAACGAGATACGTGCGACTCCTATCGGGATTTGTCGGCACATCGGGCGACTTTGCTGGTCTTGTTTTACCATTGTCGAAATGTCTTGTAACCGGGATTCCGAGGCTGATCGGGTCTTCCCGGGAGAAGGAATATCCTTCGTTGACCGTGAGAGCTTGTGATGGGCTAAGTTGGAACACCCCTGCAGGGTATAAACTTTCGAGAGTCGTGCCCACGGTTATGTGGCAGATGGGAATTTGTTAATATCCGGTTGTAGAGAACTTGACACTTGACTTAATTAAAATGCGCCAACCGCGTGTGTAGCCGTGATGGTCTCTTTTCGGCGGAGTCCGGGAAGTGAACATGGTCTTTGTGTTATGATTGTGCGTAAGTAGTTTCAGCATCACTTCTTGATCACTTGTAGCTTCTCGACCGTTCCGTTCCTTCTCTTCTCGCTCTTATTTGCGTATGTTAGCCACCATATTTGCTTAGTGCTTGGTGCAACTCCACCTCATTACCACTTCCTACCCATAAGCTTAAATAGTCTTGATCTCGCATGTTTTGAGATTGCTGAGTCCTCGTGACTCACCAGATACTATCACAACAGTTGCAAGTGCCGATGATACTAGTGTAGGTGATGCAACCGAGCTCAAATGGGAGCTCAACGAAGACCTTGGTCGTAACTATGTTTCGTTTCCTGATGATCAGTAGTGGAGCCCAGTTGGGACGATCGGGGATCTCGCAGTTAGGTTATCTTCTTTTCTTTTGGCTTCGTCTGTAATCGGACTATGTGTGTACTTTGAATGATGCATGAATTATATGTTCATTGTGTGAAGTGGTGATTATAAGCCAACTCTTTATCCCATTCTTGTTCATTACATGGGATTGTGTGAAGATGACCCTTCTTGCGACAAAACCACCATGCGGTTATGCCTCTAAGTCGTGCTTCGACACATGGGAGATATAGCAACATCGTGGGTGTTACACGCTGTCTGGCGCCATGATGGCATCGACAGCTGACGTGGCAAGATCTTTGCGTTGGTATCTGCTTTGAAGATGGTTAGGTGGAAGACGGTTGCGTTAGCTTTGGTGAGTGTGCTGGACCGGTGTGTGACTCATTCCCGACATGTGGCGGGGATGGTGCATCCATCATTAGATGTTTGGTTTTGGTGGAATATCTGTTTGTTATTAGGCTCGGACATTCGGCACCCTTCATCAAGGGGATAGGAGTAGCGACAGGTGTCGCCAAGATGGTGGCTTGAGGCTTATTGATGTGATGCTTTGTAAGGTCTACTAGAATAATTAATAAAATGGCTCCATGCATCGTTCAGATGTAGAGGCCAGGGTAATCCTCTAAACACGTTAGTTTTGAATACGGTCTCGCATCCCGGCTCTCCATTTTGCAATTGTTCGAAGTACTTTAACATGGTAACCTGAAAAAGAACTTACAAGATGGTTGTGTGTGCTCGCTCAATGCATAGGCTGGAGGTTATCCCCCTTTTCAAAAACAAAAAGGAATTTACAAGAAGTTATTACATATTATAACTATTTATCCTTTTATTTTTATAGAGTGCTCATTTTGCCATTCATCTAACTTATACTCCCTCTGTTTCCAAATATTTGTCTTTCTAAAGATTTCAACAAGTGACTACATACGGAACAAAATGAGTGAATCTACACTCTAAAATATGTCTACGTACATCTGTATGTTGTGGTCCATTTGAAATGTCTAGAAAGACCAATATTTGGGAATGGAGGGAGTATTATTTTCACAACATTGATGGTTGTCGGGTGGTTGGTGCGACATATGCCAAAGGATGGCTAATCATTGTGGGAGCTAGTAAGACGTCGCCGGTGCCAGGAAACGGGATAAGGCGGAGACGTGCATGCCGGCGAATCTTACCCAGGTTCGGGGCTCTCCTAGGAGATAACACCCCTAGTCCTCCTCTGCGAGGTCTCCGCATGGTCACTAAATCAACAAGGGCTACAAGCTTGCTACTTGAGTTGTTCGACTAGAGGAGGAAGAAGGGCAAGGCTAGCTCTACTCCTCTCTCTACGTGGGTGTGTATGGTCTAAGAGCTGAACCCTTTGCATGGGTGCCCTGGGGGGGGGTTTATATAGGCCTACCCCCCAGGGGTAAAATGGTAATCTGGCTGGGCATAGGCCCAGGCAGTCAGTGTCTGTGGTCGCTGGCCTCTCCGCCGACTGCTGGGGCCCGCCGCCTGCCGGGCTCTCGGCCGACAGTTAGGCCCACCGCCCATGGGCCCTGTCGGTGGCTCATTACTGTAGCCTTGTCCTTGATGACGATGTCTTGGTCGGGGAGGGCGTGGCTGCAGTGCCGCTGCCTGGTGGGCGTTCACTGTAGCCACGCCTCGCCTTATCTTGTTGATGGTGCACAAACTTCTAGGGAAGGGGGGGGGGCTCTTGGGAGCCGGCCTCCCCCTATGCCGACTGGTCTGGGCATGCCGCCTTCGGGTGTTTCTTTGGCAGGTAGGGCCCACCGCCCGTGGGCCGTACCGACAACCCGTAGTGGGAGCATGGTAGCTCTGCCATGGATGATGTCATAGTCAATGTGGCAGCAATGCCGCGCCGGGCGAGGGATGGCCGCCCGGTACGTTGCACTATGGCCACGCCTGCTCCGGGATTCGGGGGTGGCAGGCTGCACTGTAGCCACGCCCCGTCTCGTCGCCGTTATGTGGTTGCAAACTTTGAGGGCGCAAGGGTGGGCCGCCTGCTAGGATTCGACCACTCTGGTGGCCGCCTGCTAGGAGTCGGCCCATGCCGGGGTCACTCTTTGGGCCCTGCCGCCTTCCTGCAGCCGTCCGCTTGGACCAGCCGGCCACAAGAAGGCGGCCCTTTGTCTTTTGTGCTTGAAGGGTGCAGCCGGCCCCGATGTTTTGAAACGCCATGGGGAGCGGATAAGGCTACCTTTGGTCATTTACTCCGACAGTAGTCCCCGAAGTTGGTGGGGCATCACGGTTCTGAAAGTCAAGAGGCCTCAGCAGCTTCTTACTCTGAAGAGCCAATAGCTAGGAGTTGGCCACGAGCAGGCTCGCCATGTTGATGATTTCGAAATATGAAGGCGGGGGCCAGGTGGCGCACTCGCCGGGCGCCGAGCCGGCAGCCCACTGCCCGCACGCCACGCGGCACCAGCCGGCTGGGCCAGCCTGCCAGCCCACACGCGTGATGGGACGTCGCCGCAGGCTGGGGTCCGCCACTACCGTGCCTCAGCACACGTGCGGATCCGATGTGGCCAAGGCGGACGGTTAGCATTCCGGGCGCAGTTAATGTGTGCTGTTAAGGCGCGATAAACACTGAGTCATGGGGACGTGGGTGCAGTTAACCCCACGACCCCCACCCCTGCCCCCTCGGCTTCTCCGCCTGGGGCTATAAGTAGGGGGAGGAGGGGAGGGGAAGACGCACGCGCGCCCTCCTCCTCCTTCACCATCTTCTCCTTCCTTTCTCTCTTTGTCGCCGCTACAGCTCGTCGTTGCCATCTCCACTCAGCCCGCAGCGATGCCGCTCCACCACGGGTTCGCGCCCTTGCCACTGCTCCTCTCCTCCGCCAAGCTTGCAGTGCTCATGGCGCGCGCCGGAGCATGGGACGGGTCCATCGTTCATGAGGATCACATCGCCTTCCTCCGCCAAACGCGACTGTTGCTCGGCAAGGAATTCGTGAAGGTGCGCCTGGCGCTGGAGAGGGAAATTTCGTCGGCGCTGGAGGAAGGCGAGACATCATCTTCCGCTCACACTACTTGCGCGGCCTCGGCCTGCCGTCTAGCGGCTTCCTCCGCTCCTTCCTCTAGTTCTACGGCCTCCAGCCACACCACCTCACGCCAAACATAGTGGTGCTGCTATCCGGCTTCGTCACCCTCTGTGAAGGTTACCTTGGCATCCTCCCCACCCTCGAGCTCTGGGGCGAGTTCTTCTACATGAAGCTCGACACCGTCACCAAGGGGGTAGCAGCACAGTGCGGCGCCTTCATCGCGGTGTGGAGGCCGGCTGCTGACAACCCCTTCCTGGCCATCAGCTTGACACATTCGGCCAAGCTATGGCAGCAATCATACTTCTACATCAAGAACGTCCACCCAGGTGCCGACTTCGTCAGCCTGCCGGCTTACGCAGCCGACCCGCCGGCTGAGCCCCGCTCCAACTGGACGTACAATCCGAAGACGCTGTCGACCGCCTCCGCCGCTGTCGTTGAACGACTCAGGGTGATGATGAGGATGGAAGGCCTCACGGGGCCGGACTTGTTGATCGCCTTCGTGGCGCGCTGGATGCTCCCCCTTCAAGGTCAACCTCACATGATCAGCTAGATGAGCGGGAACCGAGACCCATGCTGGATGAGCACCAAGGAGATGCCACACACGAAGGTGGCGCATCTGGTGAACCATATCTCGAATAGCAAGCTCCCGGGGGAGGAGTGGTAGTTCGGCAAGGAACCATACTCACACGCGCACCCGTCGCCTGTGGTAAGTCCTTACCTTTTCTTTTTTAGTTGCCGGGTTCTTCTCTGCCATCTGACTAGTTGGCCATGGGACAGATCTTAGCCATCTAGTCAGCAGCTGGCGTCACGGGGCAGAACTAGGAGTATCTCCCCGACCGAGTGGTGAGCGATTTAGATGACCCCGACTTGGGGGCGGTCTCCTTGGAGGAAGACGCCGCCACGGGTGGTGGTGCCGGAGCAGGCGGCTCCATAGGTGGAAGCAGCCTTGAAGACTGGCCAGATGATGATGAGGAGAACGTGTCGCGCCGCCAGCCGGCCACCGACCGGGCGGGTGTGAGTTAATCAGCCGCGCCGGCTGCCCTAGGCGGCACAGAAGCACCAGGCCACGCCGTCGAAGTACGGTAGCCGGCCGAAGAAGCCCAGAGGCTCGGCGGCGGCGACCAAGCGGGAGAAGGTGGCAGTGAAGGCGAACCGCTTTTGGAAGACCGTGAAGGAGCCGCCAACGGTGTCTGCATAAGTGCCGACTCCTCCTGCGTCCCTTCTTCTTTTTCTTGCAAGCGCCATTCTGAATTCTTTCTTGTTTTTGCTTGATTAGGGCTCCACTCTCTCTTGAGCGGTCCGGTGCCGCCTCCGTAGTTGGGACGATGGAGGGCTCCGTCAACACCCGCCGAGTCGACCCAAGCGCCGAGCTCCTGGCTCCGATGGTGAGGAATGCGCAGGAAGCACGCGAGGAGCGGGAGGAGGCGGAGCGGCAGGAGGCGGCGCAGGATGAGGCGGACGAGGCCTCTAAGGTGCAAGCCGACACCGCGGCGAAGGCCCAGGAGGACGCAGCGGCCAAAGCGCAGGCGGGAGAGGCCGCACACGGCCAAGCCCTGTAGCTCATCATCCCACTCTGCGTCGTGCCACCCATGCCTGAAGTCTCGGGGCCGCCTGAAGAAGTCGGCGGCGAGAAGCCAGTCATGGAGAGGGAGGGTGGCGACGGTATCACGCCGGGGGCGGACGTGCCGCCGCCAGCGTCGACCATCAAATATCAAGGCGGCCAGCCTGACGCACCACCGGTGCCGCCGGCTGGTGGCGAACTGGCGGGGGGAGCAGACCCCGGAGGGTCCGCTCTCTGGCGCGTTGGCGCGCGGCGAAGGCGGCTTCGGCGCCACGGCTGCAGGAGGCTGGGGGCACAAGTTCATCATCCCTGGAGGTGGAGGCCAGCAGCATCGGCTCGCCAGAATGGATGCCTGGGGGCGGGACGGCCGTGCTGAACGCGGCAGCACAAGACGTCCGGGCTCGGCTCCAGGGTCAGGCCGCCACCCTCCATAGCTATAACCTGGAGTTCCTGGCGTCGCGAACGGCCATCCGAGTATGCTTCTTGCTTCTTATTCTTCCGTGGGGGCGCGTCAGCGCACCCACTGGGTGTAGTCCCCGAGTTCCGGGCCGGCTGCTGAGCAGGCGGCGTGGAACTTTCAAGTAGGTTTGGGTGTTGACTTGCTTTCTTTCCTGTTTGCCTTTGTTGCAGGATTATCACAATCTCCACGTGGCCGCCTTCAACTCCCAGGACCGGGAGCTTGCTCAGAAGACGACTGACTTGACCAAGAGCCAGAGTAAGCACTCCTCCTTCTCTCTCTTATGGGGGCGCGTCAGCGCACCCGCTGGGTGTAGTCCCCGAGATTCGGGCCGACTGCTGAACAGTCGGGCCGGATCTCTTCTGGCGACTTCTTGTTTTCTTTCTTGCTTACTGATTATTCTTCTTTGTTGTCTTTGTAGAGGCCAATGCCGCCTTGTAGCAGCAGTTGGGCAAGGCCCAAACCGCGCTGCGCGCCAAGGAGGAGGAGTGCAACAAGATGGTCCAGGAGCGCGACCGGCTGGCCAAGAAGCTGGCTGACTAGGAGGAGATTCACAAGGCGGCCCTTCAGGCGGCGAGGGACAGCGAGGCCCCCCTCCAGGCCGAGTACGAGACCCAGGCGGTGCAATGGGCCAATGCGGAGAGGGTGCTGAACGACGGCTACGGCCGGATCGAGGATATGGTCAACGGTGAGTTGCTTCCCTCTTCTTTCCTTCGTCTGCCGCTTGTTATCCGATCCGGCTTCCGACTTCTTATCTCTTTCTTTTTTCATCTTGCGCAGAGTACTTCCCAGGCTACGCCGTCGTCGCCAGCCAAGCCATTGAAGCCAGCTGCGACGAGCGGAGGCAAGCTGGCACGGAGATCGCGCCAAACGCCCGTCGGACGCTCGACGAGTAGCTCCTTGCCATCCAGGCCCGTCTCCAGCCGGCTCACCGGGATGCTATGTCGGCTGCTGCATGTCAGAGCCCAGGTGGTGTTCACCCTGTGGCCAGGCATACAGGCTCCACGCACCCCCAGACGGTGCTGGATGTGACAGCCGGCCGCTTCAAGGCGTGGAAGGCCTCCTCGGCCTGGGCAGGCACAAGGCGGGCCTTGGAGTTCGTTAGGGCGTGGTACCCTGGGCTGGATCTAGCCTAGTTGGCCACGTTCCGGCAGGAGGCCCACGAGGAGCTGGTGGCGGTGAGGCTTGCCCTTATTCATCGTGCTGCGGTGATCGCCGACTACACCGACACCAACATCTTTGTGCCCGAGCTGAACGAAGAGGGTGCCGAGCTTCTGCGGGACTTGTTCGGGCTGAATCTGGAAGATGGCGAGGAATCGACCGAGGAGATCGCCTCCAGTGATGAGGGCGAGGATGACGAGAGCGAGGATGGTGAAGATGCCGCGCCAGAGGACGGAGCGGACGGCCAACCTCCACTCGACCGCGCCTCAAGCAACAAGCCGCGCGCGAGCACGCCTACTGCTGCTAGGGATGACACGGCCGAGACTCGCTAGCTGGCCACTCCACCAGCCGGCGCCGTCGACTCCACCAACCTGCCGGACTTGCCTGCTGCTCCCTTGGCCTAGGCGGCCAATTTATCTTTAGCTTTCCTGCCTAGAAGTCTTTTGAACAACACTTGTTAGATTCATGCAGTTCCACCCACTGGGGGTGTATTCAAACTATGTTGAATTCCGGCTTGAGAGCCTTGCTTTATTTCGCATGTGCTATGCTTGTGCTTGACTCCGACTTTGCCTGCTTTTGGGTCCTTTTTGGCTTTTTTCCTTTGCTGCCGCCTTGCCAACCGGACAGCCGCTCCGTGGACTGTGGCTGGGACAAGTGCCTAGCTACTTTGGAGGACAAGTACTTCAGCTTTTTAGGATGTAGCTAGGTAAGTGAAAAGCTGGCCGACCAGCTGCTCAGCAGCCGGTTGGCAAGGCAGAAAGCCGGCTTATGTTATGTAAGTGCGTTGGTCCTTAGCCTTTTTTCATGTGGGCACCATTTCCTGCCTTTGAATCTTGCCAGCCGAACAGTCGCTCTGCAAGCTGCGGCTTGTGGCAAGAGAGGGCTTAGAAGCCGGCACACTACTTATCCGACTGCAGGTAGCACTAACATAATACAAGGTGGTGAGCCCCCGGGCCGACTGGTCGAACCCGATGCAAGGCGAAAAAATGTAGTAACACATTCATAGGCATAGAACTTATCATATAGATAAAAGAGGGTAGTCCCCGAGTGCTCCTCGAGGGACCCGATGTCTTGTATTTAATACAAAAGATAGCATGGTACATACTGCATCAACTGTAAAATCTTCGATGTAGATTTGCATTCCACAGACGCTCTGATTTCTTGCCGGAGTCGTCCCTCTTGCGCGCCCTGGGCTTCTGTACATCAATCAGATAGTAGGAGTCGTTGCCCAAGGCCTTGCTGACGATGAAGGTGTTGGGGAACGTAGCAAAAATTCAAAATTTTCCTACGTGTCACCAAGATCTATCTATGGAGAAACCAGCAACGAGGGGAAGGAGAGTGCATCTACATACCCTTGTAGATCGCTAAGCGGAAGCGTTCAAGAGAACGGGGTTGAAGGAGTCGTACTCGTCGTGATTCAAATCACCCGAGATCCTAGTGCCGAACGGACGGCACCTCCGCGTTCAACACACGTACAGCCCGGTGACGTCTCCCACGCCTTGATCCAGAAAGGAGAGAGGGAGAGGTTGAGGAAGACTCCATCCAATAGCAGCACAACGGCGTGGTGGTGATGGAGGAGCGTGGTAGTCCTGCAGGGCTTCGCCAAGCACCGCGAGATATGAGGAGAAGGGAGAGAGGTAGGGCTGCACCAAGAGGAGAAGTTCTCATGTGTTCGCAGCCCCAAAACCTCAAGTATATATAGGGGGAAGGGGGGCTGCGCCCCCTTTAGGGTTTCCCACCCCAAGGGGTGCGGCCAAGGGGGGAGGAGTGCCTCCCAAGTCAAGTGGAGGCCCTCCCCTTTAGGGTTTCCCCCTTCCCATGCGCATGGGCCTTGGGGGGCTAGTTCCCCTGGCCCATTAAGGCTAGGGCGCCCCCTTACAGCCCATGCTGCTGTATTGGACGTGGTGGAACAATTTCCGGACCTCCGGACCCCTCCGGAACCTTCTGGAAGCTTCCCGGTACAATACCGAAAAAACCCGAACTTTTCCCGGAACCCGAACAACAACTTTCCATATATAAATCTTTACCTCCGGACCATTCCGGAACTCCTCGTGACGTCCGGGATCTCATCCGGGACTCCGAACAACATTCGGTAACCACATACAAACTTCCTTTATAACCCTAGCGTCATCGAACCTTAAGTGTGTAGACCCTACGGGTTCGGGAGACATGTAGACATGACCGAGACGTTCTCTGGTCAATAAACAACAGCGGGATCTGGATACCCATATTGGCTCCCACATGTTCCACGATGATCTCATCGGATGAACCATGATGTCAAGGACTCAATCGATCCCGTATACAATTCCCTTTGTCTAGCGGTATTTTACTTGCCCGAGATTCGATCGTCGGTATACCGATACCTTGTTTAATCTCGTTACCGGCAAGTCTCTTTACTCGTTCCGTAACACATCATCCCCTGATTAACCCCTTGATCACATTGTGCACATTATGATGATGTCCTACCGAGTGGGCCCAGAGATACCTCTCCGTTTACACGGAGTGACAAATCCCAGTCTCGTTTCGTGCCAACCCAACAGACACTTTCGGAGATACCTGTAATGCACCTTTATAGCCACCCAGTTACGTTGTGACGTTTGGTACACCCAAAGCATTCCTACGGTATCCGGGAGTTGCACAATCTCATGGTCTAAGGAAAAGATACTTGACATTAGAAAAGCTTTAGCATACGAACTACACGATCTTTGTGCTAGGCTTAGGATTGGGTCTTGTCCATCACATCATTCTCCTAATGATGTGATCCCGTTATCAATGACATCCAATGTCCATAGCCAGGAAACCATGACTATCTGTTGATCACAACGAGCTAGTCAACTAGAGGCTCACTAGGGACATATTGTGGTCTATGTATTCACACGTGTATTACGATTTCCGGATAATACAGTTATAGCATGAATAAAAGACTATTATCATGAACAAAGAAATATAATAATAACACTTTTATTATTGCCTCTAGGGCATATTTCCAATAGTCTCCCACTTGCACTAGAGTCAATAATCTAGTTCACATCACCATGTGATTAACACTGACAGGTCACATCACCATGTGACCAACATCCAAAGAGTTTACTAGTGTCATTAAACTAGTTCACATCATCATGTGATTAAGACTCAATGAGTTCTGGGGTTTGATCATGTTCTTCTTGTGAGAGAGGTTTTAGTCAACGGATCTGTAACATTCAGATCCGTATGTACTTCGCAATTCTCTATGTCATATTGTAAATGCTGCTTCCACGCTCCACTTGGAGTTATTCCAAATGGTTGTTCCACTATACGTATCCGGTTTGCTACTCAGAGTCATTCGGATAGGTGTTAAAGCTTGCATCAACATAACCCTTTACGCCGAACTCTTTATCACCTCCATAATCGAGAAACATATCCTTATTCCTCTAAGGATAACTTTGACCGCTATCTGATGATCCACTCCTTGATCACCTTTGTACTCTCTTGCCAGACATGTGGCAAGGCACACATCAGGTGCGGTACTCAGCATATCATACTGTAGAGCCTACGTCTAAAGCATAGGGGACGACCTTCGTCCTTTCTCTCTTTTCTGCCGAGGTCGAGCTTTAAGTCTTAACTTCGTACCTTACAACTCAGGCAAGAACTTCTTCTTTGACTGATCCATCTTGAACACCTTCAAGATCATGTCAAGGTATGTGCTCATTTGAAAGTATTATTAAGCATTTTGATCTATCCTTATAGATCTTGATGCTCAATGTTCAAGTAGCTTAATCCAGGTTTTCTATTGAAAAACATCTTTCAAATAACCCTATATGCTTTCTAGAAAATCATTTCTGACCATCAACATGTCAACAACATATACTCATCAGAAATTCTATAGTGCTCCCATTCACTTCTTTGGAAATACAAGTTTCTCATAAACTTTGTATAAACCCAAAATCTTTGATCATCTCATCAAAGCGCACATTCCAACTCCGAGATGCTTACTCTAGTCCATGGAAGGATCGCTGGAGCTAGCATACCTTTTAGCATCCTTAGGATCGACAAAAACTTTCTGATTGTATCACATACAACCTTTCCTTACGAAAACTGGTAAGGAAACTCGTTTTGACATTGATCTGCCAGATTTCATAAATGCAGCTAATGCTAACATGAATCCGATGGACTTAAGCATCGCTACGGATGAGAAAATCTCATCGTAGTCAACTCCTTGAACTTGTGAAAAAACTCTTCGTCACAAGTCGAGCTTCATAGATGGTGACATTACCATCCACGTCCGTCTTCTTCTTAAAGATCCATTTATCTCAATGGCTTGCCGATCATCGGGCAAGTCCACCAAAGTCCATGCTTTGTTCTGATACATGGATCCTATCTCGGATTTCATGGCTTCTAACCATTTGTCGGAATTTGGGCCCACCATCGCTTCTCCATAGCTCGTAGGTTCATTGTTGTCTAGCAACATGACCTTCAAGACAGGATCACCGTACCACTCCGAAGTAGTACGTGTCCTTGTCGTCCTATGAGGTTCGGTAGTGACTTGATCCGAAGCTTCATGATCACTATCATAAGCTTCCACTTCAATTGGTGTAGGTGCCACAGGAACAACTTCCTGTGCCCTGCTACACACTTGTTGAAGTGACGGTTCAATAACCTCATCAAGTCTCCACCATCCTCCCACTCAATTCTTTCGAGAGAAACCTTTCCTCGAGAAAGGACCCGATTCAAGAAACAATTCCTATTGCTTTCGGATCTAAATTAGGAGGTATACCCAACTGTTTTGGGTGTCCTATGAAGATGCATTTTATCCGCTTTGGGTTCGAGCTTATCAATCCTGAAACTTTTTCACATAAGCGTCGCATCCCCAAAACTTTTAAGAAACGACAACTTAGGTTTCACTAAACCATAATTCATACGGTGTCATCTCAATGGAATTATGTGGTGCCCTATTTAAAGTGAATGTGGTTGTCTCTAATGCCTAACCCATGAACAATAGTGGTAATTCGATAAGAGACATCATGTTACCCACCATATCCAATACGGTGCAACTATGATGTTCGGACACACCATCACACTATGGTGTTCCAGGCGGTATTAATTGTGAAACAATTTCCACAATGTCTTAATTGTGTGCCAAAACTCGTAACTCAGATATTCATCTCTATGATCATATCATAGACATTCTATCCTCTTGTCACGAAGATATTAAACTTCACTCTGAAATTACTTCAACCATTCAATAATTCAGACTTGTGTTTCATCAAGTAAATATACTCAACATCTACTCGAATCATCTGTGAAGTAAGAACATAACGATATTCACTGCATGCCTCAGCACTCATTGGACTGCACACATCAAAATGTGTTGCTTCCAACAAGTTGCTATCTTGTTCCATTTTACTGAAACCGAGGCTTTTTAGTCATCTTGCCCATGTGGTATGATTTGCATATCTCAAGTGATCCAAAATCAAGTGAGTCCAAACGATCCATCTGCATGGAGTTTCTTCATGTGTATACACCAATAGACATGGTTCGCATGTCTCAAACTTTTCAAAAACGAGTGAGTCCAAAGATCCATCAACATGGAGCTTCTTCATGCGTTTTATACCAATATGACTTACATGGCAGTGCCACAAGTAAGTGGTACTATCATTACTATCTTATATATTTTGGCATGAAAATGTGTATCACTACGATCAAGATTCAATAAACCATTCAGGTTTAATACTAATCTTGATGGTAGAGGGAGCGTGCGATGTTTGATCACATCAAACATGGAAACACTTCCAACATGTATCGTCAGCTCACCTTTAGCTAGTCTCCGTTTATTCCGTAGCTTTTATTTCGAGTTACTAACACTTAGCAACCGAACCGGTATCCAATACCCTGGTGCTACTAGGAGTACTAGTAAAGTACACATTAACATAATGTATATCCAATATACTTCTATCGACCTTGCCAGCCTTCTCATCTACCAAGTATCTAGGGTAATTCTGCTCTAGTGGTTGTTTCCCTTATTATAGAAGCACTTAGTCTCGGATTTGGGTTCAACCTTGGGTTTCTTCACTGGAGCAACAGCTGATTTGCCGTTTCATGAAGTATCCCTTCTTGCCCTTGCCCTTCTTGAAACTAGTGGTTTCACCAACCATCAACAATTGATGCTCCTTCTTGATTTCTACTTTCGCGGTGTCAAACATCGTGAATACCTCAAGGATCATCATATCTATCCCTGATATGTTATAGTTCATCACGAAGCTCTAGCAGCTTGGTGGCAATGACTTTGGAGAAACATCACCATCTCATCTGGAAGATTAACTCCCACTCGATTAAAGTGATTGTTGTACTCAGACCATCTGAGCACAAGCTCAACGATTGAGGTTTTCTCCTTTAGTTTGCAGGCTAAGAAAATCGTCGGAGGTCTCATACCTCTTGACGTGGGCACGAGCCTGAAATCCCAATTTCAGCCCTCAAAACATCTCATATGTTCCGCGATGTTTCAAAAACGTCTTTGGTGCCTCTACTCTAAACCGTTTAACTGAACTATCACGTAGTTATCAAAACGTGTATGTCCGATGTTCACAACATCCACAAACGACGTTTGGGGTTCAACACACTGAGCGGTGCATTAAGGACATAAGCTTTCTAGTGTCCGCATAATTGCTACTATCAACTTTCAACTATATTTTCTCTAGGAACATATCTAAACAGTGGAACTAAAGCGCGAGCTTACGACATAATTTGCAAAGGTCTTTTGACTATGTTCAGGATAATTAAGTTCATCTTATGAACTCCCACTCAGATAGACATCCCTCTGGTCATCTAAGTGATTACATGATCCGAGTCAACTAGGTCGTGTCTGATCATCACATGAGACGGACTAGTCATCATCGGTGAACATCTTCATGTTGATCGTATCTACTATACGACTCATGCTCGACCTTTCGGTCTCCGTGTTTCGAGGCCATGTCTGTACATGCTAGGCTCGTCAAGTTAACCCTAAGTGTTTTCGCTGTGTAAAACTGTCTTACACCCGTTGTATGTGAACGTAAGAATCCATCACACCCGATCATCACGTGGTGCTTAGAAGCGACGAACTGTAGCAACGGTGCACAGTTAGGGGAGAACACTTCTTGAAATTTTGTAAGGGATCATCTTATTTACTACCGTCGTCCTAAGTAAACAAGATGCATAATCATAATAAACATCACATGCAATTATATAGTTGTGACATGATATGGCCAATATCATATAGCTCCATTGATCTCCATCTTCGGGGCTCCATGATCATCTTGTCACCGGCTTGACACCATGATCTCCATCATCATGATCTCCATCATCGTGTCTTCATGAAGTTGTCACGCCAACGACTACTTCTACTTCTATGGCTAACGCGTTTAGCAATAAAGTAAAGTAAGTTACATGGCGTTCTTCAATGACACGCAGGTCATACAGTAAATAAAGACAACTCCTATGGCTCCTGCCGGTTGTCATACTCATCGACATGCAAGTCGTGAATCCTATTACAAGAACATGATCAATCTCATACATCACATATCATTCATCACATTCTTCTTGGCCATATCACATCACAAAGCATACCCTGCAAAAACAAGTTAGACGTCCTCTAATTGTTGTTTGCATGTTTTACGTGGCTGCTATGGGTTTCTAGCAAGAACGTTTCTTACCTACGCAAAACCACAACGTGATATGCCAATTTCTATTTACCCTTCATAAGGACCCTTTTCATCGAATCCGTTCCGACTAAAGTGGGAGAGACTGGCACCCGCTAGCCACCTTATGCACCAAGTGCATGTCAATCGGTGGAACCTGTCTCACGTAAGAGTACGTGTAAGGTCGGTCCGGGCCGCTTCATCCCACAATACCGTCGAAACAAGATTGGACTAGTAACGGTAAGCATATTGAACAACATCAACGCCCACAACTACTTTGTGTTCTACTCGTGCAAAGAATCTACGCAATAGACCTAGCTCATGATGCCACTGTTGGGGAACGTAGCAGAAATTTAAAATTTTCCTACGTGTCACCAAGATCTATCTATGGAGAGACCAGCAACGAGTAGAAAGAGAGTGCATCTACATACCCTTGTAGATCGCTAAGCGGAAGCGTTCAAGAGAACGGGGTTGAAGGAGTCGTACTCGTCGTGATCCAAATCACCGGAGATCCTAGTGCCGAACGGACGGCACCTCCGCGTTCAACACACGTACAGCCCGGTGACGTCTCCCATGCCTTGATCCAGCAAGGAGAGAGGGAGAGGTTGAGGAAGACTCCATCCAACAGCAGCACAACGGCGTGGTGGTGGTGGAGGAGCGTGGCAATCCAGCAGGGCTTCGCCAAGCACCATGGGAGAGGAGGAGTAGGAAGAGAGGTAGGGCTGTGCCAGAACTTCGTGTATAGCTCCCATGCGCCTCCCCACTATATATAGGGGTGGAGGGGATGGTTTCTTGCCCTCCAAGTCCATTGGGGCGTTGGCCAAGGTGGGAGGAAAGAAATCTCATTATTTCCTTCCCCACCGATTGTTATCCCCCCTTTTTAGGGATCTTGATCTTATCCCTTCGGGATATGATCTTATTCCTTCTAAGGGGGGATCTTGGTGCGCCTTGACCAGGGGTGTGGGGCCTTGCCCCCACTACCCACGTCCATGTGGGCCCCCCCATGCAGGTGGGCCCCACTCCGGAACCTTCTAGAACCTTCCCGGTACAATACCGAAAAATCCCGAACATTTTCCGGTGGCCAAAATAGGACTTCCCATATATAAATCTTTACCTCCGGACCATTCCGGAACTCCTCGTGACGTCCGGGATCTCATCCAGGACTCCGAACAACATTCGGTAACCACATACAAACTTCCTTTATAACCCTAGCGTCATCGAACCTTAAGTGTGTAGACCCTACGGGTTCGGGAGACATGTAGACATGACCGAGACGTTCTCCGGTCAATAACCAACAGCGGGATCTGGATACCCATGATGGCTCCCACATGTTCCACGATGATCTCATCGGATGAACCACGATGTCAAGGACTTAATCAATCCCGTATTCAATTCCCTTTGTCTATCGGTATGTTACTTGCCCGAGATTCGATCATCGGTATCCAATACCTTGTTCAATCTCGTTACCGGCAAGTCACTTTACTCGTTCCATAACACATCATCCCGTGATCAACTCCTTGGTCACATTGCGCATATGATGATGTCCTACCGAGTGGGCCCAGAGATAACTCTCCGTTTACACGGAGTGACAAATCCCAGTCTCGATCCGCATAAAACAATAGATACTTTCGGAGATACCTGTAGTGCACCTTTATAGTCACCCAGTTACGTTGTGACGTTTGATACACCCAAAGCACTCCTACGGTATCCAGGAGTTACACGCTCTCATGGTCGAAGGAAGAGATACTTGACATTGGCAAAGCTCTAGCAAATGAACTACACGATCTTTTGTGCTAGTCTTAGGATTGGGTCTTGTCCATCACATCATTCTCCTAATGATGTGATCCCGTTATCAACGACATCCAATGCCCATAGCCAGGAAACCATGACTATCTGTTGATCACAACGAGCTAGTCAACTAGAGGCTCACTAGGGACATATTGTGGTCTATGTATTCACACGTGTATTACGATTTCCGGATAATACAGTTATAGCATGAATAAAAGACAATTATCATTAACAAGGAAATATAATAATAATACTTTTATTATTGCCTCTAGGGCATATTCACACGTGTATTTCGAGTTAGCTTTTATTTCCGGATAATACAGTTATATAATAATAATACGTTAGCTAGTCTCCGTTTATTCCGTAGCTTTTATTTCGAGTTACTAACACTTAGCAACCGAACCGGTATCCAATATCCTGGTGCTACTAGGAGTACTAGTAAAGTACACATTAACATAATGTATATCCAATATACTTCTATCGACCTTGCCAGCCTTCTCATCTACCAAGTATCTAGGGTAATGCTGCTCCAGTGGTTGTTCCCCTTATTACAGAAGCACTTAGTCTCGGGTTTGGGTTCAACCTTGGGTTTCTTCACTAGAGCAGCAGCTGAATTGCCGTTTCATGAAGTATCCCTTTGTTCCCTTGCCCTTCTTGAAACTAGTGGTTTCACCAACCATCAACAATTGATGCTCCTTCTTGATTTCTACTTTCGCGGTGTCAAACATCATGAATATTTCAAGGATCATCATATCTATCCTTGATATGTTATAGTTAATCACGAAGCTCTAGCAGCTTGGTGGCAATGACTTTGGGGAAACATCACTATCTCATCTGGAGGATCAACTCCCACTCGATTCAAGTGATTGTTGTGCTCAGACAATCTGAGCACAAGCTCAATGATTGAGCTTTTCTCCCTTAGTTTGCAGGCTAAGAAAATCGTCGGAGGTGTTATACCTCTTGACGTGGGCACGAGCCTGAAATCCCAATTTCAGCCCTCGAAACATCTCATATGTTCCGCGACGTTTCGAAAACGTCTTTGGTGCCTCTACTCAAACCATTTAATTGAACTATCACGTAGTTATCAAAACGTGTATGTCCGATGTTCGCAACATCGACAAACGACGTTGGGGTTCAGCACACTGAGCGGTGCATTAAGGACATAAGCTTTCTACTGATCGCATAATCGCTACTATCAACTTTCAACTATATTTTCTCTAGGAACATATCTAAACAGTGGAACTAAAGCGCGAGCTTACGACATAATTTGCAAAAGGTCTTTTGACTATGTTCAGGATAATTAAGTTCATCTTATGAACTCCCACTCAGATAGACATCCCTCTGGTCATCTAAGTGATTACATGATCCGAGTCAACTAGGCCGTGTCCGATCATCACGTGAGACGGACTAGTCATCATCGGTGAACATCTTCATGTTGATCGTATCTGCTATACGACTCATGCTCGACCTTTCGGTCTCCGTGTTCCGAGGCCATGTCTGCACATGCTAGGCTCGTCAAGTTAACCCTAAGTGTTTTCGCTGTGTAAAACTGTCTTACACCCGTTGTATGTGAACGTAAGAATCCATCACACCCGATCATCACGTGGTGCTTAGAAGCGACAAACTGTAGCAACGGTGCACAGTTAGGGGAGAACACTTCTTGAAATTTTGTAAGGGATCATCTTATTTACTACCGTCATCCTAAGTAAACAAGATGCATAAACATGATAAACATCACATGCAATCAAATAGTGACATGATATGGCCAATATCATTTTGCTCCTTTTGATCTTCATCTTCGGGGCTCCATGATCATCATCGTCACCGGCACGACACCATGATCTCCATCATCATGATCTCCATCATCGTGTCTTCATGAAGTTGTCACGCCAACGACTACTTCTACTTCTATGACTAACGCGTTTAGCAATAAAGTAAAGTAGTTTACATGGCGTTCTTCAATGACACGCAGGTCATACAATAAATAAAGACAACTCCTATGGCTCCTGCCGGTTGTCATACTCATCGACATGCAAGTCGTGAATCCTATTACAAGAACATGATCAATCTCATACATCACATATCATTCATCACATTCTTCTTGGCCATATCACATCACATAGCATACCCTGCAAAAACAAGTTACACGTCCTCTAATTGTTGTTGCATGTTTTACGTGGCTGCTATGGGTTTCTAGCAAGAACGTTTCTTACCTACGCAAGACCACAACGTGATATGCCAATTGCTATTTACCCTTCATAAGGACCCTTTTCATCGAATCCGTTCCGACTAAAGTGGGAGAGACTGGCACCCGCTAGCCACCTTATGCACCAAGTGCATGTCAATCGGTGGAACCTGTCTCACGTAAGAGTACGTGTAAGGTCGGTCCGGGCCGCTTCATCCCACAATACCGTCGAAACAAGATTGGACTAGTAACGGTAAGCATATTGAACAACATCAACGCCCACAACTACTTTGTGTTCTACTCGTGCAAAGAATCTACGCAATAGACCTAGCTCATGATGCCACTGTTGGGGAACGTAGCAGAAATTCAAAATTTTCCTACGTGTCACCAAGATCTATCTATGGAGAAACCAGCAACGAGGGGAAGGAGAGTGCATCTACATACCCTTGTAGATCGTTAAGCGGAAGCGTTCAAGAGAACGGGGTTGAAGGAGTCGTACTCGTCGTGATTCAAATCACCGGAGATCCTAGTGCCGAACGGACGGCACCTCCGCGTTCAACACACGTACAGCCCGGTGATGTCTCCCACGCCTTGATCCAGCAAGGAGAGAGGGAGAGGTTGAGGAAGACTCCATCCAACAGCAGCACAATGGCGTGGTGGTGATGGAGGAGCGTGGTAGTCCTGCAGGGCTTCGCCAAGCACCGCGAGATATGAGGAGAAGGGAGAGAGGTAGGGCTGCACCAAGAGGAGAAGTTCTCATGTGTTGGCAGCCCCAAAACCACAAGTATATATAGGGGGAAGGGGGTTGCGCCCCCTTTAGGGTTTCCCACCCCAAGGGGTGCGGCCAAGGGGGGAGGAGTGCCTCCCAAGTCAAGTGGAGGCCCTCCCCTTTAGGGTTTCCCCCTTCCCATGCGCATGGGCCTTGGGGGGCTGGTTCCCCTGGCCCATTAAGGCTAGGGCGCCCCCTTACAGCCCATGCTGCTGTATTGGACGTGGTGGAACAATTTCCGGACCTCCGGACCCCTCCGGAATCCTCCGGAACCTTCTGGAAGCTTCCCGGTACAATACCGAAAAAACCCGAACTTTTCCCGGAACCCAAACAACAACTTTCCATATATAAATCTTTACCTCCGGACCATTCCGGAACTCCTCGTGACGTCCGGGATCTCATCCGGGACTCCGAACAACATTCGGTAACCACATACAAACTTCCTTTATAACCCTAGCGTCATGGAACCTTAAGTGTGTAGACCCTACGGGTTCGGGAGACATGTAGACATGACCGAGACATTCTCCGGTCAATAACCAACAGCGGGATCTGGATACCCATGTTGGCTCCCACATGTTCCACGATGATCTCATCGGATGAACCACGATGTCAAGGACTCAATCGATCCCGTATACAATTCTCTTTGTCTAGCGGTATTTTACTTGCCCGAGATTCGATCGTCGGTATACCGATACCTTGTTCAATCTCGTTACCGGCAAGTCTCTTTACTCGTTCCGTAACACATCATCCCATGATTAACCCCTTGATCACATTGTGCACATTATGATGATGTCCTACCGAGTGGGCTCGGAGATACCTCTCCGTTTACACGGAGTGACAAATCCCAGTCTCGATTCGTGCCAACCCAACAGACACTTTCGGAGATACCTGTAATGCACCTTTATAGCCACCCAGTTACGTTGTGACGTTTGGTACACCCAAAGCATTCCTACGGTATCCGGGAGTTGCACAATCTCATGGTCTAAGGAAAAGATACTTGACATTAGAAAAGCTTTAGCATACGAACTACACGATCTTTGTGCTAGGCTTAGGATTGGGTCTTGTCCATCACATCATTCTCCTAATGATGTGATCCCGTTATCAATGACATCCAATGTCCATAGCCAGGAAACCATGACTATCTGTTGATCACAACGAGCTAGTCAACTAGAGGCTCACTAGGGACATATTGTGGTCTATGTATTCACATGTGTATTACGATTTCCGGATAATACAGTTATAGCATGAATAAAAGACTATTATCATGAACAAAGAAATATAATAATAACACTTTTATTATTGCCTCTAGGGCATATTTCCAACAGAGGGGGCCTTCCCAAGGGGTCAAGAGCTTGTGTTGGCCGGCTGTTCGCGAGATCAGCCGGAGCACAAGGTCTCCCTCTTGGAAGGATCTTGGCTTGACCTTCCGACTGCGGTAGCGACGCGGGCTCTGCTGGTAGATGGCGGACCGACTGAGTGCTAATAGCCGGCCCTCTTCCAGCAGATCGACGCCATCTTCTCGTGCTTCCTTTGCCTCCGCCTCTGTGTACATGGTGACGCGAGGTGAGTCGAACTCGATGTCAGTTGGGATGACAGCCTTGGCACCATACACAAGGAAGAAATGAGTGAAGCCGGTTGACTTGTTTGGAGTGGTACGCAGGCTCCAGAGGACGGCTGACAGCTCGTCGATCCAGCAGTCGGCCAAGCTCTCTAGTGGCTCGACCAATCGGGGCTTGATCCCGGAGAGGATGAGGCTGTTTGACTGCGTATGGACAATAGACGCTAAGTCCAGTCAGATGCCCTGCGTCGCACAAAAACAGGCAAATGCTCCTTTGGCAAAATTCGTGCCGTTGTCGGTGATGATGCTGTACGGTATGCCGTACCAGACGGTGATATCTGTGATGAAGGTCACATCAGTCGGCCCATTCAGCTTCTTGATTGGCTTTCTTCGACCCACTTGGTGAATTTGTTGATGGCGACAAGCAAATGAGTCAAGTCGCCTCACGCCGTCTTGAATGGGCCCACCATATCCAGCCCCCAGACGACAAAGGGCCAGGTGAGGGGGATGGTCTTGAGTGCAGAAGCCGGCAAGTGTTGCTTACTTGAATACCTGGCACCCTTTGCAATGTTTGACCAAGTCTTTGGCGTCTTCGAAAGCAGTTGGCCAGAAGAAACCGTGGCGGAAAGCTTTGGCTACAAGTGATCTTGAGGCTGCGTGGTGGCCACATTCGCCTTGATGGATATCTTGAGGATCACCATGCTTTTCTCCGGTTCTACGCAATGCTAGAAGACTCCAGTCATGCTGCGCCTGACGAGCTCTCTGTTCACTATTATGTAGGCTCCTGCTCGCCGCAGAACTTGTCAGGCCAAGATCTCATCAGCCGGCAGCTCTCTGTTTACTAGGAAGTTGAGAATGGGCTGCACCCATGATGGAGCTGCGACTTCTTCTACTGTCAGCACGGCCACTGTGACCAGGGCGGTTGGGTTGGGAGGTGGTGGGTTGGAGTCGGCCACTGCCTGCTGTGTTGTTGAAGTCCCCGGGCTGGCTGCTGTAGTTCCCGGGCCGGGTTCTGAAGTTCCCGGGCCGGATGCGGCTGCAATAGTCCCCGAGCCGCATGCCGAAGTCCCCGAGCCGACTGCTGAGGTCCCCAAGCCGAATCCGACTGCTTTGGGGTCAGCCGACATGAAGATGGAATCTGATTCCGGCAAAGGCTTGATTGACAGCTTGAGGAGGCACTGGAGGGAGACGCCGGTTGGTCTTGCCGGGTGGAGCCGATTTGTGCCAGGGCATCTGCTTGCTCGTTGTTGGCCCGTGGCACATGAAGGAATTTGCACCCTTCAAAATATTCGCTGAGTTGCTGAATGAGGAAGTGGTAGCTCGCCATATTTGCATCTTTGGCGTCCCAGTCGCCGGACGACTGTTGGACCACCAGGTCCGAGTCGCTGTAGCATAGGATCCGGCGGATGCCGAGTTCTTTGGCCAGCCGGAGCCCATGTACGAGCGCCTCGTACTCGGGCACATTGTTGGAGGCGGCTAAGTGGATTTGCAATGTGTATCTGAGCTTGTCGCCTTTGGGAGAGGTGAGGACGATGCCGGTCCCAGACCGGTGCGCATCTTGGAGCCATCAAAGTGCATTCGCCAATGGGTGGGGTCTGGCGCTGGCGGCAGGTATTGGGTCTCGGCCCAGTCGACAAGGAAGTCGGGCAGCGCTTGGGATTTGATGGCGGTGCGGGGCTGGTAGAAGATGGTGTATGGTGCCAGCTCGATGGCCCACTTGGCCACCCGGCCCGATGCATCTCGGCTGCCTATGATCTCGGCAAGTAGAGCAGTGCAAACGACCGTGATGGGGTGCTCTTGAAAGTATGGCTTGAGCTTCTTGGCGGTGAAGTACACGCCGTAGCACATCTTCTGGTAGTGGGGGTAGTTCTGCTTTGAGGCCGATAGTACCTCGCTCAAGTAATACACAAGCCTCTGGACCGGCTATGCCTTGCCGTCTTCTGGGTGCTGAACCACAATGACTGTGCTGACCACTCGACTGGTTGCAGCAATGTAAAGGAGCATGTGCTCTTTGTCAGTCGGAGCCGCCAGGACAGGCGGCGTGGTCAACATCTTCTTCAGCTGGTGGAAGGCCTCGTCCGCCTGGTCGTTCCACTCAAAGTGAGTGGTTTTCTTCATGAGTTGGTACAGGGGAAGAGCCTTCTCTCCTAGCTGACTGATGAAGAGGATGAGGGATGCCAAGCACCCAGTGAACTTCTGGTCATCTCGCAGTCGGGTGGGTATCTCCATCCTCTCAATGGCTTTGATCTTCATAGGGTTGCACTCAATGCCACGTTCAGAGACCAGGAAGCCAAGGAGCTGAACGGCTGGTACTCCGAAGACGCATTTATCTGGGTTGAGCTTGATTTGAAAACGGTGCAGGTTGTCAAATGTTTCCTTGAGATCTTCCAAAAGGGTACCGTGCTTCTTCGTCTTCATCACAATATCGTCTACATAGACGTGGGCATTTCTGCCAAGTTGCTTGAGGAGGCACTTCTGCATGCAACGCTGAAAAGTGGCACCGGCATTTCTCAAGCCGAATGTCATGGTCAGGTATCAGAAGGCTCCGAATGGTGTGATGAAGGCGGTCTTCAGGCGGTGGGACGGATCTAGCTTGATCTGATGGTACCCTGAGTAGGCATCTAAGAAACTCTACAGCTCGCATCCGGCTTTGGAGTCTATCACTTGATCAATCCGAGGCAAAGCAAATGGATCTTTGGGGCAATCCTTGTTGAGGCTGGTATAATCAATGCACATGCGCCACTTGTTCTTCTTCAGCACAAGGACTGGGTTGGCTAGCCACTCTAGAAAGAACACTTCCATAATGAAGCCAGCTGCTAGGAGCCGGGCTATCTCTTCACCAACAATTCTTCTCTTCTCTTCCGACAGTCGGCGGAGGGGTTGCTTGACTGGTTTTGCATCTTCCCTAACATGTAGCTTGTGCTTGGCGAAATCCTTCGGAACACACGGCATGTCCTTGGAGGACCATGCAAAGATATCCCGATTCTCACGGAGGAAATCGACGAGATCGCTTTCCTATTTGCTGTCAAGGTTGATTCCTACAAGTGCGAACCTCTCTGGGTGGTCCGGGTCCAAAGGTATCTTCTTGGTTTCCTTGGCTGGCTAGAAGGAGCCCTGAGTCTCCGACTCCTTAGGATCCGGTGATAGGCCTGGTTGCTTGCCGGCCATGGCCACAACTCGGTCAAGGATCTTCCTTTCTGCAGCAATCACAAGGGACTCAGCCAGCCGGCTGCTTGACGCGGCACAGGCTACCAACTTGTAGTCTCCGACTATGGTAATGTTGTCCTTGGTACTTGGCATTTTCATCTTGTGGTAGGCGTAGTGGGGCACAACCATGAACTTGGCCAAAGCAGGTCGGCCAAGTAATGCATGATAGGGGATCTCCAGGTCCACTACTTCAAACCAAACTGCTTTGCGGCGAAGTGATATTTGTCTCCGAAGAGGACATCTATCTTGATTTTGCCGATTGGCGAGCAGGAAAGACCCGACACAATTCCATGGAAGACGGTCTGACTAGGCAGGAGCTGCCTCGTCTTGATGTTCAACTTCTCCATGGTGTCGCGGTAGAGGATGTTGATGCTGCTACCGTCATCTATCAGGACTCGGGAGAAATGAGCAGCTCGCCTCTCTGTTGCAAAGGTGGCATCCAACACCAAGGCATAGGAACCCGAAGAAGGCATCACTTCTGGGTGGTCAGCTCGGCTCCAGTTGATGGGCTTCTCAGACCAGTGCATGAACTCTAGAACCTTAGAGGTGACAGCATTGGCCTCTTGGTGCTGCCGGTCGACTGCGCCTGTCATCAGCTTGGCTTGTGAAAACAATAGAGGCTTCGTGCTCTTCAGGGAACTCATCTTGGATGGCACCGACTGCTGGGCTGGCCGCCGGCTGCTGAGGAGCCGGAGGCGGCTGGCCAGCAAGCAGAGGAGGCAGCAACCCTTAGCCCTTGGAGATTCTTATGAGCCAGTGGCACTTTCGTGTGGTGTGGTTGGACGGCTTCGCACCGCTGTGAAACTTGCAGGGTGCATCGAGGGTCTGCTCATAGGAGAAAGCGGGCTGCCAAACCGGCTTGCCGCCTTTCTGACGCTTGGGTATGGGCTGCCCTTCCAGCTACTGATCTTCGGCTGTTGCCACCTGCCGGCTGGTGGAACTCGGCATCGGGGCCTTACGCTTGTTGTTGTTCTGCTGCGGGCGCCGACTGGTGTCGCCAGATGGCGTTCTGGGAGACGGAGGGAGCACCTTCCCAGAGGTGTCCACCCGAAGCTCTGACTTCATCAAGGAGTCAGCAGTGGCGTACTTGTATGCTATGATCAATAGTTCGTCGAGCGTAGTCGGCTCGTCGTAGAGGAGTCAGTGATTGAGGAGGGTGCCTTCTCTACACCCGGCGGTGAAGTACTCTATAGCTTGCACCTTGTGCACCCCTTCGCAGGAGTTGCGAAGCTCGGCCCACCGCGTCAGGTAGTCGCGACTAGACTCGGTTGGGCCTTGGACGCACAGGGAAAGCTGGCGAGGCTTGGGCGCCCATTTTTACGTGCTGGTGAAGTTGCGGATGAAGACTTCAGTGAAATATACCCAGCTGTTGATGCTGTAGGGCTTGAGGTTGTTCAGCCAGGTGCGCGCCGTGCCCCGAAGCATGAGGGGGACGTACTTCACGGCAACGCGCCTGTTGCCGTTTTCTATGCTGACTGCGGAGGAGTAGTCGATCAACCAGTCTTCCGGCTTCATCGAGCCATTGTACTTGGGCGTGTCTCTTAGGAGCGAGAACCCTTTGGGGAAGGGCTCGTCGCGAATGCGGGGGCCAAAACAAGGCGGACCAACCGCATCCTCTTCTTCTAGCGCCAGGTATCACGCTAGGCGGTCGATCAGATGGCGGGCGCCCTTCTCTTTGATTCTCTCGTGGCGGCCCAGCCGGCCACTGAGCATCGGGTGCTCAACAGGCGGCGGGGAGGTGTATCGCTCCCTGCGAGGCAGAGGAAGAGGCGGGTAATCACCACGCCGCTCCATGGATCGTGGGCGGCTGTCTTCGTCACGCTCAATGCTGAAGCGCGTTCGACTGCAGCTAGCAACCGGCTCCTTGTCTTTGCGATCACGGGCACCGCCTGCAGTTGGCGTCCGAGAGGTCGCGCCGTGCTCTCGGCGGGAGGGAGGATATTCGGCGCGAGCGCCGGCTTCTTGCCGCTTGACAGCCGTGTCGATGAGCTGTTGGACGCGCTCCATCATGTAGCATCGCTCGTCACCATCCAGGTTCTCCAGCTCGTCTGCTGCTGCCTGGGCAGCATGCAGGTTCTCGATGGGCGTGGCGTAGACTGGGCGGTCGGCCCCCATCATGCTGGCGATGGTCGCGCCGTGTTGTTTGACAGCGCCCAGGCGGTTAGGCCCGCCAGCAGCCGGCGTGCCGTAGGCGGCACGATCAACCTCGCGTTGATAGGCCTTGGTGAGGCGTCTCATGGAGGCTAGCTTCTTGCCGCTCTCGATGAGCACAAGGCGGCGGGCTTGCAACGTCTCGCCGTCGGTGTCGCCCGCGATGGGTGCAGACATGTCGCGCATTGTTGCCTGCAGCGAGTCATGGGCGTCCGCGCCGGATGCTTCGCCGTGGCTGATGACGAGCACCTCGGTGATGGTGCTGCCGCCGCTGTCGGCACGAGGGAGTGGGTCGTCGATGACCACCACGTTGGTGGGGACGGTGTCGAGGGATGCCATGTCGGAGTCGACAAGCATCGGGTCAGTGGAGCCGATCGACTCCAAGTCGGAGGTGGGCTCGCTGGCGATGTCAAGCTTGACAAGGAGGTCGATGCGGCATCACTCACAGCTGGTTGCGCCCACGCCTGGCGCAGGCTCGTCGGAGAGGCGGATCTCGACGATAAGATCAGTGAGGCAGTCTGCCGCGCAGGCAGCTTCGACACCGCGCAGCGCATCGGCGCAAGCACCATCAGGCGCGCCGGGCTGACTGCGCTTGCCAGGAAGGAACAAGGTTCCCGTCCAGAGCAGGTCTCCAGACGACGATGCACCTAGCCCCACGATGGGCACCAAATGTCGGGTGGTTGGTGCGACATATGCCAAAGGATGGCTAATCATTGTGGGAGCTAGTAAGACGTCGCCGGTGCCTGGAAATGGGATAAGGAGGAGACATGCACGTCGGCGAATCTTACCCAGGTTCGGGGCTCTCCTAGGAGATAACACCCCTAGTCCTGTTCTGCGGGGTCTCCGCATGGTCACTAAATCAATAAGGGCTACAAGCTTGCTCCTTGAGCTGTTCGACTAGAGGAGGAAGAAGGGCAAGGCTAGCTCTACTCCTCTCTCTACGTGGGTGTGTATGGTCTAAGAGTTGAACCCTTTGCATGGGTGCCCTGGAGGGTTTATATAGGCCTACCCCCCAGGGGTACAATGGTAATCCGGTTGGGTGTAGGCCCACGCCGTCAGTGTTTGTGGTCGCCGGCCTCTCCGCCGACTGCTGGGGCCCGCCGCCTGGTGGGTCCTGCCGGCTGTCGGGCTCTTAGACGACAGGTTAGGCCCACCGCCTGTGGGCCCTGTTGGCGGCTCATTATTGTAGCCTTGCCCCTGATGACGATGTCTTGGTCGGGGAGGGCGTGGCTACAGTGTCGCCGCCTAGTGGGTGTTCACTGTAGCCACACCTCGTCTTATTTGTTTGATGGTGCACAAACTTCTAGGGAAGGGGAGGGCTGGCTCTTGGGAGCCAACCTCCCCCTATGCCGACTAGTCTGGGCATGCCGCCTTCGGGTGTTTCTCTGGCTGGCAGGGCCCACCGCCTATGGGCCGTACCGACAGCCTGTAGTGGGAGCATGGCAGCTCTGCCATGGATGATGTCATAGTCAACGTGGAAACAGTGCTGCGCCGGGCGAGGGATGGCCGCCCGGTACGTTGCACTGTGGCCACGCCTGCTCCGGGATTCGGGGGTGGCAAGCTGCACTATAGCCACGCTCCGTCTCGTCGCCATTATGTGGGTGCAAACTTTGAGGGCGCAAGGGTGGGCCGCCTGCTAGGAGTCGGCCCACGTTGGGGCCGCTCTTTGGGCCTTGCCGCCTTCCTGCAGCCGGTCGCTTGGACCAGCCGGCCACAAGAAGGCGGCCCTTTGTCTTGGGTGCTTGAGGTGCGCAGCCGGCCTCGATGTTTTGAAACGCCATGGGGAGCGGATAAGGCTACCCGTGGTCATTTACTCTGACAATGGTTGTTGTTTATTTACTGGTAACAATAAATTACCAAAAAACTATTGACCAAAGATGGGCTAGGTTTTGCAATGGTTTGTTGTTAAGGGTACAAATCAGACTAACCACCACAGTTTATTAGGGCTTACCTTTTCTTTGTTAGAAACAATTACTTGGTTGTAAAAAAAAATTCTCCATGCTAGGGAATCAATCCAACTTGATGAAAAATACAATAGGTATATGCATGTGGCATATGTGTGAGTAATTCTGGTTCAGTTCTCTCGCAAAAGCAAATTCCAAAGTTAAGGGCCTCTTCGATTCTAGATTCACACCCAAAAAAAAAGGAGGAATATAACCTTAGGATTTTTCCGGTACAATGTTTGATCCATATGATATTTATTATTGGAAACAATCCTACGAGAATATTCTCAAAAAATCCACTATACTACATTTCATAAGAATTTTTTCCATTGACTCAAACCCCTTATAAATATTGTTTAGTTCCTCATGTGGTTCAAAAAAACTAACTTTTGTGGAATTCAATAATGCATGATTCAAGTAGACATTTATGCAATCCTAGTTTTTCTTACACTTGTACTTTCTAAAATCAAATGAATCCAAGAGGCCCATTTTTTAAAAAATGGATTGCAACAATATCAACTTGATACACCCACATAAGAATTTAGGGTCTCTTTGATTCGAATGATTTTCATAGGAATTTTGGAAGAATAGAATCCTTGGAATTTTCCGTAAATTAGTTGTTTGATTAGTAGGATTGAATCCTACAAGAATTTATCTTAACAAACCTATAAATTAGAGTTAATAGAAATTTTAGCATCTACTTGAATTTCTTAGAAAGTTATTCCTTTGTTTTTTTGGTGGCTCAATTAAACAAACAAAATCCTATAGGATTTGAATATGCATGTCATTCAATTCCCATGTTATTTCTATTCCTGCACTTTTAGAATTTTGCGAATCAAAGAGGCCCTAATAAATAAGAATTTAAGAATAAGCAGAAGTAACCATGTCAGTCTCCTGCCACCAAGGGCACCAATTATTGTAGTACTTTCATACTCACTCACCCTCTAATTAGCAGGTAATCAAGTCACAGCTCATCCATAGGTCTACCGTTTTTATTCTCCCATGAGAGTCAGGACGGAGTAGCGTACTAGCTAGGGCGCTTGAAACACTACTTATAATTGGTGACAACTGACAACTTGGCCAATGAGCTACCGAAAAGTATGCTTCTTCCCTCCTATTCTAAATCTTATCTCGAAGTACAAACTGTACTTGAAACAATTTGAAAATGCAGGTCACATTTCGGGAAAGTCACAACCTGGCCATGGTATGCACCAATTTAAAATCTTACCCAAAGTACAGATTCGGCATGTTAACGTGTTGAGACATGGTTTTCCAGAGACTAGATGTAATTGATATTGTCTTGATGCCAATATATTACCCTTTGTCAAAAAATATTAATCTAGATCCCAACAAGGCGAGTCGGCATGTCGTGAACCCATGGGCATATGCACCCACTTTAAAAAAATGCATTTTAAACATGTTTTAAAGTGTCAAAAATATCAAAATAAATTTTCACCCATACATGCGCAAATGTGTGCGCGCGCCACAAAGTTTGGTGAAAAATGCCTTTCATTTTGTCTCCGCAAAAAAAAAATTCAGTGCTTCTACATAGCATTTTACGACACATCTTTTTGTCTTTTTGCACATGTCACAAAAAGTTGTTTTTCCGTGAAACTTTATGCCCACATGTAAACGCATCAAGATGTATCCGTGCAACCTTTTTTAGATTTTTTTAGCATTTAGGAATGTGTTTTTAAAATGGGTTCATATGTACCCGGATGCATCGATGCACTTTCCCCAACAAGGCTTGCATCATCTTGCGCACACTAGATTCATTGGTACAAAGCCTCTGTCGACGGTGGTTTTGAAGGTGGCTTCTCTTGGGACAACGAGGGCCACGACACCCTCACGGCGACAGTTTGGGCCAAGCCAACCCTCGCCCTCCTGAGCATGGAGTTTTAGATGCAATTTCCCTTCACTCACCTAGGACCATCGAGCATGTGGTATTTGTGGAGTGTTTGACAAAGAACTATCATTTTAGGGGTTTTTGTCCCACAGAACTACCACTTTGAAATTTTTGACCGGAAACTACCGAAAATTTCTTAATTTGTCGCTAAAAACTATCAGTTTCACTTGATGATCGTTTTAGACGATTTAAACAGAAAACGGACAAAACTGGCCCACCCGTCAAGGTTAATGTGGCTGAAAAGTCAATGCCAGGGGAGACTGGCCCACCCGCAGCCGTTGCCTCCCACCTCCCACCCCACTGCAGATCGACGCCGCCGGACCCGTCCCCCGTCTCGCCGCCGGACCCGTCCCCCCGTCTCGCCGCCGGCGGACTCCCGGGGTCCGATGTCGGCTCCCGCCTCTGTCACGGACGCGCCCAAGGCCCCCAAGAAGCAGGCGCACCACCGGCTTGTAGCGGACGCGCCCGGACCGGCTGCCAATGACGCGACTCCGATGACTTGCCGCCGCCGCCCAGTGCCCACACGCGGTAGCTCTCCAGGCGCAGGGGCATGGGCCGTCTCGCGCACCAAGACGAGCGGGCGACGGCGCTAGGCACCGGCGACGGGAGGCGAAGATGAGGGGCGACCGAAGGGAACTCCGGCGAGGAGGCGGACGTGAGGCGGCGGATCTGGTCGGCGACGAGCTGCTCAACCTGCTCGCCGCCAGCCCTGACGGACTAGCTTCCGGCAGCAAGGGCTCGCCGCGATGGTGGTCCTTCCTTCCTATGCACAGAAGTTGTTTTTGAAAATGCCAAAGAAAGATAGAGAGAGGAGGAAGAAGAATGATGTGTGGGTCCCACCTGTAATAACGGTCAACTGAACGGTCAACATGTTTAAATCGTTTAAACTGTCTATTACCTGAAAGTGGTAATTTTTTGTCACAAATTAAGAATTTTGATAGTTTTTGATCACTTTATAAAAAATGGTAGTTTTGTGGGACGACGACCTAAATTGTGGTAGTTTTTTTTGTCAAACACTCGGTATTTTTGGGTGACAAGGCTCTTGCACCAGGTGCGTTGGCACTCCAATGCTCTCTTTGTGAAAGAGCTTTGCGACTTGCTAGCCAGCTTGGGGGCTGATATGACAATGTGATCTTGGCCAAGATTCAATGCCCTAGCTATGGCTAAAGAACCTCTGCAACGATGGTGCAAAGCAGAACACGTATGCCCATGCATTATTTACTCTAGTCTCTAGGTACACTCCACCAACTTATGGAGAGAGTAGTATACCGTATACTTTCTCCTTCCATTCGCCGGAACAGGGTAGAAGACCCACCGCCAGTCTACGCGTGACCTACCCGGCCGAGCAAGCGTACATGCACGTGTGCAGACAGACGAATTGGTGGATCCGGCCGGCCCGCACGGACGCTCGGCCAAGTTACTACTATACTCACACCTGCGCGCGTACGTGTGGTGCGCAACAGACAGAACGATTGGCTCGCACGCACGCACGCACGCACGCACGCACGCTTCGGTTTGTTAACTTTCATTTCAGGCGGTCGGCTCGATCGTCTCCTCCAGCAGCTAGCTTGATCTTACGGACGGTGCCATGGCGATGTGAGAATCCTATTTCCAGAGTGCAACATGCTTGCATGGGAGGATCCTAGAAGAGAGCCCAGTATTCTACTTCCTCCGTCGCATAATATAAGGACGTTTTTGACACTAAGTACCTTTAATCGGGTAGTCGATCGATCTGGTTGCACCCGTCCGGCCAACTGCAGAAATCGATCGGTAACTACATTATCTGTGTGCTCTAGCGGCTACTTAGTTGGTCCCCCAAGCTCATTAATGAACTCCACGTGCGCGGATTAGTTGAGATTGAGAAACCCTGGTTGGGTTGGGCTGGGGCACGCACGCCATTAATTGCCTAAATCCCTGGTCGATCCATCGACCGATCGAGCATTAGCCAAGGGATATGCCTGCCAAGTTGACTAGGGCATATGTTCACGTACTCCGCTGGAGCCGGGTCTCCAGCTAATGAGTGCCATTGCCCGACCAAACAACCATGCAGTAAATCGTTGACAGCAAGTACCCCTGCAGTAACTGAGTTGGTCCAGCGTTAACAGCAAGTAGGAGTAACAACATGAGATTATATGCTTAAGGTAGCCGGGGCTTTTGGGAGTACATGCTATCACGTCTTGTTCGTCAGGATTTTCAGATTCTCATCTACTCGTGCACAATTTCTTGGCCATATCAACTCTGATATGCCTCTTTTGGTGTGAAAGAATTGGGCTCCTCCCAAATGCAATTTTTTTGCTTGGTTGGCCATCAACAATAGAATTTGGACGGCTAATCGACTTCAGCGCAGGGGCTGGTCAAACTGTGACCTTTGTTCGCTATGCAAACAAACGCCAGAATCAACAGCTCATCTTCTCTTCCAATGTCGTTACACTGTTAGAGTTTGGAGAATGATCAAAACATGGCTTGGTTTACATGATGTCCATCCTATAGATTGGAGAGGCATGATTTCCGTCAACGAGTGGTGGTACTACATTGCTTCCAGGAGGTCACAATCTCGAAGGGGGCTTCTTTCCCTTATGCTTCTTATCTCTTGGGAAATCTGGAACGAGCGAAATGCACGTGTGTTCCGCAACACAGCGATTCCGGTCGGGGTGCTTATGACTCGCGTCAAAGCGAAAACTTCGTTGTGGTGCCTTGCTGGGGCGAAATATTTGTGTAATTTAATGCCGCGAGAGTGATGCTTGTAACCTGGCCTTTGGCCAAGACTCTTAAACGTCTCCTTATTCAATGAAAGTGGCAAGCCTTTTGCCTTGTTTCAAAAAAAATCGAGATTGCTGTGAATGGCAAACGAGAGTGGCATGTGTGGCTCCGTTCCTCCGAATTAAATCAGCACTGAATCGTATGGAGTTAATCTGTCAATCAATGGATAGATCCAAACCAACAATAGTACTTCCTCCTTTTCTTTTTAATTCGCATATAAGGTTTGGTCAAAGACAAACTTTGTAGAGTTTGACTAATTTTATATTAAAAAATATAAACATTCACAATATGAAATCAATATTATCAGATGCACCATGAAATGTATTTTCATACTATATAGTTTCAGTATTGTAGATATTCACCTTTTTTTATATAAATTTGGTCAAATTTTGTGTAGTTTGACTTTGACCAAATCTTATACTCCCTCCGTCTAGGTGAGTAAGTCATCTTAGGTTGTGCACCGTGACCAAGGAGGAGGGGAAAACGAGAGACCTTAATGTTTATTTGCTAATCAATAGCATTGCATGCAATGAACTAACTAGTGTTTAGTAGTCTCAAGTCATTAAAAGCATGCACACTTCTCATCTCTTATTGGTTGATATGTCAAGAAACAAGAAACGAAGTACTCCCTCCGTAAACTAATATAAGATCGTTTAGAATACTAAAGTGGTGATCTAAACACTCTTATATTAGTTTACAGAGGAAATAGAAATTAATGCACCGCGCCTAAATATTTTGGGATTATTTGGTTTTCGTAAGATGATTTACACACTTAGACGGAGGGAGTATGCGGAGTAAAAAGAAACGTAGGGAGTATTAACCTTAGCTAGACGCCGCAGTCAGATCAACTCCACCGTCGACACGTAGATGTGCATGCACGTTTGCTAATCCAGGTCCGGCTGACTCGCAATTAAGGGAGAGACAGATCAACTTGACACAGAAAGAGAGAGATGATACTACAGCATTAATGGCAAGCATGGATGTGGACAAGTATCGTCGTCATAAGACAGTGGCATTAATCACAGAGCGTGCGCACCTTAAACAAACACACAGGGCCGGGGGACAGCGAGTTATATTTGTGGTGTCACGGGCAGGCAGATCAGTAAGAACAGCAGGGGGAATTGCAGGTTTAGCCAGCACCCGGGTCAGGGATTAACGGTATCCCAAGCATGCTGTCCCGTAATTTCTCCCCTCTTTTCTATGTCGCCTAGGATCCTCCTAATCTGATACGCGTGCGCCGAATTTTAAACAGAATGGGCGAGCATGATATAGCGCTTGCATAGGGGATCCACGGTTGAGATGATGGAAATAAGGCCTGAGTTTGGGACATGGAGTATCTACTCCCGGGTGCATATGCACCCCGATGAACAGTAAAAATGCGAAAAAATAGAAAAACTAAACTAAAAAATCAGATTTTTTTTACAACACACATGTAGGAATGTTCTACTCCGAAGCAAAATTTCATGAGGAAATAACATTTGATGTGCTCAGAACAAAAAAAGAAACAAAATTTGTACTCTGACAAAAGGTTATTTTTGAAGTATTTTTGGCTGCTTGTTTTACGAATGTGATCTCTTTATAAAAAAGGTCATTCAATGTGCTCAGAACAAAAAAATCCGTAATCTTTACTGTAAGTTGTACGAATGTGATCTCTTCATGAAAATTTATACGTGGGAAGAACACTCAAGAATGTTTGTCTACAAAAAGAATTTGATTCTTATTGCCATTTCCAGAAACTTTTCACCCAGGTGCATTTGCACCTGGGAGCAGAAGGGCACTTCCACTGAGTTTGTGTGACCTAATCAGTTCGCATCCTACCCTGGTGTCAATTGAGCATGACCTGTAATACCTGCGTTCACTGGAAATATCCAAGCCACGCGCTAATCATAATAAAAGTGCGTGCAAAGTTTCCTAGTACCATACCATTTTTAAGGGCGTCTCTAACTCTGACTCTTAACCCGGCTCGGTCCGTGTTGGTCATGCTGTCTGGACCATGAAGTCATCCAACGTGAGCCCGTATCGGTCCATATGACGGTTCGAACGTAATTTCTTTCGCAAGCCGGAAACGAAGTGGGGGCTTTGCGGTCATCCGGACACACCCACACCCGCTTCTGACTGCTCTAGCCCACCCAAACCCACTCCTCCCTCAC
>NC_041391.1:543013497-543132093 GCF_002162155.2 Triticum dicoccoides
TCATGCCGATATAAAGTGCGTCACTTCGCATTAAAGACGGCTCAGAGCGGACGCGACCTCTTACTGCCTCTGCCATTGAAGCGGCGCGTCGGCCGAGGGCGCCGTCTGCTACATGTCCGGCTGAACACGTCTCCTCACCGCATTCAAACGCCTCCACTAAACCCGTGTGAAAGTCGATAAACCTACTCTGGCCACACGTCCGTTCACGAGCGGGCCGTCATTGAACACAATGTCGGGCAAGCTCCTTCCGCCCCGCCCGCTATTTAAAAGAGGACAAATGCCGAGCAAGAACCGCACCACTCCGCCGCTCCCCATCTCCTCCTTCTACCATTTTCTCCACCGTTTCGATGGCACCCGACGAGCGGAAAGATTAGTTCTCCAGCATAAAAGCCGGCTGGGTGGCCCGCCGAATACGAGCGTGACAGCTCGCTGCTCCACCTCCAAGCCAGACGGAGCAAGTTGCCGCTCCAAGCCGGTGCACGGTTCAGCAACTCGCCGCTCCAAGCCAGCTCGCGGAGGAGTGGCGAGTTGCTCCAGGCCGGTGCCGGGGGCATGGCGGAACGGGCATCGTCGCTGCCATGGACGACACCACGTCGTACCGCGCTTTCCGTGCCTGCCACCGCACCATCCGGCGTGCATCCGCGTCCGCCACCAACAACGAGGAAAAGTAAAACACGGGAGGCGGCCCCTGCATGGGTCCCAGGAAGGCCACCGCCAGCGCGTCGCCGACTTGTACAACCAGGACTTGTTCGGTTCTTTATCTCAGACCATCGTCGGTTCCCGTATGGGCTTCACGGAAGCACCCTTCCCCTTCGGCTGAAGCACCTTGTTTGCCACTCCTATGAGCGGCGCGGCCGGACATAGCGAAGATACGGGGGAAGAATATGCCTCCTGGACTCCCGACAGTCCGATGAGCAGGCAACAAGACATGGGGAAGACAAAGGATCAACCGTGGCCGACCGTAGACTAGTGTAGTGTGTCTGTGTCGTAGGAGTGGAGCCCCGCGCGCTTATACGTGCACATAGTTTATCTTTTTAGTTAAAATATGTCTAAATTGTAAATATTTTTGTCTAGTTTGCATGAAATCCGTTGTGTTTGCATGAATTTCAACCGGTTTGTTGAAAAAGTGTCTGGAATGTATATGGACATCATTGGATGGTGGCCTTCTACATCCGTGTCCGCGGACTAGTCCCCTCTGTCCGTGGGTGGATGCGGGAGAAAATTGACGGGTAACCTTTGGAGATGCCCTAACCACTTATAATAGAGTCATTACTCATTACACTAGTGAATCTTAAAAACAAATTACACTGATGGTGTTAGAACTTCATGTGAACGATCAGTTTCGTGGTAGAATTTGCGGCATACATCGAACTGCTGAAGTAAATCGAGTTTGAATACAAAACCTGCACTGACTAGGATCGCCAGCGTGGTGTTGGTCCTGACTCGAATAACACCCTTGAATTTTATTTATTTCTCACACAGAAGCACCTGTTGACGTAGGTCCTATTGGAATATTAGGCAAGTTCATGATTAATTCCAGTAAATAATTCATGACTAGAAGAGATACTAGCATGCAATAATCTAGCAAACTAGAAGAACAACAAGACATGCATAACAGCAGCAAACACGTAACAATAGCTGTAGAAACAGACATGAACAGAGGATGTTGGACGTACTGATCGTTAGCTATTATGGGTGCGACAGTGTTGATGACGATGTTGACGACAATCTGCTGCTGATGGCGATGAATACGACGATGAGTAGCACCACCCGACTTGGACGGAAGACGACCCGTGATGACGAATTTAAGCAGTCGCGCACAGCGCTTCCCAAAAACCTAGTATTGGCTTCCTGGAATTTTCTCCGATCTTCGTCGGTCATTCCCTCTGGACCATCAACACTAGCGTGGAAAACTTTCAGAGCAGTAAGCCAGAGCGTGGTCTTCACCTGCCACCTCTTAAAGTGCACACCGGTAAACTTATCCGGCCTCAGTGCATCAGCGAATTCAGCCATAGTTAACTCAGGAAATTGCCTAGAATTAGGTTTTTGGATTGTTGGAATATTAGGCAAGTTCATGATTAATTCCAGTAAATAATTCATGACTAGAAGAGATACTAGCATGCAATAATCTAGCAAACTAGAAGAACAGCAAGACATGCATAACAGCAGCAAACACGTAAGAATAGCTGTAGAAACAAACATGAACAGAGGATGTTGGACGTACTGATCGTTAGCTATTATGGGCGCAACAGTGTTGATGACGATGTTGGCGACGATCTGCTGCTGACGGTGGTGAATACGACGATGAGTAGCACCGCCCGACTTGAACGGAAGACGACCCGTGATGTCGAATTTGAGCAGTCGCGCACATTGCTTCCCAAAAACCTAATTCGTCCTCTCCCGGTGCAGGATCACAAAGACGAACGGTTCCGGAGACCTGCTCTCCCATGCGCCGATGCACGCCGGCGTTTGGGATGGAGTAGACTACGATGGCGGCGCAAGTTGTGAGATGAGGCAAAACCCTAGGTGTATTTCGGTGTATCTATGGCCGCAGCCGGTAGCTGTATATATATTAGGACCAGAGGCGGTATTGTGTCGCGACCACAATCCCAAACCGACTCGGTTTCTAATTCGTATACTTACCGGACAAGAGATCAAAAACTTGTCTGCCAAGACATAAAAATAAAACGGCAAAAGGAAGCTGCGCTCCTGCAAGGAGACGGACCGGATTTCGGCGGACCATTCACGCGCATGTCGCATGTACGCCCCGCCCCGCCCCGCCCCGCCCCGCCCCGCCCCGGCCAGGCCAGGCCAGGCCAGGCCAGGCGAGCGAGCGCGCGCGTGTGGTTTTCCCTTTCTCTTCTCACACACCACTTAGAGTGGTGGAGAGAACCCACTATATAAAGAGGTCCAACTCTTCTTCAACTTCCAAGGTGGGACTAAACTTAGCACCACCACTTTGTCATTTTACACATGGGCTTTGAGATTTCAGAAATTGCTATGGGCCTAGCCCATTAATTCTAACAATCCCCCACCAGATCTCAAATACCCATTTAGAGATTTGCCTTCTCTCACCACTTGTTTAATATACTAGTGTTTCAGCAGAGACTGTTAAGTTGAACTTCTGCCTAGAACTTTAAGCTACATCCATTCACAACTTGACAATGGACTATGCCTTGAATTGCTAGTTTTGTGTGAACAGGTTTCACTCAAAGTCTTAACTAGTACCCGACCGCCAATAGGCTACCCCGCGGTTTGGAGCTTATACGTCATACTCCCTTGTCTCTTCGTGAGTTTACTAGAGATCACCCAAATCTCATAGACTGCGACGTTTACAGTCAGAACTCATATAGGTGTGTTCTTTCAAGACTGCTCTGTAGGACAGCATCTTTGCTAATTATAGCCAATAGAACCACATTAAGGCATGTTGCTGACCTGCCTTACAGATCTGAGCCTTACAGCTCTGAGAGTTTTGCATCTTCACTTGAAGACGATCATACGTTATTACTCTCCTCAGTTAACCAATAGCTTGTTCTTCCCAGATCCAAATTCACGGGATCTCCGATCACAAAGGTTGGGTTACTACTATGGTGTAACATCTATGGGTCTCATACCCATCTCCCTCGATGCAATATCTATCACATTTCGTGATAGTCCCTTTGTAAAGGGATCTGCCAGGTTTTTGTCTTTTTGTATATACGTAACAGTTATTACTCCGGAGTTTTCAACTTCCTGACAGACTTCAAACGTCTTTTCACGTGTCTTGATGACTTTGCATTATCTTTATAATTGTTCACTTTAGAGATAACCGTTTGGTTATCACAATTCATAAGAATAGCCGGTACAGGTTTTTCAACAACCGGCAAGTCCATCAAGAGCTCACGCGGCCATTCTGCCTCAACAGTAGCTGTGTCCAAAGCAGTTAATTCTGCTTCCATAGTTGACCTCGTCAATATGGTTTGCTTGCAAGACCTCCATGACACTGCGCCACCACCATGAGTAAATACATACCCACTTGTTGCGTAAAGTACATCAACATCGGAGATCCAATTTGAATCACTATATCCTTCTAGCACAGCAGGATGCCCTGAATAAGTAATTCCGTAACTCATAGTACCTCTCAGATAGCGCAAGACCCTTTCTAGTGCATGCCAATGATCATCACCCGGGTTGGACATGAACCTACTCAGTTTGCTCACAGCAAAAGAGATATCTGGTCTTGTAGTGCTAGCTAAGTACATGAGTGAACCGACAATTTGAGAGTATCTTAATTGATCTCTCGTTTCTTTCTTGTTCTTTCTGAGTGTCACGCTGGGATCATAAGGTGTTGGAGAAGGCTTGCTATCCATAAAACCGAATCGGTTCAAGACCTTCTCAACATAGTGAGATTGAGTCAATGTAATCCCACTCTCATCCTTAATAAGTTTGATGTTTAGAATTACATCGGCTTCTCCCAGATCTTTCATGTCAAAACTTTTTGATAGAAAAGACTTGACCTCATTAATTGCATTAATGTTTGTACCAAAGATCAGTATGTCGTCCACATACAAACATAATATGACACTATTGCCCCCACCATGGCGATAGTAAACACACCTATCAGCCTCGTTAATGAGAAATCCTGCAGAAGTCAAAGTTCTTTCAAACTTCTCATGCCATTGCTTAGGTGCCTGTTTCAGACCATACAAAGATTTTGACAACTTGCACACCTTTCTTTCTTCACCCTTTACCACGAACCCGTCAGGCTGATCCATATAGATCTCCTCTTCCAACTCTCCATTGAGAAAAGCTGTCTTTACATCCATTTGATGAATGATAAGACCATAAGAGGCAGCCAAGGAAAGTAACACTTGAATGGTGGTCATTCTAGCAACGGGTGAATAGGTGTCAAAGTAATCTTCGCCTTCTTTCTGAGTGTAGCCCTTGGCCACTAGCCGCGCCTTGTACTTATCAATAGTACCATCAGGCTTTAGCTTCTTTTTGAACACCCACTTACAGCCCACAGGTTTACAACCATATGGTCTATCAGTTAGTTCCCAAGTTCCATTAGAAAGAATTGAGTCCATCTCATTATGAACAGCTTCTTTCCAATCATCTACATCCGGAGATGCATATGCTTCTGCAATCGTCTTGGGTGTGTCGTCCACAAGGTATAAAATGAAATCATCACCAAAAGATTTTGCAATCCTTTGTCTCTTGTTCCTTCTAGGAACTTCATTGTTATCCTTCTCAAGGACTTCCTCATGTGATTGTTCGAAATATTCATCAGTTGTACTAGATTCAGGAATTATCTCAGAAGAAAATCTAGCAATGCTATGCATATCTTTCATAGGAAATATGTTCTCAAAAAATGTTGCATCACGAGATTCTATTATAGTATCAACATGCATATCAGGTACTTCAGATTTTACCACTAAAAACCTATAAGCAATGCTCCGTTGAGCATACCCTAGAAGACACAATCCACTGTCTTTGGTCCAAGTTTGCGTTTCTTAGGAATAGGAATATTGACCTTTGCCAAACATCCCCAAGTGCGCAAATAATAAAGTGATGGTTTTCTCCCAACCCACTCCTCATAAGGGGTTTTCTCCTTATTATTGTTGGGAACTCTATTCAGGACATGACATGAAGTCAATAGAGCCTCCCCCCACCATGCCTTAGATAAACCAGCAGTGTCTAACATGGCATTCACCAAGTCAGTCAATGTGCGGTTTTTCCTCTCGGCCACTCCATTTGATTGAGGTGAATAGGGAGGCGTCCTCTCATGAATAATACCATGTTCCTCACAAAATTCATTAAAAACTTTTGGAAAATACTCTCCACCACGATCGGACCTAAGACGCTTGATCTTTCTCTCTAGTTGATTTTCAACTTCAGCTTTATAGATTTTAAAGTAGTCTAATGCTTCATCTTTAGTTTGCAACAAATAAACATAGCAAAATCTAGTCGCATCATCAATCAAAGTCATGAAATATCTCTTTCCACCTTTTGTCAACACACCATTCATCTCACAAAGATCAGAATGTATGAGTTCTAGAGGTGCCAAGTTTCTCTCCTCGGCAGCCTTATGAGGCTTTCGAGGTTGCTTAGATTGCACACAACTATGGCAGTTAGAACCTTTGGCAACTGTGAAGTTCGGAATTAAACTCATGTTGGATAGCCGAGACATTAAACCAAAATTAATATGACATAAACGAGAGTGCCAAATACTTGCATCATCATTAACACTAGCACAAATTTGGTTTATTGACTTATTGCAAAAATCTGAAAGAGAAAAGCGGAACAAGCCTCCGCACTCATAGCCTTTTCCTATAAATTGTCCAAATCTTGACACGATTACTTTATTGGACTCTAAAACTACCTTAAATCCATCTCGACATAGAAGGGAGCCGCTAACTAGATTCTTGTTCATAGTAGGGACATGCTGCACGTTCCTTAGTTGCACGATCTTTCCCGAAGTAAACTTCAGATCCACCGTGCCAATGCCACGAACAGAAGCATGTGACCCATTCCCCATTAGGACGGAAGAATCCCTTGCGACCTGATAAGAAGTAAACATGGAGATGTCAGCACACACATGAACGTTAGCACCCGAATCAATCCACCACGAAGATGATTGAAATACTGAAAGCACAATAGGTAAATTACCATACCCATCAGTAATGCTAGCGGTCACCATGTTGACAGTCTTGGAGCTTGCTTTCCCTCTGCGATCTGCATGTTCAGGGCATTCCTTGGAAAAGTGTCCAGGCTTCCCACAGGCGTAGCACTCTAGCTCAGCCTTGTTGAACTTCTTCTTCTTGAAGGTAGTAGTCTTGGTAGGCTTGTTGAAAACAGGTTTGTTCTTCCCTTTGTTCTTGTTCTGTGGGTACCTCTGCACCATGTTAGCAGTAGGCTGAACCTCACTTCCTTTTTCAGTGGTATCTTTAGCCCGAGATTTTTCTTCAACATCAAGAGATGCAATCAGATTTTCAACTGATATCTCCTGTCTCTTATGCTTCAGAGTTGTGGCGAAATTCCTCCATGAAGGAGGCAACTTTGCAATCATGCACCCAACCACGAATTTGTCGGGTAGAACACATTTAAGGAGTTCAAGTTCCTTCACAATGCATTGTATCTCATGAGCTTGTTCAACCACAGAACGGTTCTTCACCATCTTGTAGTCATGAAAACTCTCCATGATGTACAGTTCACTGCCTGCATCTGTTGCACCAAATTTTGCATTCAGTGCATCCCACAGAATTTTTCCATCGTTTATGTGCATGTACACATCACACAGACGGTCAACAAGAACACTCAGAATGCATCCCACAAACATAGTATTGGCTTCCTGGAATTTTCGCCGATCTTCGTCGGTCATTCCCTCTGGAGCATCAACACTAGCGCGGAAAACTTTCAGAGCAGTAAGCCAGAGCGTGGTCTTCACCTGCCACCTCTTAAAGTGCACACCGGTAAACTTATCCGGCCTCAGTGCATCAGCGAATCCAGCCATAGTTAACTCAGGAAATTGCCTAGAATTAGGTTTTTGGATTGTTGGAATATTAGGCAAGTTCATGATTAATTCCAGTAAATAATTCATGACTAGAAGAGATACTAGTATGCAATAATCTAGCAAACTAGAAGAACATCAAGACATGCATAACAGCAGCAAACACGTAACAATAGCTGTAGAAACAGACATGAATAGAGGATGTTGGACGTACTGATCGTTAGCTATTATGGGCGCAACAGTGTTGATGACGATGTTGGCGACGATCTGCTGCTGACTGTGATGAATACGACGATGAGTAGCACCGCCCGACTTGGACGGAAGACGACCCGTGATGTCGATTTTGAGCAGTCGCGCACAACGCTTCCCAAAAACCTAATTCGTCCTCTCCTGGTGCAGGATCACACAGACGAACGGTTCCGGAGACCTGCTCTCCCACGCGTCGATGCACGCCGGCGTTTGGGATGGAGTAGACTACGATGGCGGCGCAAGTTGTGAGATGAGGCAAAACCCTAGGTGTATTTCGGTGTATCTATGGCCGCAGCCGGTAGCTGTATATATATTAGGACCAGAGGCAGTATTGTGTCGCGACCACAATTCCAAACCGACTCGGTTTCTAATTCGTATACTTACCGGACAAGAGATCAAAAACTTGTCTGCCAAGACATAAAAATAAAACGGCAAAAGGAAGCTGCGCTCCTGCAAGGAGACGGACCGGATTTCGGCGGACCATTCACGCGCATGTCGCATGTACGCCTCGCCTCGCCCCGGCCAGGCCAGGCCAGGCCAGGCGAGCGAGCGCGCGCGTGTGGTTTTCCCTTTCTCTTCTCACACACCACTTAGAGTGGTGGAGAGAACCCACTATATAAAGAGGTCCAACTCTTCTTCAACTTCCAAGGTGGGACTAAACTTAGCACCACCACTTGTCATTTTACACATGGGCTTTGAGATTTTAGAAATTGCTATGGGCCTAGCCTATTAATTCTAACAATCCCCCACCAGATCTCAAATACCCATTTAGAGATTTGCCTTCTCTCACCACTTGTTTAATAGACCCGTGTTTCAGCAGAGACTGTTAAGTTGAACTTCTGCCTAGAACTTTAAGCTACATCCATTCACAACTTGACAATGGACTATGCCTTGAATTGCTAGTTTTGTGTGAACAGGTTTCACTCAAAGTCTTAACTAGTACCTGACCGCCAATAGGCTACCCCGCGGTTTGGAGCTTATACGTCATACTCCCTTGTCTCTTCGTGAGTTTACTAGAGATCACCCAAATCTCATAGACTGCGACGTTTACAGTCAGAACTCATATAGGTGTGTTCTTTCAAGACTGCTCTGTAGGACAGCATCTTTGCTAATTATAGCCAATAGAACCACATTAAGGCATGTTGCTGACCTGCCTTACAGATCTGAGCCTTACAGCTCTGAGAGTTTTGCATCTTCACTTGGAGACGATCATAAGTTATTACTCTCCTCAGTTAACCAATAGCTTGTTCTTCCCAGATCCAAATTCACGGGATCTCCGATCACAAAGGTTGGGTTACTACTATGGTGTAACATCTATGGGTCTCATACCCATCTCCCTCGATGCAATATCTATCACATTTCGTGATAGTCCCTTTGTAAAGGGATCTGCCAGGTTTTTGTCTGTTTGTATATACGTAACAGTTATTACTCCGGAGTTTTTCAACTTCCTGACAGACTTCAAACGTCTTTTCACGTGTCTTGATGACTTTGCATTATCTTTAGAATTGTTCACTTTAGAGATAACCGTTTGGTTATCACAATTCATAAGAATAGCCGGTACAGGTTTTTCAACAACCGACAAGTCCATCAAGAGCTCACGCGGCCATTCTGCCTCAACAGTAGCTGTGTCTAAAGCAGTTAATTCTGCTTCCATAATTGACCTCGTCAATATGGTTTGCTTGCAAGACCTCCATGACACTGCGCCACCACCATGAGTAAATACATACCCACTTGTTGCGTAAAGTACATCAACATCGGAGATCCAATTTGAATCACTATATCCTTCTAGCACAGCAGGATGCCCTGAATAAGTAATTCCGTAACTCATAGTACCTCTCAGATAGCGCAAGACCCTTTCTAGTGCATGCCAATGATCATCACCCGGGTTGGACATGAACCTACTCAGTTTGCTCACAGCAAAAGAGATATCTGGTCTTGTAGCGCTAGCTAAGTACATGAGTGAACCGACAATTTGAGAGTATCTTAATTGATCTCTCGTTTCTTTCTTGTTCTTTCTAAGTGTCACGCTGGGATCATAAGGTGTTGGAGAAGGCTTGCTATCCATAAAACCGAATCGGTTCAAGACCTTCTCAACATAGTGAGATTGAGTTAATGTAATCCCACTCTCATCCTTAATAAGTTTGATGTTTAGAATTACATCGGCTTCTCCCAGATCTTTCATGTCAAAACTTTTTGATAGAAAAGACTTGACCTCATTAATTGCATTAATGTTTGTACCAAAGATCAGTATGTCATCCACATACAAACATAATATGACACTATTGCCCCCACCATGGCGATAGTAAACACACCTATCAGCCTCGTTAATGAGAAATCCTACAGAAGTCAAAGTTCTTTCAAACTTCTCATGCCATTGCTTAGGTGCCTGTTTCAGACCATACAAAGATTTTGACAACTTGCACACCTTTCTTTCTTCACCCTTTACCACAAACCCGTCGGGCTGATCCATATAGATCTCCTCTTCCAACTCTCCATTGAGAAAAGCTGTCTTTACATCCATTTGATGAATGATAAGACCATAAGAGGCAGCCAAGGAAAGTAACACTCGAATGGTGGTCATTCTAGCAACGGGTGAATAGGTGTCAAAGTAATCTTCGCCTTCTTTCTGAGTGTAGCCCTTGGCCACTAGCCGCGCCTTGTACTTATCAATAGTACCATCAGGCTTTAGCTTCTTTTTGAACACCCACTTACAGCCCACAGGTTTACAACCATATGGTCTATCAGTTAGTTCCCAAGTTCCATTAGAAAGAATTGAGTCCATCTCATTATGAACAGCTTCTTTCCAATCATCTACATCCGGAGATGCATATGCTTCTGCAATCGTCTTGGGTGTGTCGTCCACAAGGTATACAATGAAATCATCACCAAAAGATTTTGCAATCCTTTGTCTCTTGTTCCTTCTAGGAACTTCATTGTTATCGTTCTCAAGGACTTCCTCATGTGATTGTTCGAAATATTCATCAGTTGTACTAGATTCAGGAATTATCTCAGAAGAAAATCTAGCAATGCTATGCATATCTTTCATAGGAAATATGTTCTCAAAAAATGTTGCATCACGAGATTCCATTATAGTATCAACATGCATATCAGGTACTTCAGATTTTACCACTAAAAACCTATAAGCAATGCTCCGTTGAGCATACCCTAGAAAGACACAATCCACTGTCTTTGGTCCAAGTTTGCGTTTCTTAGGAATAGGAATATTGACCTTTGCCAAACATCCCCAAGTGCGCAAATAAGAAAGTGATGGTTTTCTCCCAACCCACTCCTCATAAGGGGTTTTCTCTTTATTATTGTTGGGAACTCTATTCAGGACATGACATGAAGTCAATAGAGCCTCCCCCCACCATGCCTTAGATAAACCAGCAGTGTCTAACATGGCATTCACCAAGTCAGTCAATGTGCGGTTTTTCCTCTCGGCCACTCCATTTGATTGAGGTGAATAGGGAGGCGTCCTCTCATGAATAATACCATGTTCCTCACAAAATTCATTAAAAACTTTTGGAAAATACTCTCCACCACGATCGGACCTAAGACGCTTGATCTTTCTCTCTAGTTGATTTTCAACTTCAGCTTTATAGATTTTAAAGTAGTCTAATGCTTCATCTTTAGTTTGCAACAAATAAACATAGCAAAATCTAGTCGCATCATCAATCAAAGTCATGAAATATCTCTTTCCACCTTTTGTCAACACACCATTCATCTCACAAAGATCAGAATGTATGAGTTCTAGAGGTGCCAAGTTTCTCTCCTCGGCAGCCTTATGAGGCTTTCGAGGTTGCTTAGATTGCACACAACTATGGCACTTAGAACCTTTGGCAACTGTGAAGTTCGAAATTAAACTCATGTTGGATAGTCGAGACATTAAACCAAAATTAATATGACATAAACGAGAGTGCCAAATACTTGCATCATCATTAACACTAGCACAAATTTGGTTTATTGACTTATTGCAAAAATCTGAAAGAGAAAAGCGGAACAAGCCTCCGCACTCATAGCCTTTTCCTATAAATTGTCCAAATCTTGACACGATTACTTTATTGGACTCTAAAACTACCTTAAATCCATCTCGACATAGAAGGGAGCCGCTAACTAGATTCTTGTTCATAGTAGGGATATGCTGCACGTTCCTTAGTTGCACGATCTTTCCCGAAGTAAACTTCAGATCCACCGTGCCAATGCCACGAACAGAAGCATGTGACCCATTCCCCATTAGGACGGAAGAATCCCTTGCGACCTGATAAGAAGTAAACAGGGAGATGTCAGCACACACATGAACGTTAGCACCCGAATCAATCCACCACGAAGATGATTGAAATACTGAAAGCACAATAGGTAAATTACCATACCCATCAGTAATGCTAGTGGTCACCATGTTGACAGTCTTGGAGCTTGCTTTCCCTCTGCGGTCTGCACGTTCAGGGCATTCCTTGGAAAAGTGTCCAGGCTTCCCACAGGCGTAGCACTCTAGCTCAGCCTTGTTGAACTTCTTCTTCTTGAAGGTAGTAGTCTTGGTAGGCTTGTTGAAAACAGGTTTGTTCTTCCCTTTGTTCTTGTTCTATGGGTACCTCTGCACCATGTTAGCAGTAGGCTGAACCTCACTTCCTTTTTTAGTGGTATCTTTAGCCCGAGCTTTTTCTTCAACATCAAGAGATGCAATCAGATTTTCAACTGATATCTCCTGTCTCTTATGGTTCAGAGTTGTGGCGAAATTCCTCCATGAAGGAGGCAACTTTGCAATCATGCACCCAACCACGAATTTATCGGGTAGAACACATTTAAGGAGTTCAAGTTCCTTCACAATGCACTGTATCTCATGAGCTTGTTCAACCACAGAACGGTTATTCACCATCTTGTAGTCATGAAAACTCTCCATGATGTACAGTTCACTGCCTGCATCTGTTGCACCGAATTTTGCATTCAGTGCATCCCACAGAATTTTTCCATCGTTTATGTGCATGTACACATCACACAGACGGTCAGCAAGAACACTCAGAATGCATCCCACAAACATAGTATTGGCTTCCTGGAATTTTCTCCGATCTTCGTCGGTCATTCCCTCTGGACCATCAACACTAGCGTGGAAAACTTTCAGAGCAGTAAGCCAGAGCGTGGTCTTCACCTGCCACCTCTTAAAGTGCACACCGGTAAACTTATCCGGCCTCAGTGCATCAGCGAATCCAGCCATAGTTAACTCAGGAAATTGTCTAGAATTAGGTTTTTGGATTGTTGGAATATTAGGCAAGTTCATGATTAATTCCAGTAAATAATTCATGACTAGAAGAGATACTAGCATGCAATAATCTAGCAAACTAGAAGAACAGCAAGACATGCATAACAGCAGCAAACACGTAACAATAGCTGTAGAAACAGACATGAACAGAGGATGTTGGACGTACTGATCGTTAGCTATTATGGGCGCAACAGTGTTGATGACGATGTTGGCGACGATCTGCTGCTGACGGTGGTGAATACGACGATGAGTAGCACCGCCCGACTTGGACGGAAGACGACCCGTGATGTCGAATTTGAGCAGTCGCGCACAGCGCTTCCCAAAAACCTAATTCGTCCTCTCCCGGTGCAGGATCACAAAGACGAACGGTTCCGGAGACCTGCTCTCCCACGCGCCGATGCACGCCGGCGTTTGGGATGGAGTAGACTACGATGGCGGCGCAAGTTGTGAGATGAGGCAAAACCCTAGGTGTATTTCGGTGTATCTATGGCCGCAGCCGGTAGCTGTATATATATTAGGACCAGAGGCAGTATTGTGTCGCGACCACAATCCCAAACCGACTCGGTTTCTAATTCGTATACTTACCGGACAAGAAATCAAAAACTTTTCTGCCAAGACATAAAAATAAATGGCAAAAGGAAGCTGCGCTCCTGCAAGGAGACGGACCGGATTTCGGCGAACCATTCACGCGCATGTCGCATGTACGCGCCGCGCCGCCCCGCCCCGCCCCGCCCCGCCCCGCCCCGCCCCGGCCAGGCGAGCGAGCGCGCGCGTGTGGTTTTCCCTTTCTCTTCTCACAGACCACTTAGAGTGGTGGAGAGAACCCACTATATAAAGAGGTCCAACTCTTTTTCAACTTCCAAGGTGGGACTAAACTTAGCACCACCACTTGTCATTTTACACATGGGCTTTGAGATTTCAGAAATTGCTATGGGCCTAGCCCATTAATTCTAACAGGTCCCGCCTAAAGTATGAAAATTAGAACGAAAAAGGACCCCCCCAGGTCTCAAACCTACGAACATGATCTGCAGTGAGTGCGGCCTATTTACACTGATTATTTTACAAATATGTAGAAAATATCATGTATTAATTTATAAATTACAAAAATATCATGTAATAATATGCATATTGAAAAAATAAAATTAATTTTATATTTTTCTGTATATTTCAGTAAATGGTTATATAAGTTTAAAATTGCTCAGAGTTTTAACTAATTATTGATTAATGTAGTATATATAAAAGTGTTCATGCTTTAAGATTTTTTTTGTTGTTTTAAAAAGTGTTCACATGTTTTAACATATTTGCGTGTCTTCTTAAAATTCACTAAATGCACCCTCTGTTTTGGAATGAAGGAACATTTAGGAACGAAGGTGGTACATTTTATATCCTTTAAACTTATACTGGAATGTACTCCATGTGACCCATTTTGCACTATTATTTTTTAGAAGTTTATAAAATATATGTAAACTATGATCATATGTTATAAATGATATATAAGTAAATAAAACATCACCTTATAAAATTATTCACATATTAATTTAAAAGTAACCATATAATTAAATTATAAATTCCAAAACTGTTCATGGAATAATTAGCATAAATAAAAACATAAAATGTAATTTTATATTTTCTGTATATATAAATGAATGCTCATATATGTTTAAAAATGCTCATGGTTTGAATAAAATATTCATGGATTATATAAAAGTGTTTATTTTTATAATGTAATTAAGAAACTCTTGTTGGTTTCTCTAAAAAAAACACTTGTCGGTGTTACTAAAAAAAACACTCTTGTCGCTGTGGTGGTTAACCTGGCGTGACAGGTTTCTAAGTTCACGGGTGCGATTACCTGCAGCTGTACTTTTTCTATAATTTGTGTGTCGCTGACATATGTAAACTACTATTAATTTTGACCCACACCAGGGGTTTTTTCCCGAGGAAAAAATATTTCAAGGATTTTTTTGTAAATAAACGTCACCGACAACTGTACCCGCGCCACGCTGGCAAGCCTAGTCAGCACGGTTTTCGTATTCAAACATGATTTTCACCGTATTTGCACGCCCGAGCCTAGTTTTTACACCAGTTCGACGTATCCACAAGTATTAGCATGAAAATGACCGTTCACTCCAAGTTCTAGTACCACCGGTGTAATTGACTCTTTTACCCCAAAAATTCTATTGCATGAAACTGCAACGTACATCTAGAATTAAACTTAAGAAAAAAGCTTACAAATAATTAAACAAAAACTCTCAATGGAGTCATAACCTTTACATTTCCGCTTGAAAACCGCTACTAGTGTGTTTAGCATGAAAGATATTGATAACTGATAGTCGTGAAGTAAATAAGAAGTGTGCATGTATCAACATTTCATTTACCTTTGTTTTAAAAATTTGAGCTCTCGCACCTCTACAAATCACTGCTTCTGTATACGAAGGGACTATCTATTTACTGTTATGTTGTGTCATCACCTTCTCAAATAAGCACCAGAACCTGAGAGCACTGCTGTCATGCTGATGCATTGTGTGTAACTAATGTTGGATGCATCATGATTCGATCTTTTCTACCATGAATTACAATATTTAGTCGCTACTTAAACTTTGGGGGTGCTCTGCATTTATGTTTTGCGGTCTTAGAAAAGGCTAACAAGATACCACTATTGTCATATTATATCATGGTTGTATTGACAACGTGTTTCTATTTGAGATATCTTAGTATTGCTCTCCATTTGTTTATTTCATTGATATGAGTTAATATAATTTTTAAGAGTTATTGTCGACATGGTTAGTTATAATCCTTGCTGAAAACCTGGGTGCTGTTTAAACTTATTTATGAAACAAGAGTAAAAGAGTTCGTAAAAGTTTTTTCTTTTTCACTTTTATTTTATCAACTGAATTGCTTGAGGACAAGCAAATGTTTAAGCTTGGGGAGTTGATACGTCTCTAACGTATCTACTTTTCCTAACGCTTTCTCTCTTGTTTTGGACTCTAATTTGCATGATTTGAATGAAACTAACCCCAGACTGACGTTGTTTTCAGCAGAACTACCATGGTGTTATTTTTGTTCAGAAATAAAAGTTCTCGGAATGCAACGAAACTTTGCGAGGATTTTTTCTATCAATAAAGAGAATTTCTAGAGCCAAGAGATACCTGAGGGGGGGGGGCACCTGGGTGGGCAAAACCCACCAGGGCGCGCCTACCCCCAGGCACGCCCAGGTGGGTCCTGCCCACCTGGTGGCCCCGCTGAGCCTGAAACTAACGCTATAAAATCACATTATTCCAGAAAAAAATCAGGGAGAAAGAATTATCGCGTTTCACGGGACGGAGTCGCCACTGTCTCCCGTTCTTCATCAGGAGGCCAGATCTGCAGTCCGTTCGGGGCTCCGGAGAAGAGGATCTCCGATCTTTGTCATCACCAACACATGTCCATCGCCAATTCCGTGATGTTCCCCACCGGCAGTGAGTAATTCCTTCGTAGGCTCGCTGGTCGGTGAGGAGTTGGATGAGATTCATCATGTAATCGAGTTAGTTTTGTTAGGGCCTTATCCCTATTATCCACTATGTTCTGAGATTGATGTTGCTATGACTTTGCCATGCTTAATGCTTGTCACTTTGGGCCCGAGTGCCATGATTTCAGATCTGAACCGTTTATGTTATCATCATTATATCCATGTTCTAGATTCGATCTTGCAAGTTATAGTCACCTATTATGTGTTATGATCCGGCAGCTCCGGAGTGACAACAATTGGGACCACTCCCAGTAATGACCGTAGTTTATGGAGTTCATGTATTCACCGTGTGCTAATGCTTTGTTCAGGTTCTCTATTAAAAGGAGGCCTTAATATCCCTTAGTTTACAATAGGACCCCACTGCCACGGGAGGGTAGGACAAAAGATGTCATGCAAGTTCTTTCCATAAGCACGTATGACTATTTACGGAATACATGCCTGCATTATATTTATGAACAGCTAGTGTCGTATCACCCTAGGTTATAACTGTCTCATGATGAATATCATCCAATGAGTCACTGATCCAATGTCTACGAATTTACCTTTTATTGTTCTTGCTAAGTTACTACTATTGCTACTGCTATCATTACTGCTACAATATCACTACTATCACTGTTACCGTCACTGTTGCTGTTGCTACTATCTTCGAAACTATCATACTACTGTGCTACTAATCACTTTGCTGCATGTGACGCCCTCGATTCAATCGTACACTAATCATACACGCAAATATGTACGATCAAGATCAAGGACTCACGGGAAGATATCACAACACAACTCTAGACACAAATTAAAATAATACAAGCTTTATATTACAAGCCAGGGGCTTCGAGGGCTCAAATACATAAGCTCGAATATACAAGAGTCAGCGGAAGCAACATTATCTGAGTACAGACATGAGTTAGACAAGTTTGCCTTAAGAAGGCTAGCACAAAAGCAACATCGATCGAAAAGGCAAGGCCTCCTGCCTGGGAGCCTCCTAACTACTCTTTGTCGTCGGCGGCCTCCACGTAGTAGTAAGCATCAGCGGTGGCATATGGCTCCTGGGCTCCGACATCTGGTTGCAGCAACCGGAAAGAAGAAGAAAGGGGGGAAAGGGGTAGCAAAGCAACCATGAGTACTCATCCAAAGTACTCGCAAGCAAGGATCTACACTATGTATGCAACATTATCAAAGGAAGGCTGTATATGTGGACTGGGCTGCAGAAATGCCAGAATAGAGGGGAGAGCCTAGTCCTATCGAAGACTAGCATCTTCTGGAAGCCACCATCTTGCAGCAACAGGAGGAAGTAGAGTAGCATAAAGTAAGTAGTAGTAGTGTCATCAACCTCGGCCAGAGATCCTTTCTCGACTCCCTGCGAGAAAGCAATCCCAGAGCCATACTATCCAATTATCATCACAATCCAATTCTCATCACCATCCAGTTCTCATCACAAGTATCCAATTCTAGTTGTATCGATCGGGATACAACTCCAAGTGTCCGTTACCGTAGGACAGGCTATCGATAGATGTTTTCTTCCCTGCAGGGGTGCACCAACTTACCCACCACGCTCGATTAACTCCGGCCGGACACACTTTCCTAGGTCATGCCCGGCCTCGGCCAAACAATACGCCGCAACCCGACCTAGTCTTAATAGAGAGGTCAGCACGCCGGACTAAACCTATGCCCCCAGGGGTCATGGGCCATCTCCCCGGGAACTCCTGCACATTGCGAACGCGGACGGTGAGCCGACCTAGCTACCTCCCTAAAAAGGTAGGAGCTTACCAGTCCAACCCGGCACGCGCCGCTCAGTCACTGACGTCTATTAAGCTTTGGCTGATGTATACGACGCAGAACGCCCATACTATGCCCACGTGATGGTTAGTGCTATCAGGCCAGAGGCCCCTCGGATCAAATATCCAAATCGTAGTGGATTAGGAACGCGCGGTAACAAGCAGAGACTCACGAAAGATGTGACCCCGTCGCCCCGTCTCGAGGACTTGCGGCAAGGGCTAAGAATGCCCGACCACGCCTCGTATTCAACTCTCGGGTGCCCTACAGGTCAACTCGTCTCCACATCACTCGCAATTATGCTCGTGCGGGTACCCCTCAGGGTTGACCAGTCTTTAGTAACATGGTTCATTCTAAAGTCATAGTAACCATAGTAACCGTGTGTCCAAACATCAAGGGGAAAACCCGAGGAATCACCCCCGGTGAATTCCACTCGATGTAATCATCAAGGTGAACGTAAGAGGAATCACCCCCGAGGTTCACACTTGAGGGGTTGCACGACAGAGTCATATCGGAAGTGGTTAAGGCGGAATCACCCTCGATGACCACGACCGAATAGCTACACTACAGGGTTAACATCAGAAGTGCTGTAGAGGTCTCACCCTCGGCACTCGATAGTAACCCAGCAGTGTCCAGCAACTAAGGGGAAAGTGATGTGCGGTGCCGGGGCCTAGTCTTCAATCCCGTTGACTGGGTCTTCAATGATGAAGCAGGGGCAACAAGGACAAGGTGGGGGTCACTGATGGGTCACTAACCAACCTATACTAAGTAGTTTAGGATAAGCGGGTAAGATACAGCAGCAGATACAAAAGCAGGCTATGCATCAGAATAGGAGCAATCAATAACAGTAGTAAAATCTAATGCAAGCAAGAGAGAATGGAATGGGTGATATCGGGATGATCAAAGGGGGGCTTGCCTGGTTGCTTTGGCAAGGAGGGGTCGTTGTCGACGTAGTCGATCACAGGAGCAACATCGGTCTCGGGGTCTACCGGAGAGAAGAGGAAGAAGAAACAGTAAATAGAGAGCAAGCAAGTGCATAACAGGACAACAGGCAAAGCTAGACATGTTCTAACATGGTGCTACACGCTACCGGCGAAGGGGGATAACATCCGGGAATGCTTTCCCGAAGTTTGGCATTTTTGGACAAACGAACCTGAGGGGGAAAGTTGCGTGTTTGCTATGCTGGGGATATGGGGCAGACGAACTGGCTGTGTATTCGGATTCGTCTCGTCGTTCTGAGCAACTTTCATATATAAATTATCTTCATCTAAGGTACAGATTGTTTTATAGGATTTTTTCAAAGTTTTAACAATATTCTAAAATTACCTTAATTAGAAAATGAATGGAAAAAAAGCTAAGTGTACCCAGCCCTGTGTACACATAGAGGCCGACAGTGGGCCAGGTCAACTGTTGACTCAACAGTCAACAATTGACCGGTCAAACGTGAATAGTGTTGTGGGGCCCATGTGTCATTGTCTTAGGTAGTTTTGATTTAATTTAGCATTTTAAATTATTAGCAGGGCCCACATGTTAGTGCTTCAGTTTTAACAACTAGCTATTTAGAGGGTGGGGGGGTCCACCGGTTAGTGAGTGTTAGGGGAAATTAATCACTAAAGGGGGATTAGCCCCCGTAATTAAGCATGTCGGCCCCACGGTTGGGCAGCACGCGCGGCTACTCGCAGAGGAGCGCCGGCGGCCAGCGCATCGCGCACCGGGGAGGAAAACAGGGCACGGCCCCAGGCAGGAGAGGCCCTGGCGGGCTCGTGGGCGGGTGGCGAGGCAGCGCTGGGGTAGGCCGGGGCGTGGTGGTCGGGGACGTGGCGTGCGGGGCTGCCGGGGCAGTAGTAGGCGCGGCGGGCACGGGTAGGGTCACTCAGCGCGACAGTAGCCAGAGGCAAATCAGGGAAAAGTAGCAGCGGCGCTCAACGGCAAGGAGCATCGGTTTAGCAGCAGCTGCCGTAGCGAAGAGCAGCGGCACAACTAGCAGCCACAGCTCTAAGCAGCAACAACGCACAACAACGTAACCGTAGCAGCACGGCACGCACGTACGCGTACGCGTACATGGGAGCTCGGGTGTGCTCGGGGACGGCAGCTATGGAAACAAATCAAGGGGGCAAGGAGGGGGATGGACGCGGCTCACTGCGAGGGATGTCGCGGACGTGCTCGGAACCGAGGGGAGGCACCGGTGGTGGAGATAGACGGCGATGGCTTCAGCTCGAACCGGTGGTCGTAGGCGATGAAGACGAGGCCGACGAAGCTCTAGAGCATATCCTCACAGGTCGGGGATGGCTCCGGCCATGGGAACGGCGGTGGCGCGGCCATGGACGCGCTCGGGGCAGGGGAGATCTGTGGGGAGGGAGAGAGGGAAGGAGTGGGGGAGCCAGTGGGGTGGATGGGATCGAGGGGTCGTGATGTGGGCGCCCTTATCCCCTCGCGGCGTCGGCGCCGGTGAGAGGGTCCGGGGCGACCTACCCCTGTAGCGACTCGGTCGCACGAACAGGAGAGAGGGGAGGAACCGAGGATGGTGGGCTGGCCTTGCGATCCAGCTGGGCCGAGACCCAGTTGGGAAAGGGGGTTCCTTTTCTCTATTTTAATTTCTTTTATTTTATATTAAAAGGATAGCTTACTATTTTGGATGGAATCACGGCATCAAATGATTTTTATTGAATGTGAAACTTAGCAATAATTCAGGCACAACCTTGTGATGTTGCCTAAAAAGTTTCAAGGTCAATGGAATTGTTCAAGCATTTTTAGAAATTGAAAAGGTCATTTAATATGATGTTGGACCACTTTATATTTTCCCAGGGATTAAATGGTGAGTCAAATGAAGTTGGTTTCATCAAGAAGATGATCAGGGTAATTTATAGATTTACTTGAACATTTTAGCTTTACTGCATGAAGAAATAATTTATTTGACTTTATTTTAAAATTGAATTTGAATTGGTTTTGAATCAAAGTGAGATTAGCAATAGTAATAGTGATGACTGGGCATCATTAGTAGGGATTACTGTAGCTTGATTATCCGGGCATTACACTGCAGATAATTAATCTCCAAGTATGGTTGAATTGACAACTCAGCTGCTAATACCTTCATATATTCTTTGGCTCCCCTTGTGTCGAATCAATAAATTTGGGTTGAATATTCTAGCCTCGAAAACTGTTGGGATCCCCTATACTTGTGGGTTATCAGCTCCCACAGAGGCCTTCATTAATCTGGAGGCTGCTGATGCTCCGGAGGAGGCGTTGCAACGCGCTTCCATCGTGGAGGAGCACCGCACCCTGATGGGTGTGGTTATGGAAAAGGTTCAGTCTCTGAAAAGCGGACTGAACAAAGCCTTCAACAGCCTACTGACGGGCTTTGAGGTATGCAATGTAATCCTCTAACAAGTTTTCTTTTTTTTATATGAAAGGATGAACCCATATATAAATAGTAGCCCCCGAGACTCTGTCCGGATTAGAACAATCCAGACAGAGGATCCCCAAGCGGAGTTACTAATATATTGTGGTAATGTGTATGACAGGCATCCATGTTGGCGGCGACCACCCATGCCGCAGAGGTTTCCGAGCTCAATCGGAAGCTTCAATTGACCGATGAGGAGCTCGACTACGTCAACAAGCGGTTTGACGAAACGCAAGGTATGCGAAACTTATATGTCAGAATTGATATGTGTATTGAGTCCTTTAACTTATTTGACTTTGTGATTATGATCGCAGTTGGCGCGGCCGAGGCCGAATCCCTCAAGAGCGCTCTTGCCCAAGCCCAGAAGGAGGCGGAGGCGAATAGGGCAGCCGCTGACAAAGCAACGAAGGAGCTGGAGGCGGAGCAAACTGCCCGCTGCAAACATGAGGCTCAGGTGGGCGAAGTCTAGCAGGATCTCAAGGACACCATTACTAAGTGTGAGTCCTTGGAGCAGAAGACGTCAGACCAAGCATCCGAACTCGCCAAGGCTCTCCAGGATACCAAGGAGGCCTCGGCTGAGTCTGAGAGCGCTCGCCAAGAGATCCAGCAGGCGAGGCAGATAGCAGCTGGTAAGGCCTTTCTTCTGAAGAGTAAATTTGGAAGTAGGAGATTTATCTTGCTGACCCGAGTTTGGAGTTCTCCAGACGCGTTTGCGAATCTTCCGAGAAGTTTGGCTGACGCCGCGGAGTTCTTCCGAGCTGAGGAGGGGAGCTTGACCGAGAAGCTGCTTTGGTCACAGTATCTTGCGCTAGAGCATCCGATGCCCCTCAACGACCAGCTGAAGTAGCTGACCGAGCTACCCAGGGTGGCCAGCTTGGCCATGAAGGATCTGATAGTCTAGCTTTGGTCAGCCGAGCCCATGCCCAGCAGCTACTTCGGCCTCGTGAAGCGGCTTGTCAATGTATGTCCTCAGATTGATGCCATAAAGCGGTCCGCTTGAATAGAAGGTGCCCGGATGGCCTTTGCCTGCGTGAAGGTGCAATGGGCGAAAATGAAGGCTACCGAAGTGGCGACAGCAGGGCCACCGGAGGGTAAAGATCATCGAAAGTCGGAGAGATACTTTGCAGAGGTCCTTGAAGGGGACTGGACAGTAGAGGGCCAATGTTCCAAGGATGTTATTTTTGATTGAATGTAATTGGGTGGCAGAAACTATGTTATGAATCCGCGCTATGATTGCGCTTTTTTTGTTAGTTTATCCTCCCGTGTGGCTGTTTATTATTTGTGTTTCTAAAGGTTGCCAGTCATCGGCTTCTGCCCCCATGTAAATAGTATAGGGATGTTCGTAAACACATGGCCGCACTTTATCCAACGTCTTGGTCCACAGAGGAGGCGTCCGCGAGGTGAACTAGGCAATCAGACTATTCAGCTTTATTACCTTCACTTAGCCATAGGAGTCCATTGGTGGGGTTAAGTATTAACCCGAGTTGCATTGAGTGGCAATCCGGATTACGGTGCCTCTGCAACGTGGCTGGTCGAGTCCCAGCCCCTCGTGTGACACGGTAAGAATCGCGAACGATTTGTAGTATAACACTAAGTCACTTGATCGTTGACCAGCTCTCGCTTATCATGACGGTCAGTTTTCGGCTTCCTCTACTAAGGTACTTGCCCGAACGAGCCGGAAATACAATCGCAGTAGTTCTCCATTTACTACCTTAGCCGAACTAGCAGAATGTAAGGTGGTAAGCATAGGAGCCGGGCAAGCCAACTATAGGCCAAAAGACATGATTCTGAACCGATGCATATAATGCAATATCCGAGACATCGAAGAGTTCACTAGAGGTGTTTGGACTTTAGGATGTGCAAGGCCGAATATAGCCCCGAAGCAAAGACCGGGCTAAGGCACATATGCCAATTAGAAGTAAGGAGGGAAAACATTAAGTACCGAACAAAAGTTGGTGATCATTTGCTTCCTTTATATCCTTATAGAGACATGCTTAGACATATAATGCCATAAATAATGAGGTCATGTTACGTGCCGAAGAATTTACATAAGGGAAAGGTTTACACAGGGCCTAAAAGTAGTGGTTTGAAGATCCCTACGGTACCCTGCCACACGTCTGTGTCATTTCTCCTTAGTAGTTGATCCTTTGAGAGGAAGTTTAGATGGTTGTCTGTAAAGAAAACACAGAGGGGCCCGGGAGGGAGCCCTCGTTCCACCATGCGGCTTTGAGGTTTTCGAAAGAACCTGCAGTGAGAGAGAAAGGAAAGGAAAAGGTATGTGAGGTCCGAATAGGGTCAAGCCGTACTATTGACTTTTCCTGCAGTGTGCCTCTAGCGTTGCCCAAGGTATTCTAAGTGCGTACTTATGTACGCGCAGTACATATACCGTGGCCTTATAGGGCAGTCGATGGAGGCAGAATTGCTACGCAAGGTATGGGTCAACTGAGCTATCTGTATGAGGTGCAGACCAGACTTTTTTAACAATGTCATTGGTCTTGATGGCTGATGAATTGTTCGGCTTGATGAGGCCGCCATATACCTCGGCTGCTAGGGCCGTGGTGTGCTCATCGGTTCGGAGGGAGCGCTCCATGTTTCCATTGACTGTAATGATGCCCCATGGTCTAGGCATTTTAAGCTTCAAATAAGCATAGTGCGGGACCGCATTGAAACGGGCGAAAGCGGTTTGTCCGAGCAGTGCATGATAGCTGCTACGGAAAGGGACGATATCAAAGATCAGCTCTTCACTACGGAAGTTGTCCGGAGAGCCGAATACCACTTCCAGTGTCAATGGGCCCGTACAACGGGCCTCCACGCCGAGTATCACTCCTTTAAAGGTAGTGTTGCTTTGCTTGATTCTTGATGAGTCGATGCCCATTTTGAGGACAGTATCTTGATAGATCAAGTTAAGACTGTTGCCACCGTCCATAAGGACTCTAGTGAGATGATATCTGTCAATGATAGGATCAAGTACCAGGGCGGCCGAACCACCGTGACGGATACTGGTTGGGTGCTCCCTGCGATCAAAAGTGATCGGACAGGCTGACCATGGATTGAACTTTGGGGCGATAGCTCTACAGCGTAGACGTCCCTTAGTGCGCGCTTGCGCTCCCTTTTGGGTATGTGAGTGACATAGATCATATTCACTATTTTTACTTCAGGGGGAAACTGCTTCTGACCCCCGGTGTTTGGCTGACGGGGCTCATCGCCATCCTCGCTTGGAGGTCCCTTCCCCTTGTGTTCGGTATTTAACTTACCGGCCTATTTAAAAACCCAACAACTTTTATTGGTGTGGTTAGCAGGCTTATCGAGGGTGCCATGAATCTGACAGGGCCTCTCGAGGATTTTGTCCAAGTTGGATGGACCGTCCCTATTGCCTTTGAAAGGTATCTTCCGCTGACCGGGTTTGGAACCACTAAATCCGGCGTTGACTGTCGTGTCCTCGGTGTCGTCGTTGTTATTCCAGTGTTTGTTTTAGTTGCAGCATGGCCTTCCATTGCCGTCTCTAGCCTCAGAGGTGCCGGGATCGCTGGAACTATTGCTTCTACGAGCTAGACAACTATCTTCGCCTGCGCAAAAGCGGGTTATAAGTGTTGTAAGGGCTGCCATGGTTTTCGGCTTTTCCTGCCCGAGGTGTCGGGCGAGCCATTCATCACGGACGCCGTGTTTAAAGGCTGCTAAGGCTTCGGCGTCTAGACAGTCCATGATTTGGTTCTTTTTAATGAGGAACCGATTCCAAAGTTTGCGGGCTGACTCTCCGGGTTGCTGGATTATGTGACTGAGGTCGTCGACATCCGGAGGCCGGACATAAGTACGCACGTCCTCTGGATCCGTAGATCGATCTGGTCTGACCAGCTTTATTGGCCAGGTCCTAATGCAGGTCATAAGTATAGTCCGGCGCCACTGTCTCCCTGCCTCTACGGCGAGGTGGTGCAGGCTGGTGTTTGACGTGATGGGCCGGTTTGTCCTGTCCACATGGTGGCCGGTCTGGTTAATCAGCATAGTTGTACTTTGATGGAATTGGCTCAAGGGCTTCATCATCGAATCATGGCAGCAGCCTATGCTTGGGATAACTCTTTACTGGTCGCTCAAGGCCGTACTCTTCAGCAGCTAGGACCATAGGCCACCTATCGTTGAGCATGTCCTGTTTAGCTTGAAGCTGCTATTGTTTCTTTTCAGGCTCCACGCAGTGGGGATGAGTTGTCACTTATAGCGTTCTTGTTCGAGGGGTTCCTCTGGGACGATGAAATCTTCGTCACCGAGGCTCACATCCTCTTCGGAGATAGGTAAGTAATTGCTATCCTTCGAGTCCTCGTGATCTGCGTGCTCAAGGCTGTACTAACCCTCCTCCCTCTCGTCTTGTTCGGATGTAGGCTCGACGGGGTGGTCTTCGGCGTTGTCCGGGGTTTCATTATCTCCGGTGCCGGTAGTGCTATCCTTTGCCGATGCGATCGTGAGTGGCGCCGCTGACGTCGACGCTTTGGTGGTTCATCGACGGGCTTATTCTTGCCTGGATCTTGGATGCCATCGTTCTCCTTTTCCTCAGGAGTGTCCACCATGTATACATCATAGGTAGAAGTGGCCATCCAACGCCCTGTAATAGGCGGGTTTTGGCTTTGCTCGACGTCGACATCATCGTCCATGCCGTCGATGTCGTCGGAGGCATAGTCTAGCATGTCGGTTAAATCCTCGACAGTGGCTACTAAGTGGGTGGTGGGTGGGGTGAAAAATTCCCCGACCTCAGTCCCTAGCCTACGCTGGGTGTAGTTTGGAGGCGAAATTTCGGTAATGGCGAGAGATTGTATTAAGCCTAGTGCTTCCTCTAGAAGAAAAAGCTGGATGGGGGTCTGCAGATCTGCGGGGCCGGACACTTGATGGGGTCCGGGGGGTGCATAACTCAACAGTTTGGAGTAATCCTTCAGAGGCGAGTCCGGCTCTCCGATGACTGGGAGAGTTCCGCTTGACTCCGATGGTGCGGTCGCGTCTGGGTCTCTGATTGAGGGTTCCAAGATGGAAGAGTGTCCGGTGGGGTGAATCTCCCTGTCGTTGGAAAACACGATCTGCCCCGAATCTAAGGCCGAGGCAGGTGTGAGCATTGTCCCCTGAACGGGATCTGACGGCGGATCGGAAGGGTCCTCTTTATGAGGGTGGGGAGCAGCAGTTGGGGCCATGAATCCCTTGAAGATAAGATCCCCTCGGATGTCAGCGACATAGTTCAAGTTCCTAAACCTAATCTGGTGACCAGGGCCGTAGCTATTGACCTGCTCAAGGCGGCCGGTCGAGTCGGCGCGTAGCACGAGGCTGCTGAACCTGAAGATCTGTCCGGGGAGAAAAGTCTCTCTTGACACAGTATCATCATTGATGAAGAGGCGCGCCATCAATCCTTCTATTGACAACACAGCGGAGCTCTTAATGAAAGCACCAATGTCGATGTCAAAACCGGCAGATCTCGGGTAGGGGGGCCCAAGCTGTATGTTTGAGGATCAATGGTAACTATGGATAGGGGGACACAATTTTTACCTAGGTTCGGGCCCTCTTAAAGGAGGTAAAACCCTACGTCCTGCTTGATTGTATTCGATGAGTATAGGTGTTACAAGAGTTGATCTACCTTAAGATCGTAATGGCTAAACCCTAGATTGTCTAGCCTATGAATGTTATGATCCTGTCTCCAGTCTAAGCCCTCCGGTTTATATAGACATCAGAGGGGCCTAGGGTTGTATAGAGTCGGTTTATATGAAAGGAAACATCATATCCGGACACTTAATCTTGTCGTTCACGCATACACGAGTCCCAACCGGACACGGGAGGTGGCCTTCTTCCTTTATCTCGACAGCCCATCAGTCTGGCCCATATTGAGTAGAGCGGACGCTCGAGGACCCCTTAGTACAGGACTCCCTCAGATGGCGCTGACCATTTTTTTCCCCATTTTCTTGTTGAGTAATGCCAATCAAATCTAATAAACATACAAAAAAATCAGGACGTGTAGGAAGAGTACATGCTTCCTTGCATGGGATTCTCTGCTTCTTTTGTACGGTACCAAAGATTCAATGGGAAACCTATTGTTGCTTCATACATTTGATACTTATGCACCGTGCATGTCTAACGGGTGTATACTCTAAGCACTTCTATGCTGGTGATACGTCTCCAATGTATCTATAATTTTTGATTATTCCATGCTATTATATTATCTGCTTTGGATGTTTTATATGCATTAACATACCATTTTTTTTGGGACTAACCTATTAACCTAGTGCCCAATGCCAGTTGTTGTTTTCCCCTTGTTTTTGGCTTTTTCATAAAGGAATATCAAACGGAGTCCAAACGAAATAAAACTTTCGCGATGATTTTTCTTGGACCAGAAGACACCCGTAGACTTGGAGAGGGGGCTAGGAGCTTCCTGAGGAAGCCACAAGCCAGGGAGGCGCGCCCCAGGGGGCGCCCTGTGGGCTGATGTCTACTACACAACCTTCATCTTGTAGACTCGTGTTGGGCCTCCAAGCGCAAAGTTTTGTAGGACAGTAGCAAATTTCCCTCAAGTGGATGATGCGTAGCATGAAGATGGTCTCTCTCAAACAACCCTGCAACCAAATAACAAAGAGTCTCTTGTATCCCCAACACACCCAACCCAATGATAAATTGTATAGGTGCACTAGTTCGGCGAGGAGATAGTGATAAAAGTGTAGTATGGATGGTAGAAATATATTTTTATAATCTGAAAAAATAAAAACAGCAAGGTAACTAGTAACAAAAGTGAGCAAAAATGGTATTGCAATGCTTGAAGACAAGGCCTAGGGTTCATACTTTGACTAGTGCAAAATCTCTCAACAATGATATCATAATTGTATCACATAAAAATCCCTCAACATGCAACAAAGAATCACTCCAAAGTTTCTATCGGAGAACGTAGGACGCAAACATGCATCAACCCCTATGCCACCTCGGGAATTAGCGAGTTGAGCGCCAAAACATACATCAAGTGAATCAATATAACATCCCATTGTCACTACAGATATCCCATCGCAAATCATACATCAAGTGTTCTCAAATCCAATACTCAGTCCAACATAACGAAACCTCAAAGAGCAAGACTCAATTCATCACAAGAAGGTAGAGAGGGAAGAACACCATAAGATCCAAATATATTAACAAAGCTCGCAGTACATCAAGATTGTGCCAAATCAAGAACACGAGAGAGAGAACGATCAAACACATAGCTACTAGTTGATGTCTGCTAGAACTACGTCGATATTTCCCCAAAGAGGAAGGGATGATGCATTATAGCGACGGTAGGTATTTCCCTCAATGATGAGACCAAGGTTATCGAACCAGTAGGAGAACCTCTTCATATCATGTAAACAGAACCTGCACACAAAAAACAAATACTCGCAATCCGACGTGTTAAAGGGGTTGTCAATCCCTTTCGGATACGATGCCTCAAGATAGGCAAAATAACGTGAGGTAAATGTGGTAGATAGGATAAATAGATCGCGGAACAAATAAATTGCAGCAAGGTATTTTTGTATTTTTGGTTTAATAGATCTGAAAATAAAAGCAAAGGAAAATATGATGAAAAGGAAAATATGATGAAAAGAGACCCGGCGGCCGTAGGTTTCACTAGTGGCTTCTCTCGAGAAAAATAGCAAATGGTGGGAAAACAATTACTGTTGGGAAATTGATAGAACTTCAAATAATCATGACGATATCTAGGCAATGATCATTATATGGGCATCACGTCCAATATTAGTAGACCGACTCCTGCCTGCATCTACTACTATTACTCCACACATCGACCGCTATCCAACATACATCTAGTGTATTAAGTTCATGGAAAAACAGAGTAATGCAATAAGAACGATGACTTGATGTAGACAAGATCTATTTATGTAGAAATAAACCCCATCTTTTTATCCTCAATAGCAATGATACATACATGTCGTTTCCCTTTCTGTCACTAGGATCAAGCACCGTAAGATCGAACCCATCACAAAGCACCTCTTCCCATTGCAAGATAAATAGATCAAGTTGGCCAAACAAAACCCAAATATCAGAGAAGAAATACGATGCTATAAGCAATCATGCATATAAGAGATCAAAGGAGACTCAAATAACTTTCATGGATAAAAGCATAGATCTGATCATAAACTCAAAGTTCATCGGATCCCAAACAAACACACCTCAAAAATACTTACATCATATGGATCTCCAAGAGACCATTATATTGATAATCAAGAGAGAGAGAGAGAGAGAGAGAGAGAGAGGAAGCCATCTAGCTACTAACTACGGACCCGTAGGTCTACAAAGAACTACTCACACATCATCGGAGAGGCACCAATGGAAATGATGAACCCCTCCGAGATGTTGTCTAGATTGGATCTAGTGTTTCTGGAACTTGCGGCGGCTAGAACTGATTTTCGTCGACTCCCCTAGGAATTCTGGAATATTGGAGTATTTATAGAGCAAAGAGGCGATGCGGGAGGCCAACAAGGAGGGTTGTGCTCCCGTCGGAGCTCCCCTCAGGTGCGTTCCTCATCCATTGGATGTCTTCTGGTCCAAAAAAATTCTAGAAAAAGTTTCGTTGTGTTTGGACTCCATTTGGTATTGATTTCCTGCGATGTAAAAAACATGCAGAAAACAACAACTGGCACTGGGCACTATGTCAATAGGTTAGTACCAAAAAATGATATTTTGTTCTAGTTGTAATTCCTGAGTTGTGAGTAAATAAAAGTGTGATGATCATCATTATTAGAGCATTGTCCCATGTGAGGAAAGGATGATGGAAGCTAGGATTCCCTCACAAGTTGGGATGAGTCTCCGGACTTTAAAGAAAATAAAAGAGGACAAAGAAGCCCAAAGAAAAAAAGAGAGGCCAAAGAAGCCAAAACAAAAAGAAAAAATAGTAAAAAAGGTTAGAAAAAGAAAAAAAGAAAAAAAGAAGAGAAAAAAAAGAAGGGACAATGTTACTATCCTTTTTCCACACTTGTGCTTCAAAGTAGCACCATGATCTTCATGATAAAGAGTCTCCTATTTTGTCACTTTCATATACTAGTGGAAAATTTTCATTATATAACTTGGCTTGTATATTCCAATGATGGACTTCCTCAAATTGCCGTAGGTCCTCAAGAGCAAGCGAGTTGGATGCACGCACACTTAGTTTCTTTTTGAGCTTTCATAAATTTATAGCTCTAGTGCATCCGTTGCATGGCAATCCCTACTCACTGACATCGATATCAATTGATGGCCATCTTCATAGCTCATTAATTTTCCTAGTTGATGTGAGACTTTCTCCTTCTTTTTGTCTTCTCAACAACCACCATATTCTATTCCACCCATAGTGTTATATCCATGGCTCACGCTCATGTATTACGTGAAAGTTGAAAAAGTTTGAGAACATAAAAGTATGAAACTATTGCTTGGCTAACACCGGGGTTGTGCATGATGAAATAATTTGTGTGATGAAGATGGAGCATAGCCATACCATATGATTTTGTAGGGATAACTTTCTTTGGCCATGTTATTTTGAGAAGACATGATTGCTTTATTAGTATGCTTGAAGTATTATTATTTTTATGTCAATATTAAACTTTTGTTTTGAACTCATGGATCTGAACATTCATGCCATAATGAAGAAGATTACATTTATAAATATGTTAGGTAGCATTCACATCAAAAAAACTTGCTTTTATAATTTACCTACTCGCGGACGAGCAGGAATTAAGCTTGGGGATGCTTGATATTTATCCAACGTATCTATAATTTTTTATTGTTCCATGCTATTATATTATATTTTTGGATGTTTTATATGCATTAATTAACTATTTTATATCATTTTTTGGGACTAACCTATTAACCTAGTGCCCAGTGCCAGCTGCTGTTTTTTGTTTTTGGCTTTTTCAGAAAGGAATATCAAATGGAGTCCAAATGGAATAAAAATTTCGCGATGATTTTTCTTGGACCAAAACACACCCGTAGGACTTGGAAAGGGGGCCAGGAGCTTCCCGAGGAAGCCACAAGCCAGGGGGCGCCCTGTGGGCTTGTGGACCCATCAAAGGTCTCCTAACCCTAATTCTTGCTATATAAATTCACAAATATTCCCAAAGCACCAGAAGCATCCACCAAAATACTTTTCCGCCACCGCAAGCCTCTAACCTCATGAGATACCATCTTTGGACCCTTTCCGACGATCTGCTGGAGGGGGATTCGATCATGGAGGGCCTCTACATCAACCCTATCGCCCTACCGATGATGCATGAGTAGTTACCACAGACCTACAGGTCCATAGCTAGTAGCTAGATGGCTTATTCTCTCTCTTTGATCTTCAATACAATTTTCTCCTTGATGTTCTTGGAGTTCTATCCGATGTAATATTTTTTGTGGTGTGCTTGTTGAGATCCGATGAATTGTGGATTTATGATCAGATTATCTATGAATATTGTTTGAGTCTCCTCTGAATACTTATATGCATGAGATAATATCTTTGTATTTCTCTTCGGACTATCGATTTGGTTTGGCCAACTAGATTGGTTTTTCTTGCAATGGGAGAGGTGCTTAGTTTTGGGTTCAATCTTGCGGTGTCCTCACCTAGTGACATAGTAGAGGTAGCGAGGCACATATTGTATTGTTGCCATCAAGGATAAAAAGATGGGGTTTATGAGGGAGTCCTGGATTAAGGGGTCCTCGAACAGCCGGACTATATGCATATGCCGGACTGCTGGGCTATGAAGATACAAGATAGAAGACTTCGTCCTGTGTCCGGATGGGACTCTCCTTTGCGTGGAAGGCAAGCTTGGAGGTTAGGATATGAAGATTCCTTTCTCTGTATCCGCCTCTGTGTAACCCTAGCGCCCTCCGATGTCTATATAAACTGGAGGGTTTAGTCCGTAGGGCAAGAACAATCATAATCATAGGCTAGCTTCTAGGGTTTAGCATCTACGATCTCATGGTAGACCAACTCTTGTAATACTCATATCATCAAGATCAATCAAGCAGGAAGTAGGGTATTACTGAGGGCTCGAACCTGGGTAAATATTGTGTCCCCCGTCTCCTATTACCATTAGCCTTAGACGCACAGTTTGGGACCCCCTACCCGAGATCCGCCGGTTTTGACACCAACAATTGGTGCTTTCATTAAGAGTTCCACTGTGTCGTCACCGTAAGGCTTGATGGATCCTTCAATCATCTATAACAAGGCAGTCTAGGGTGAAGTTTTTCTCCCCGGACTGGTTTTCGTATTCGGCGGCTTCGCACTGCGGGCCAACTCACTTGGCCATCTGGAGCAGATCGACAGCTGCGCCCCTGGACATCAGGTCAGGTTTAGAAGATTGAAGTACACCACCGACATCCGCGGAGACTTGATCTTCGACGGATTCGAGCCCATGATAGCCGCGCCCTACCGCCATGATGAACATGACCTAGATCTGTCATCAGACTATGTGCAGGAGATTGCCCCTGTAACCGCACTGGCCCTAGATCCAGAGCAGAGCACACCATCTGAGGACGGGAGGCTCAACCTCGCCACGGAAGCCACGGACTTAGCGGCGCTAAATCCAAACACAGATCTGACCTCCAATGAGGCATGTGTCATCGGAACCTCGGACTCGTCTCCGGCCATAGGCTCCGAACCGCGTGTATCTGCACCCATCGACCGGGGGCCGATCTTAGAGTTCAGCTCTGTGGACATCTTCCAACACTCACCCCTAGGCGATGTATTAAACTCATTAAAGTCTCTCTCCTTGTCAGGAGATTCTTGGCAGAACTATGTCCGGCTTGAGTGGGAATTGGACGACGATTGTCTTCGTTACCCACCCACCACCCACTTGATAGCCACTGTCGACAATTTGACTAACATGCTTGATTTCGACTCCGAAGACATCGACGGTATGGACGACGATGCCGGAGAAGAATAGGAACCACCGCCCATAGGGCACTGGACAACCACCTCTTCCTACGACATATATATGGTGGATACACCTAAAGAAGACAATGGCGATGACAAAAAGGATCCAGTTGAGGACAAACTTACTGAGAAGCCGCCAAACCGCTAACATCAGCGGTGCCGCTCTAAATCACGCCATGGTAAAAATAGAGATACCGACACAAGAGAAAATAGCACTTTGGATGATGCCGAAGACAACGAAGACCCCGCCAAGCCAAGTTTCGAACAGGCTGAACAGGAAGACGCGTGAGCCAGCCCCGATGAACAAGCCGTGAACGACGACTCAGAGGACAGTAATTACATGCCTCTCTCCTAGGATGAGGTGAGCCTCGGCGACGAAGAATTTATCGTGCCAGAGGATCCCGTCGAGCAGGAGCATTTTAAGCGCCGGCTTATAGCCACGGCAAAGAGCCTGAAGAAGAAGCAGCAGCAGCTTCAAGCTGGTCAAGATCTAATCACTGATAGATGTGTCGAGGTCCTGGAAGCCGAGGAATACAGACTCGAATGCCCAACGAAAAGTTACCCGAAGCGCAAATTGCTACCTCAGTTCGATGACGAGGCACTGGAGCCATCACTACCAGCGCATAATGCGGCTGACCGACCATCGAGTGGCCAAGATAAAACGACAATTCAGCCTGAGCACCAGCCGGCACTGCCTCACCGAACAAATAGAAACACAACAGCTCGGGGATACACACATGACATGCAGAACGACTTGGAAAATAGAGAAGGACAAACCAGATCGATCTACGGATCGCGGGGGTGCGCCCCAACACGCAACGATGACCACCAAGCCGGATATAACAAATACAAACCTGTCCAGGCCGAATACCGCAGACCAGCTCCATCCGAGCTGCGTCCCGACGTAGCCCGACACAGAGGCGCCGCACGCCCCCTATGCTTCACTAATGAATTAATGGAGCATGAATTCGCGGAAGGGTTTAAACCCGTATACATTGAATCATATGATGGAACAACAGATCCCGCGGTATGGATCGAGGACTTCCTTCTCCATAGACATATGGCCCGCGACGATGATCTCCATGCCATCAAGTATCTCCCGCTAAAACTCAAGGGACCAGCTCGGCATTGGTTGAACAGTCTGGCCGAAAACTCCATTGGCAGTTGGGAGAACCTGGAAGATGCATTCCTTGAGAACTTCCAGGGCACTTATGTCCGACTTCCGGATGTTGATGACTTAAGTCATATAATCCAACAGCCTGGAGAGTCAGCCATGAAATTCTAGACTCGTTTCATAACTAAAAAGAACCAAATCGTCGACTCTCCGGATGCCCAAGCCCTAGTGGCCTTTAAGCATAACATCCACGATGAGTGGCTCGCCCGACACCTCGGCCAAGAGAAGCCGAAGTCCATGGCAGCCCTTACGACACTCATGACCCACTTTTGTGCGGGCGAAGATAGCTGGCTAGCTCATAGCAACAACACCTCAAGTAAACCTGACACTTCTGAAGCCAGAGATAGCAACGGCAAGCCCCGACGCAACAGACACAAGTGTCGAAATAATGGCGATAACACCGAAGACACGGCCGTCAATGCCGGATTCAGTGGCTCCAAGTCCGGTTGGTGGAAAAAGCCATTTAAGAGAGATAATCCGGGCCCGTCCAGTCTGGACCGCATACTCGATCGTCCATGTCAAATCCGCAGCACCCCCGATAAACCAGCCAATCATACCAATAGAGAATGTTGGGTATTTAAACAGGCTGGCAAGTTAAACGCTGAAAACAAGGAAAAGGGATTGCAAAGAGATGACGATGAAGAGCCCCGGCCATCGAACACAGGGGGACAGAAGAAGTTCCTCCCCAAGTTAAAACGGTGAATATGATATATGCTACCCATATCCCCAAAAGGGAGAGGAAGCACACACTAAGGGATGTCTACGAGATGGAGCCAGTCACCCCGAAATACAACTCATGGTCCTCCTTTGCGATCACTTTTGATCGAAGGGACCATCCGACTAGTATCTGTCATGGCGGTTCAGCCGCACTGGTGCTAGACCCTATCATTGACGGATTCCACCTCACACGCGTCCTCATGGACGGTGGGAGCAGCTTGAACCTGCTCTATCAGGATATAGTGCACAAAATGGGTATTGATCCCTCAAGGATCAAGCCCACCAAAACCACCTTTAAAGGTGTCATACTAGGAGTAGAGGCTTGCTGTATGGGCTCAATCACACTGCAAGTGGTCTTCGGATCCCCGGATAATTTCTGAAGCGAAGAATTAATCTTCGATATCGTCCCGTTCCGCAGTGGTTATCACGCACTGCTCGGACGCACCACGTTTGCTCGTTTCAATGCGGTGCCGCACTATGGCTACCTTAATCTCAAGATGTCCAGACCCCGCGATGTTATAACAGTCAATGGAAACACGAGGCGCTCCCTCCGTACGGAGGAGCACACCGTGGCCCTTGCAGCAGAAGTACAGAGTAGCCTTCTTAGGCAAAACCTCAATTCGGCAATAAAGCCCCCGGACACCGTCAAGCGAGTATGATCTACTCTGCAACAGGACCGTCCGGCTCGTCCAGAGCTAAGCTAGCAATCCGGCCTTCATCCCAGCCCCAATAAAGTGGTGAAATTCGTGTTGCGCGTACACAACTACATACTTAAAATACCATGGGCATGGACAGAGGCACAGCTAGACCGCGGTCCATAATGCGGCTCAACCGCTCCTGGATCCACATACCTTCACTTTTTTCTCTTTCTTTTAGGTTTTTTCTCTTCTCGAGGCCTTTCTGATAAACCTGCTCATCGGAACCATAGCGGGACGGATACACCAAGACAGCTAGGGGCTCGGACGTACAAGGAAATACCCAGGTGGTCTCTGCTAACAATCGTCATGCCGGTTTTAAATACCCGCATGCAGCTCGCTCTTTGTCATGGCATGTTAAATAGCCTTATTCTCTTATTGCACTACGTGTATACATACGCCTTGACGTATTAATAAAATTACAATGAAAAATAATTTGCGGTGTCTGCTTATTACCTATTTTTTTCCTTGTCTATTTATTTTCAATTGCACCCGTACATTATGGTATGCCTTAATTTTCCAGAGGCTTCATTGTACCCCATAACATGACAAGAAAGTCCGAACACTTTTACAGTATAGTTCGGCACCCCGAACTTATAGCATTATATGCATCGGCTCCGAATCATGTCTTTGGTCTATAGTTGGGTTGCCCGGCTCCCGTGCTTGCTACCTTACGTTCCGCTATATCGACTAGGGTAGTAAAGGGATAACTACTGTGATTGTGTCCCGGTTCTTTCGGACGAGCACCTCAGTAGAGAAAGCCGAAAACTGACTGTCATGATGCGGCGGGAGCTGGTCAGCTGTTCAAGAGGTTTTCAAATCGTTAGTGATTTTTTTCCGCTTTATGCGAGGAATCGGACTTTATCCGATTAGGCGTGTATAGCGCCCCAACTTCGGCCTTCCGAATACCAGGGGCTACGCCAAAATTTAAAATTATAGAACTCCTATGCCTAAGTGTGGGTGATAAAGTTGTACAGTCCGATTGCCTTGTTCGTTGCGCTAAACACTTCCTTAAAGGACCAAAAATTTGGATAAAGAGTTTTTAGATTTATCCCGAACACCCCTGTACTAGCTACATGGGGGCAGAAGCCGATAACTGGACAACTATTAGATTTCATAAACGGCCGCACAGGAGGTAAAATTTTAAATAACAAGCATTATATTACATAAAGACCTTGTTCCATATTACAGGACAAGATAAAATAATGCTTTTAGGGGAAAATGATATCCTTGGCACATTGCTCCGCCACAAGGCGGGATCGTCATAGTACATCTCGGGCTTGCGATGCTTCTTGCCCATGGGCGAACCCTCGGTCATCAACTTCGTGTCATCCATCTTCGCCCAGTGCATCTTGGCGCGGGCGAAAGCCATCCGCGCACCTTCAATGCAGACCGATCGCTTGACGGCATCAAGCCAAGGCAAGCACTGACCAGCCGCTTCACGAGTCCGAAGTAGCTACTGGGCATGGGCTCGGCAGGCCATAGCCGGACTATTAGGTCCTTCATGGCCAGTTCAGCCACCTTGTGCAGCTCGACCAACTGTTTTAGCTGGTCGCTAAAGGGCGCCAGATGTTCTGGTCCAAGGTATTGAGACCAGAACAACTTCTCTGTAGAGCTCCCTTCTTCAGCTCGAAAGAACTCTGCAGCATCTGATACGCTGCGCGGCAGATCCACAAGCACTCCTAGAGAACTCCAAATTCGGGTAAGTAAAAGGAATGTTTCCTTCACATACTTGCTTTGCATAATAAAAGTACCCGCTGCGATCTTCTTGGTCGCCTGGATTTCCTGAAGGGCGCCCTGGGCTTCGGCTCAGGCATCTTGCACGCTCTGGCAGGCCTTCGCAAGTTTGGACTCTTGAGTCTTAGAATCATGCTCCAAGGACTTGTACTTTGTGATGGTGTCCTGGATCTCCTGCTGGACCTCGCTGACCCGGGCCTCCTGCTTCTCGCGTGCGGCGCGTTCCTTAGCCGCTTTGTCCTCGGCCTCGGCCAACGCCTTCTTGAGGGCCGCTACTTCGGTCGTGGCCCCTAATAAAGTTCATGACACTTTAGTCAGTACGAACTTTTCACCCTTCCTAAATATAAAGCACCGATTAGTGCATACCTTGGCTGTCCTCCAGCTGCTTCTTCACGAGGCCGAGTTCTTCCTCGGCCTGCTCCAGATTCTGCTTCAAGCCGGAGACCTCCACAGTATGAGCGGCAGTAGCCAGCAGCGGCGCCTTCTTATTCACATAGACATGTTATGTTAGACTCCTGCAAAAATTATTTTGATCCTCTGTTTGGCTTTTCTTTCCGAACACCGAACAGAGCATCAGGGGCTACTGTCTACAAGGTAATGTTCTTTTACATCTACATTACTTACCTCATAGCCTATTAGAAGGCTAATGCATGTTTCGGTCAGTCCATTTTTGGTGGATTGGACTTTCTCAATCATCGTACTCATAAGAGTACGGTGTTCTTCCATAATGGAAGTGCCTTGTAGTGCTTCCAGCAATCTATCCGGTGCCTCTGGATGGGCAGAGGTCACCGGTGGAGGCGGCTTGCCCCCCTCGTTCGGGAGAGGCTGCCTGCCTGAATCCGGATCCACTTGGGTCTCCGGAGCTGTATTGGCTGAGGGCTGCTACGTCTTGAGCTTGCGTTGGTTTTCCTTGAAGAGGAAAGGGTGATGCAGCAAAGTAGCGTAAGTATTTCCCTCAGTTTTTGAGAACCAAGGTATCAATCCAGTAGGAGGCTCCTCAAAAGTCCCACGCACCTACACAATCAAACAGGAACTCGCAACCAACGCAATAAAGGGGTTGTCAATCCCTTCACGGCCACTTGCGAAAGTGAGATCTGATAGAGATAATATGATAAGATAAATATATTTTTGGTATTTTTATGATATAGATTGGAAAAGTAAAGATGCAAATAAAAGTAGATTGAAAGCTTATATGTTAAAAGATAGACCCGGGGGCCATAGGTTTCACTAGTGGCTTCTCTCAAGATAGCATAAGTATTACGGTGGGTGAACAAATTACTGTCGAGCAATTGATTGAAAAGCGAATAATTATGAGATTATCTAGGCATGATCATGTATATAGGCATCACGTCCGTGACAAGTAGACCGACCCCTGCCTGCATCTACTACTATTACTCCACACATCGACCGCTATCCAGCATGCATCTAGAGTATTAAGTTCATAAAGAACATAGTAACGCATTAAGAAATATGACATGATGTAGAGGGATAAACTCATGCAATATGATATAAACTCCATCTTTTTATCCTTGATGGCAACAGTACAATACGTGCCTTGTTGCCCCTGCTGTCACTGGTAAAGGACACCGCAAGATTGAACCCAAAGCTAAGCACTTCTCCCATTGAAAGAAAGATCAATCTAGTAGGCCAAACCAAACTGATAATTCGAAGAGACTTGCAAAGATTACTTAATCACACATAAAATAATTTAGAGGAGATTCAAATATTTCTCATAGATAAAATTGATCATAAACCCACAATTCATTGGATCTCGACAAACACACCGCAAAAAGAGTTACATCGAATAGATCTCCAAGAAGATCGAGGAGAACTTTGTATTGAGATTCAAAGAGAAAGAAGAAGCCATCTAGCTAATAACTATGGACCCAAAGGTCTATGGTAAACTACTCACAACTCATCGGAAGGGCCTTGGAGATGATGTAGAGGCCCTCCGTGGTCGATTCCCCCTCCGGCGGTGCGCCGACGAAGGCTCCAAGATAGGATCTCGTGGATACAGAAGGTTACAACGGTGGAAATAGTTTTTCGTGGTCGCTTCTGATGTTTTAGGGGTACATGGGTATATATAGGAGGAAGAAGTAGGTCGGTGGATGCTCGAGGGGCGTACGAGGGTGGGGGGCATGCCCAGCCCTAGGGGGCGCGCCGGGCACCCTCGTGGCCGCCTCCCTTGTTTCTTGACTTCCACTCCAAGTCCTCTGGATCAAGTTTGTTCCAAAAAGATCGCCGCCGAAGGTTTCATTCTGTTTGGACTCCGTTTGATATGCCTTTTCTTCGAAACACTGAAATAGGCAAAAAAGCAGCAATTCGGGCTGGCCCTCCGGTTAGTAGGTTAGTCCCAAAAATGATATAAAAGTGTAAAGTAAAGCCCATAAACATCCAAAACGGGTAATATAATAGCATGGAACAATAAAAAATTATAGATACGTTGGAGACGTATCAAGCATCCCCAAGCTTAATTCCTGCTCGTCCTCGAGTAGGTAAATGATAAAAACAGAATTTTTGATGTGGAATGCTACCTAGCATAATTCCCAATGTAATTTTATTTATTTTGGCATGGATGTTCAGATCCAAATGATTCAAAATAAAAGTTCATATTGACATAAGAAATAGTAATACTTCAAGCATACTATCTAAGAAACCATGTCTTCCCAAAATAACATGGCTAAAGAAAGTTATCCCTACAAAATCATATAGTCTGGCTGTTGCTCTATGTTCATCACACAAAGTATTTAATCATGCACAACCCCGATGACAAGCCAAGCAATTGTTTCATACTTTAGTAATCTCAAACTTCTTCAACTTTCACGCAATACGTGAGCGTGAGCCATGGACATGACACTATATGTGGAATAGAATGGTGGTTGTGGAGAAGACAAAAAAAGGAGAAGATAGTCTCACATCAACTAGGCGTATCAACGGGCTATGGAGATGCCCATTAATAGATATCAATGTGAGTGAGTAGGTATTGCCATGCAACGGATGCACTAGAGCTATAAATGTATGAAAGCTCAACAAAAGAAACTAAGTGGGTGAGCATCCAACTTGCTTGCTCATGAATACCTAGGGGATTTTGAGGAAGCCCATCATTGGAATATACAAGCCAAGTTCTATAATGAAAAATTCCCACTAGTATATGAAAGTGACAACATAGGAGACTCTCTATCATGAAGATCATGGTGCTACTTTGAAGCACAAGTGTGGTAAAAAGGATAGTAGCATTGTCCCTTCTCTCTTTTTCTCTAATTTTTTATTTAGCCTTTCTATTGTTTTTATTTGGCCTTTCTCTTTTTTTTGGTGGGCTCTTTGGCCTCTTTTTTTTATAAAGTCCGAAGTCTCATCCCGACTTGTGGGGGAATCATAGTCTCCATCATTCTTTCCTCACTTGGGACAATGCTCTAATAATGAATATCATCACACTTTTATTTACTTACAACTCAAGATTACAACTCGATACTTAGAACAAGATATGACTCTATATGAATGCCTCCGGCGGTGTACCGAGATATGCAATGAATCAAGAGTGACATGTATGAAAGTTATAAAGGCGACCTTGCCAGAAATACGATGCCAACTACATGATCATGGAAAAGCAATATGATAATGAGGTTGCATGTCATATAAACGGAATGGTGGAAAGTTGTATGGCAATATATCTCGGAATGGCTATGGAAATGCCATAATAGGTAGGTATGGTGGCTGTTTTTGTTGGAAATATTCCCTAGAGGCAATAATAAAATGGTTATTATTATATTTCCTTGTTCATGATAATTATCTATTGTTCATGCTATAATTGTATTGATCGGAAACCGTAATACATGTGTGAATACATATACCACACCATGTCCCTAGTGTGCCTCTAGTTGACTAGCTTGTTGATCAACAGATGGTCATGGTTTCCTGACTATGGACATTGGATGTCATTGATAACGGGATCACATCATTAGGAGAATGATGTGATGGACAAGACCCAATCCTAAGCATAGCACAAGATCGTGTAGTTCGTTTGCTAGAGCTTTTCTAATGTCAAGTATCATTTCCTTAGACCATGAGTGATGTAGGGCGGAACCCTAGGGGCTGATCTTTCACGTTTGGAGTGGATCCTATGGGGAAACACGAAGAACGCGCAGAAGAACACAAAAGAAATCACGGGGAGAAACAAGGGAAACACTCAACCGACAAGTGATTGATTACACAACGGCTAGATCACCGAAAGCACAATGTAGCACATGATCCAAAGTCAGCAAAGGGAAGATACAAGAATAACCGTTCTTCTCTATGAGGAGGTCTTGATTGTCTTCTCCGGATGGAGGCCTTGAATCCGAATGGATCTTCTCTGAAGAGGCACGGTCCCTCACGTGGAGTAGATCCGGTACGGATGAGCAATGCTCTATCTGAAACGAGCTATCACAATGCTAACCCTAGCTAGTAGAAAGTGTCGGAGTATATATAGTATAGGGTCACGAAAGGGTAAGTGGAGGCTACATGGGACTCGGCCCAATACTCTGCGCACAGGCAGGCGTTGGACGTCCGGAGGATGTCGGACGTCCAGAGGCTCAGGAGGGTCCGGACGTACGGAAGAGTTCGGACTTCCGTAGATTCAGCTATGTTGGGGACGAGTCGGACGTCCGGAGGGAGTCGGTCATCCGGAGCTTCAGGACGGTCGGGACGTCTGTTGATTGTAGGACTTCCATAGATTCGGCTCTGTCGCTGGTCGCCTGGTCGTCCGGTCTTCCTGGGACATCCGTAGATTTGGCTCAGGTGGTGAAGTACCGGACGTCTGGGTCCAGGGAGTCGTCAGACGTCCGGGCTGGGCCGGTCGTCCGTGGCTTGTAGCTCTGGCCTGCCTTCCTCCTCTCGGCTGTAGCATCTTCCAGGGCTCGAATGTCCGTTCCTGTCCAGTCGTCCAGGATCTGTAGCTTCCAAAGCAGCTCTTCTTCTTCATGTCCATGCTTGATGTCCTTGCCACCTTGGCCATTGGGTGTAGCTCGACCTTGGCTCTCCTCCAAGTACCTGATCACACACAGAGTTTCCGTATGAGGTAGTAACCATGTCTCGTGAGTAGGAAGAGGGAGTTCGAAGAGGAGCGAGTTCACCTTATCTTCGATAGCCTTAGCTTGAGGTCTTGTCATTGGTCCAAGTGGTGTTGAGGGAGATGGAGGTGCGTCCATGGGGATGAGCGAGGGATGCTCTGCATCATCTCCCCCCCCTTGGGAAAGATCCGACCTCGGATCAAGAGTTTCATCACCATGGTATGGCGCGAGGTCCTTGACGTTGAAGATGTCGCTCACATTGTACTTGCCTCGTGGGAGGTCTATCTTGTAGGCATTGTTATTGTAGCGTGCTAGCACCTTGAAGGGTCCATCGGCTCGCGGGAGAAGCTTGGACTTGCATTCGTTGGGGAAGCGGTCCTTGCGATGGTGTAGCCACACGAGATCGCCAATGTTGAAAATCATGGGTTGCTTGTTGACGTTGAGCTTGGTCGCTAGTCATTGTACTTGGTGCTCGATGGTGTGCCTTGTATCCTCATGCATCTTCTTGATGTAGCTTTCCCGTGCACTCGCATCCATGTTGGTGCGCTCTTGTAGAGGAAGAGGTAGAATGTCCAATGGTGACAACGGATTGAAGCCGTAGACGACCTCGAAGGGGGACTTGCCGGTAGTCGAATGTCTTGCACGGTTGTAGGCGTACTCGGCGATGGGTAGACATGCTTCCCACCCCTTGATGTTCTTCTTGATCAACACGCGAAGTAGAGTGGAGAGTGTCCAGTTCTTCACCTCCGTTTGGCCATCGGTTTGAGGATGGTATGCGAATGAGAACAAGAGCTTGATTCCGAGCTTGGCACATAGGGTCTTCCAAAAGTAACTCAAGAACTTGACGTCACGATCAGAGACGATTGTCTTTGGTACTCCATGGAGTCGCAAGATTTCCCTACAAAAGATATTTGCAATGTGTGAAGCATCGTCTATCTTGTTGCAAGGAATGAAATGTGCCATCTTAGAAAATCGGTCCACAACAACAAACACGGAATCCTTTCCATTTTGAGTTCTAGGCAAATCAAGTACAAAATCCATGCTAATGTCTTCCCAATGTTGATAAGGAATAGGAAGAGGCATGTAAAGACCATGGGATTGAGCTTTAGACTTAGCTTTGCGACATGTAGAGCATCGGTTGGTGAAACGTGAGACATCGCGGAACATCTTGGGCAAAAAGTAGTTCTTGGAGAGCATGGCGAATGTCTTGTCGCGTCCAAAATGTCCCATGAGTCCTCCTGCATGAGCCTCTTACGAAAGGAGCAAACGAAGTGAAGACTCGGGAATGCATAGTTTGTTAGCTTTCATAAGATAACCATCCTTGATGTAATATTCTTCCCAAGATGTATGCGTTAAACATTTATCACAAGGAGTAGCAAAATATGGATCATTAGCATACAAGTCTTTTATGTGCTCAAAGCCAATAACATTCAACTCAAGTTTAGTGACAAGCATGCATATGCGTGAAAGTGCATCCGCAACTACATTTTCCTTACCCTTAATGTACTTGATCACATAGGGGAAAGATTCAATAAATTCACTCCATTTGGCATGACGCTTGTTCAACTTAGTTTGACCTTTTAAGTACTTAAGCGTTTCATGATCGGTATGGATGACAAACTCATGAGGTCTAAGGTAATGTTCCCAAACATGTAGCACATGCACTAAAGCATACAATTCTTTGTCATAAATGGGATAGTTAAGTTGAGCACCGGAGAGTTTTTCACTAAAATAAGCAATTGCTCATTTTTCTTGCATCAAAACACCGCCAATTCCGGTACCACTTGCATCACAATAAACCTCAAAAGTTTTGTCAAAGTTGGGCAAAGCAAGAATTGGAGCATGAGTAAGTAAAGATTTGAGCTCATCGAAAGCGGTGGATTGCAAAGATCCCCAAACAAAAGGAGCATTCTGCTTACTCAAAGCATGCAAAGGAGCGGCAATAGTGCTAAAGTCTTTCACAAAGCAACGATAAAATCCTGCAAGACCAAGAAAGCTACGCACTTGTTGCAAATTGGTGGGTTGGGCCCAAGTTTTAATAGCTTCAATCTTGGATTCATCAACATGGACACCCTTGGAATAGACGACAAAACCCAAGAAAACAAGTTTGTCAACACCAAATGTGCACTTTTTCATGTTGGCATATAGACGTGCCTTGCGAAGCATTTGCAAAACAGCCCTAACATGATTAATATGTTCTTTCATGGATTTGCTAAACACAAGAATATCATCAAAGTAAACCACAACAAAGACTCCAATATAAGGTCGAAGCACATAATGCATGAGATGCATGAAAGTACCGGGAGCTTCCGACAAACCCATAGGCATAACTAACCACTCATACAAGCAAATTTAGTTTTGAAAGCAGTTTTCGATTCATCACCTTCTTGTATGCAGATTTGATAATAGCCACTTTTAAGATCAATTTTTGAGAAAAAGACGGCACCCCTAAGTTCATCAAGCATATCATCTGAGCGAGGAATGGGATGCCTATAGCGAACGGTAATAGCATTTATAGGTCTACAATCGGAACACATGCGGAAACTTCCATCTTGTTTAGGGTCAAGTATAACGGGGATGGCACAAGGACTTAAGCTTTGACGTACATGACCGTTGTCGATGAGTTGTTGTACTTGCCGTTGGATCTCCTTAGTTTCTTCAGGGTTGACGCGGTATGGAGCTTTCTTTGGTAGGGGTGCTCCGGGGATGAGGTCGATTCGATGCTCAATGCCTCGTAGAGGAGGTAGACCCAGAGGTAGCTCATCGGGGAAAACATCTTGGAATTCCTGCAAAAGAGATTTAAACACTAAAGGTAGCTCGTGAGAGGTGTTAGCTTTTGGTTCCCCATCCTTGCACACAAGGACAAAGTGCATAACACTCGATGGGTTCTCACACACTTCTCTCATCTCATTTTTTGTGGCAAATAGGACTAGGTTTTTCTCTCTAGGCGAAGAGGCGCTCAAGTTTGGCTTGTGGCTCTCACTCACTTTTTGGTGGATCACTTTCTCACTCTTCTCTCCATGATGGGTGGATTGCTTGTCGGCTATCACTTGACTAGGAGACATAGGTCGTAGCACATATTCCTTCCCTTTCATCTTGAAACTATAGTGATTGGTACGCCCATTATGGATGACACCACGGTCAAATTGCCATGGTCAACCAAGAAGGAGGTGGCAAACGGTCATTGGGACCACATCACACTCCAAAGTGTCCTCATATGCACCAATTTTGAAGGAGACTTGGACCGTGTGCTAAACTCGTATAGTGCCGGAGTCACTTAGCCATCGAACCTTGTAGGGGTGCGGGTGCTTCCTCTTGACCAATTGAAGCTTGGAGCATAGTTCTTCACTTGCCAAGTTGTGACAACTACCTCCATCGATGATGACCTTGATGGACCTTCCATTGATGTCGGCCTTTGTGGGGAAGATGTGGCATCTTTGGTCTTCTTCTTGTTGATGTTGAAGAGTCAAGACCTTGGAGACAACGAGAGCGGGGCTCGAATCCTCATCACAAAAACTTGATGATCTTCATCCTCGTTCACTCGCCGGTGCATGGCCACTTGCTCAAGAGATTCCATCTCCTTATCACTCATTGAGTCATAGGTGCCATCATCGTTGAGGATCATGGTGCGCTTGTTTGTGCTTTCATAGGACTTGTGGCCTCGGCCGCCGCAAGTGAAACACTTGAAGGATCTTGTCTGGATGGTCTCATCGGTCGGAGTAGATGATGAAGCACGCGGCTTGAAGTTGCTTGTAGTAGTAGGAGGACGACTTGAACTTGACGAAGTTTTCTTGTAACTTGACTTGTCGTCGTTGCTTGATGAAGGCTTGGTTGAAGTAGAGGTTGGAGGAGTTGTTGAAGCTTGGTTGTTGGAGAAGCCGTAGGTCTTGGACGAGTACTTGGCGTACTTGAAGTCATCTTGCACTTGACGTTCCGCCTTTGTAGCTTGATGTACGAGCTCAATGAGGTTGGAGTAGGGTTGGAAGTCGGCTATCTTCTTGATGGGATGATTTAGTCGATTCAAGAATCGTGCCATTGTTTGCTCATCATCTTCCGTGACATTGGCTTGAATCATTGCTATCTCCATTTCCTTGTACTATTCTTCAACACTCTTTGTTCCTTGCTTGAGGAGTTGTAGCTTCTTGAAAAAATCATAGTTGTAGTAGGTGGGCATAAAACGTGCTCACATGACAGCCTTCATTTGAGCCCACGTGGTGATAGGTGGTTCACCTCTTGCTTCTCGGCGCTCAAGGACTTGTTCCCACCATATGAGCACATAGTCTTGGAACTCAAGTGATGCCATAGCGATCTTCTTCTCTTCCTCATAGTTGTGCAAACGAAAGATTTTGTCGACCTTCAATGCCCATGAGAGGTATTCTTCCGGACCATTGCTTCCATTGAACTTGGGCATTGTGAATTTGAGCTTGCCATAGCATCGCTCTTCATTGTGTTGTTGGCGATGGTGTTGATGAAGCCCTTGACGTGGAGGGTAATCATCCTCATGTTGCTCTTGGCGTGGAGGAAGTCCATGATCAACTTGCTCTTGTTGAACTTGAGGTTGAGGTGGGGCTTGACGAGCTTGTGAAGGAGCTTGAGGAACTTGACGTTGCACTCGCGGTTGGTAGTTCCTCTCTTGAATTTCTTCTTGAAGGGCTTCCTCTTGATTGCGCCATTCGCGATTGCGGTTGGCGATGGCTCGACTTGATTCTTGAAGTGCATGTTGCGCCTCAAGAGCTTGTGCTTCACGTAGTTGTTGTTGAAGACGTTGAGCCTCGGCGTCTTGTTGCTCTTGGTGTATACGCGCTCGTTCTTCCTCTTGGCGATGTAGTCGTTGTCGTTCTTGAGCTTGAGCAAAAGTGACTTGGTTTGAGTGAGGACGAGGGACTTGCTCATCGACTTGCTCTTGTGAATGCTTGTCGTGTATCGGATTGCAGGATGCATGACGGTCTTGACGCGCGGCTCATCGAAGAGTGTTCAATGACGGTGTACTTGAGCCGGAGAAGGAGTCGTCGGAGTGTTGACTTGAGTGGCTCCATCTTGAGTAAGAGAAGTAGAAGGAGGACGGTTCACCAACAAGGCGCGGATCTCGTCCATCCTTGCATCGTTCTCTTGCTTGTGCGTGTTGAGCTTGTTGTCGAAGTAGTCCTTGGTACGTTGCTCGGAGATTCGCAAGTCGGTGGCGAGGTTGTCGATGCGTTTGTTCATAGCTTGTTGCTCTTGATGCAACGCTCGTTGTGCACCAAAAAGGTGGCTCTTGGTGACGTATGATGACATGTCATCGTCTTGCTCGATGAAGAGTGGGTTGGTAGAAGTACTCGGCCTATCCATCATTCCAAGCAAAATGTGAGTGGTAGAAAGAGAAGAACTTATACCAATGTTCCTTGACTGATGTTGACGATGAATCAAGTTCACTCAAATGTGGACAATGAAATAGCACTATTGGTACTGTCGTGGAATTAACACGTCAGATGTCCTTAGTGTCAGGACTTAGTCGCGAGGCCAACGCATCTATATGGTATCTTGAGAGGGGTTGAGTGGGACGAGTGACGCAGGGCGGATCAACACACGAGACAAGGGTTTAGACAGCTTCGGGCCCCGGGAAATATCATCCGGTAATAACCCTACATGCTGTTTGTGGCTAGGTCTCATTATGATCATGAGGGAGTCGCCGTAAGCCGGCTCTCCTCTTTGTGTCTAGCCCTAGATATTGTTTCTTGTTGCTTGTCCCTCCTTGGGGAGCCCTGCCCCTCCTTATATAAGTTAGAGGGGCGGGTTACATATGGAGTCCAAATAGGATTAGGACTAGCCTACCTTGTACTACAAGCCGGATACTAGTCCGGGTCTTGACTCCTTGTAAGGGAGATATTCCTCACGCCTTTCCTCTTAAGCCAGCCTATCACAACGTAAGCCGGCCTTCTGGGCCTTGAACCTCCTGGGCCCCCGGGTCTTGACGCTCCTCTGATCTGCTTGCCAGGTCACCCATAAGTCACCAGGATCGGGCGGGTCACTTAGTGTGTCGTCCAGCTAGGGCAGGTCATTAGTGAGTCGCCAAGTCCGGCCGGGTTATACTTCCGGCCGGGTTACACCGCAGGGTATATCCCCGACAGGTACCAATTCTTGTCGGTTCTCACACCTACACAAGTAAAAGCTTATGGTGGAGCTTGGTTAGGATGGTGGCACAAAATTTTATGCAATTGTAAGCGAGCTTCAATAATGTTGGAAAAAATTCACAAATTTGCAAATGCAACAAGTAGACCAAGCTAGTAATGGTACACAGAAACACACACGCAAATAGATAAGTGGGATTGTGCAACCAAAAGTGAGCCAAAATGTGGAGTCCATGAAAATGCTCTTGTTGCACAATACACGAGAGACGCTAGCACGATTGCACAATAGGCGGATACGGAACTTGTGCACAACCTACTAGGCAAAAATGCAACGATCTCTATCCCAAGTATGCTATATGTATGGTATTTTGGTGTGATGATCCAAGATGATCGAGTATGACAATCTTATGTCGTATGATGCTATGGTTCTTGCTCATAAGCTCTTTGCTTATCTTTCCTCTTTGCTTAAAAGCTTGTGTGGCTCTTTCACTTTTGAGCTCTTTTCTCATGCAAAAATTCATGAACCAAGATAGCAATTGTGTATGCGATGATAACTTTGTGACACACAAGTTGATGCCAAGATATGCACTACTATGGTATGGAGTGTATGCTATGGAGTATGATCACTAATGTGCACAAGTCACGTTGCTGGCAATACTCAATGGCTAGTCTCGATGGGTAAGCTACGCAAAAGTAAGGCCATGTGGGTATCAATGCAATTGCAAGGTATGACAAAGATGTCGTCGAGGTTACCGTCCTTGGCGATGATGAGACCCTTGCGAAGATGAGCCGTGGTGATGATGATGTCGAACCGCACCTATATAGCCGAAACACAATAGGACACGGGAGCCACAACTCAAAATCTCAAATACCAAAACGTCCTAGGAGGTATTGTGGAAGATGGTGGTGTATGTGGGTTTGGAAGATGTGGTGGAAGGTGGGGCTGTGGTGGTGGCCGAACTGAACAAAATTCAGTTTCGTCAGGTTTTCTCGGACGTCCGAGAGCTCACGGTCGTCCGGTCGTCCGATGCCTGGGCGACAATCGGGCACGGGATGAACTGCACGATTGCGGGGTGGAGGGAGATGGTGATGTTGAAATCGAGCGGATTAGTGGATGGAAAAGGGTGGGAAGGGTGGGGAAAGGTAGATCCACACTTGGCAACACAAATCCATCGACCAAATCCAACAAAATTTCAACTCACCAACAAGTCACAAAAAAATTTGGGGCTATTTTTGGTGGGGAATTTTTGGATTTAGGAGGAAAACAACAAAATCAAGCTAGAAAACACGGGGTAGGGGCTCCAAAAACGTGATCTCATGATACCAAGATGATATAGGGAGGAACCCTAGGGGCTGATCTTTCACGTTTGGAGTGGATCGTACGGGGAAACATGAAGAACGCGTGGAAGAACACAAGGGAAATCACGGGGAGAAACGAGGGAAACACTCAACCGACAAGTGATTGATTACACAAGGGCTAGATCACCGAAAGCACAAGGTAGCACATGATCCAAAGTCAACAAAGGGAAGATACAAGATTAACCGTTCTTCTCCGTGAGGAGGTCTTGATTGTCTTCTCCAGATGGAGGCCTTGAATCCGAATGGATCTTCTCCGAAGAGGCACCGTCCCTCACGTGGAGTAGATCCGGTACGGATGAGCAATGCTCTATCTCAAACGAGCTATCACAATGCTAACCCTAGCTACTAGAAAGTGTTGGAGTATATATAGTATAGGGCCACGAAAGGGTAAGTGAAGGCTACATGGGACTCGGCCCAATACTCTGCGCACAGGCAGGCGTCGGACGTCCGGAGGCTCGGGAGGGTCCGGACGTCCGGAAGAGTTCGGACTTCCGTAGATTCAGCTCTGTGGGGGACGAGTCGGACGTCCGGATGGAGTCGGTCGTCCGGAGCTTCGGGACGGTCTGGACGTCCATTGATCGTCCGACTTCCATAGATTCGACTCTGTCGCTGGTCGCCGGTCGTCCGGTCTTCCTCGGACATCCGTAGATTTGGCTCGGGTGGTGAAGTACCGGACGTCCGGAGGGGTTCGGTCGTCCGGGTCCTGGGACTCATCGGACGTCCGGGCTGGACCTGTCATCCGTGGCCTGTAGCTCTGGCCTGCCTTCCTCCTCTCGGCTGTAGCATCTTCTCAGGGCTCGGATGTCCGTGCCTGGCCGGTCGTGCGAGACCTGTAGCTTCCAAAGTATCTCTTCTTCTTGATGTCCATGCTTGGTGTCCTAGCCACCCCTGGCCATTGGGTGTAGCTGGGCCTTGGCTCTCCTCCAAGTACCTGATCACACACAGAGTTTCTGTATGAGGTAGTAACCATGTCTCGTGAGTAGGAAGAGGGAGTTCGGAGAGGAGCGAGTTCACCTTATCTTCGATAGCCTTAGCTCGAGCTCTTGTCATTGGTCCAAGTAGTGTCGAGGGAGATGGAGGTGCGTCCATGGGGATGAGCGAGGGATGCTCCGCATCAATAAGATTGTGTAACTGTCGGACACCATAGGAGTGCTTTAGGTGTACCAAACGTCACAACGTAACTCGGTGACTATAAAGGAGCTCTACAGGTATCTCCGAAAGTGTCTGTTGGGTTGGCATGAATCGAGACTGGGATTTGTCACTCCGTATGACGGAGAGGTATCTCTGGGCCCACTCGGTAATGCATCATCATAATGAGCTCAATGTGACTAAGTAGTTAGTCACGGGATCATGCATTACGGAACGAGTAAAGTGACTTGCCGGTAACGAGATTGAACGAGGTATTGGGATACTGACGATCGAATCTCGGGCAAGTAACGTACCGATTGCCAAAGGGAATTGTGTACGGGATTGCTTGAATCCTTGACATCGTGGTTCATCCGATGAGATCATCGTGGAACATGTGGGAGCTAACATGGGTATCCAGATCTCGCTATTGGTTATTGGCCGGAGAGCTGTCTCGGTCATGTCTGCGTGATTCCCGAACCCGTAGGGTCTACACACTTAAGGTTCGATGATGCTAGGGTTATAAGGAAGATTTGTATGTGATTATCGAATGTTGTTTGGAGTCCCGGATGAGATCCCGTACGTCACGAGGAGTTCCAGAATGGTCTGGAGGTGAAGATTTATATATGGGAAGTTGTCATACGGTCACCGGAAATATTCGGCGGCATATCGGTATTGTACCGGGTCCACCGGAGGGGTTCCGGGGGTCCACCGGGAGGGGCCACCTATCCCGGAGGGCCTCATGGGATGTAACGGGAAGGGAACCATCCCCTAAGAGGGCTGGGCGCCACCCCCCTAGGGCCCATGCGCCTAGGGATGGGGGGAACCCTAAAGGCGGTGCCCCCTTGCTTGGGGGGCAAGCCTCTCCCCTTGGCTGCCGGCCCCCTCTAGATCTCATCTAGAGGGGGCCCGACCCCCTTCCCCCTTCTCCCTATAAATAGAGGGATGAGGGGAGGGCTTCAGCACCACATCAAAGGTGCAACCCCTCCCCTCCCCAACACCTCTCCTCCTCCGCAAGAGCTTGGCGAAGCCCTGCCGTAGAACTGCCACTGCATCACCACCACGCCGTCGTGCTGCTGTTGGAGCCTTCTTCCTCAACCTCTCCCTCCTCCTTGCTGGATCAAGGCACGGGGTAGTCACCGGGCTACGCGTGTGTTGTGCGTGGAGGCACCGTTGTTCGGTGCTTAGATCGGATTCGGCCGCAATCTGAATCGCTACGTGTACGACTCCTCCAACCGCGTTCTTGCAACGCTTCCGACTCACAGTCTTCAAGGGTATGAAGATGCACTCCCTTCTCTCTTGTTGCTAGTTACTCCATAGATTGATCTTGGTGATGTGTAGAATTTTTTTAATTTCTGCTACGATCCCCAACAGTGGCATCATGATCTAGGTCTACGCGTAGTTTCTATGCACGAGTAGAACACAAGTTTGTTGTGGGCGTCGATTTTGTCAATTTACTTGCCACTACTAGTCTTATCTTGTTTCGGCGGCATCATGGGATGAAGCAGCCCGGACCGACCTTACATGTACGCTTACGTGAGATATGTTCCACCGACTGACATGCACTAGTTGCATAAGGTGGCTAGCGGGTGTCTGTCTCTTTCACTTTAGTCGGATCGGATTTGATGAAAAGGGTCCTTATGAAGGGTAAATAGCAATTGGCATATCACATTGTGGTTTTGGCGTAGGTAAGAAACGTTCTTGCTAGAAACCTATAGCAGCCACGTAAAAGCTTGCAACAACAATTAGAGGACATCTAACTTGTTTTTGCAGCATATGTCGTGTGATGTGATATGGCCATAAAGGATGTGATGAATGAAATATATGTGATGTATGAGATTGATCATGTTCTTGTAATAGGAATCACGACTTGCATGTCGATGAGTATGACAACCGGCAGGAGCCATAGGAGTTGTCTTTATTTATTGTATGACCTGCGTGTCATTGAATAACGCCATGTAATTACTTTACTTTATTGCTAAACCGTTAGCCATAGTAGTAGAAGTAATAGTTGGTGAGACAACTTCATGGAGACACGATGATGGAGATCATGGTGTCATGCCGGTGACGATGATGATCATGGTGCCCCGAAGATGGAGATCAAAAGGAGCAAAATGATATTGGCCATATCATGTCACTATTTGATGGCATGTGATGTTTATCATGTTTTTGCATCTTATTTGCTTAGAACCAAGGTAGCATAAATAAGATGATCCCTCATAATAATTTCAAGAAAGTGTTAACCCTAACTATGCGTCGTTGCGAAAGTTCGTTGTTTCGAAGCACCACGTGATGATCGGGTGTGATAGATTCTAACGTTCACATACAACGGGTGTAAGCCAGATTTACACATGAAAAACACTTAGGTTGACTTGACGAGCCTAGCATGTACAGACATGGCCTCGGAACACGAGAGACCGAAAGGTCGAACATGAGTCGTATAGAAGATACGATCAACATGAAGATGTTCACCGATGATGACTAGTCCGTCTCACATGATGATCGGACATGGCCTAGTTGACTCGGATCGTGTATCACTTAGATGACTAGAGGGATGTCTATCTGAGTGGGAGTTCATTAAATAATTTGATTTGATGAACTTAATTATCATGAACTTAGTCTAAAAATCTTTACAATATGTCTTGTAGATCAAATGGCCCACGCTAATGTTGTCCTCAACTTCAATGCGTTCCTAGAGAAAACCAAGCTGAAAGACGATGGTAGCAACTATACGGACTGGGTCCGGAACTTGAGGATCATCCTCATAGCTGCCAAGAAAGAATATGTCCTTGAAGCACCGCTAGGTGAAGCACCTGTCCGAGCGAACCAAGACGTTATGAACGTCTGGCAGTCGTGTGTTGACGATTACTCCCTGGTTCAGTGCGGCATGCTTTACAGCTTAGAATCGAGGCTCCAAAAGCGTTTCGAGCAGCACAGAGCATATGAGATGTTCCAAGAGCTGAAAATGGTTTTCCAAGCTCATGCTCGGGTCAATAGATATGAAGTCTCCGACAAGTTCTATAGGTGTAAGATGGAGGAGAATAGTTCCGTCAGCGAACACATACTCAAAATGTCTGGGTTGCACAACCGCTTGTCCTAGCTGGGAGTTAATCTCCCACGCGATTGTTGACATAATCCTTCAGTCGCTCCCACTAAGCTACAAGAGCTTTGTGATGAAATTCAACATGAAGGGGATGGAGAAAACCATTCCTGAGGTATATTCGATGCTGAAATTAGCGGAGGTGGAAATCAAAAAGGAACATCAAGTGTTGATGGTGAATAAAACCACTAAGTTCAAGAAAGACAAGGGTAAAAAGGGCTTCAAGAGAGATGGTAAGGGAGTTGCCACGCCCGGTAAGCAAGCTGCCAGGAAGAAGCCAAAGAATGGACCCAAGCCTGAGACTGAGTGTTTTTATTGCAAGGGAAATGGTCACTGGAAGCGGAACTGCCCCAAGTACTTAGCGGACAAGAAGGCCGGCAACACCAAAGGTATATGTGATATACATGTTATTGATGTGTACCTTACCAGTACTCGTAGTGGCTCCTGGGTATTTGATACCGGTGCGGTTGCTCATATTTGTAACTCAAAACAGGAGCTGCGGAATAAGTGGAGATTGGCGAAGGACGAGTTGACGATGCGCGTCGGGAATGGTTCCAAGGTGGGTGTGATCGCCGTCGGCACGCTACCTCTACATTTTACCTACAGGATTAGTTTTAAACCTCAATAATTGTTATTTAGTGCCAGCTTTGAGCATGAACATTGTATCTGGATCTCGTTTAATACGAGATGGCTACTCATTTAAATCCGAGAATAATGGTTGTTCTATTTATATGAGAGATATGTTTTATGGTCATGCCCCGCTGGTCAATGGTTTATTCTTAATGAATCTCGAATGTAGTGTTACACATATTCATAGTGTGAATACCAAAAGATGTAAGGTTGATAATGATAGTCCCACATACTTTTGGCACTGCCGCCTTGGTCACATTGGTGTCAAACGCATGAAGAAGCTCCATGCAGATGGACTTTTGGAGTCTATCGATTATGAATCATTTGACACGTGCGAACCATGCCTCATGGGCAAAATGACCAAGACTCCGTTCTCCGGAACAATGGAGCGAGCAATCAACTTATTGGAAATCATACATACTAATGTGTGCGGTCCAATGAGCACTGAGGCTCGCGGTGGCTATTGTTATGTTCTCACCCTCACTGATGACTTAAGTAGATATGGGTATGTCTACTTGATGAAACACAAGTCTGAGACCTTTGAAAAGTTCAAGGAATTTCAGAGTGAGGTTGAAAATCAACATGACAAGAAAATAAAGTTCTTATGATCAAATCGTGGAGGGGAATATTTGAGTCACAAATTTGGCACACACTTAAGAAAATGTGGAATCGTTTCACAACTCACGCCGCCTGGAACACCTCAGCGTAATGGTGTGTCCGAACATCGTAACCGCACTCTATTGGATATGGTGCGATCTATGATGTCTCTTACCGATCTACCGCTCTCATTTTGGGGCTATGCTTTAGAGACTGTCGCATTGACTTTAAATAGGGCTCCGTCGAAATCCGTTGAGACGACACCGTATGAATTATGGTTTGGGAAGAAACCTAAGATGTCGTTTCTAAAAGTATGGGGATGCGATGCTTATGTCAAAAAACTTCAACCTGAAAAGCTCGAACCCAAGTCGGAAAAATGCATCTTCATAGGATACCCTAAGGAAACCATTGGGTATACCTTCTACCTCAGATCCGAAGGCAAGATCTTTGTTTCCAATAACAGGTCCTTTCTGGAGAAAGAGTTTCTCTCGAAAGAAGTAAGTGGGAGGAAAGTAGAACTTGATGAAGTACTGCCTCTTGAAGCGGAAAGTAGCAGCTCAGGAAGATGTTTCTGTGGTGCCTACACCGGCTAGAGAGGAGGTTAATGATGATGATCAAGGTACTTCGGATCAAGCTGCTACTGAACTTCGTCGGTCCACGAGGACACGTTGCACACCAGAATGGTATGGCAACCATGTCCTGGAAATCATGTTGTTAGACAACAGTGAACCTTCTAACTATGAAGAAGCGATGGCGGGCCCAGATTCCAACAAATGGCTTGAAGCCATGCAATCCGAGATATGATCTATGTACGAAAACACAATATGGACTTTGACAGACTTGCCCGATGATCGGCGAGCGATAGAAAATAAATGGATCTTTGAGAAGAAGACGGACGCGGATGGTAATGTTACCATCTATAAAGCTCGACTTGTCGCTAAGGGTTATCGACAAGTTCAAGGGGTTGACTACGATGAGACCTTCTCACCCGTAGAGAAGCTAAAGTACGTCCGAATCATGTTAGCAATTGCCGCATTCTACGATTATGAGATATGGCAAATGGACGTCAAAACAGCATTCCTTAACGGCTTTCTTAAGGAAGAACTGTATATGATGCAACCGGAAGGTTTTGTCGATTGTAAGAATGCTAACAAGGTATGCAAGCTCCAGCGCTCCATCTATGGGCTGGTGAAAGCATCTCAGAGTTGGAACATTCGCTTTGATGAAATGATCAAAGCGTTTGGGTTTATGCAGACTTATGGAGAAGCCTGCGTTTACAAGAAAGTGAGTGGGAGCTATGTAGTATTTCTCATATTATATGTAGATGACATACTGTTGATGGGAAATGATATAGAACTCTTGGAAAGCATAAAGGCCTACTTGAATAAGTGTTTTTCAATGAAGGACCTTGGAGATGCTGCTTACATATTAGGCATCAAGATCTATAGAGATAGATCGATACGCCTCATAGGTCTTTCACAAAGCACATACCTTGATAAGATATTGAAGAAGTTCAATATGGATCAGTCCAAGAAAGGGTTCTTGCCTGTATTGCAAGGTGTGAAATTGAGCTCAGCTCAAAGCCCGACCATAGCAGAAGATAGAGAAAAGATGAGTGTCATCCCCTATGCCTCAGCCATAGGGTCTATTATGTATGCCATGTTGTGTACCAGACCTGATGTAAACCTTGTCGTAAGTTTGGTAGGAAGGTACCAAAGTAATCCCGGCATGGAACACTGGACAACGGTCAAGAATATCCTGAAGTACCTGAAAAGGACTAAGGATATGTTTCTCGTTTATGGAGGTGACGAAGAGCTCGTCGTAAAGGGTTACATTGATGCTAGCTTCAACACATATCTGGATGACTCCAAGTCACAAACCGGATACGTGTATATTTTGAATGGTGGGGTAGTAAGTTGGTGCAGTTGCAAGCAAAGCATCGTGGCGGGATCTACATGTGAAGTGGAGTACATGGCAGCCTTGGAGGCATCACATGAAGCAATATGGATGAAGGAGTTCATTACCGACCTAGGAGTTATTCCCAATGTGTCGGGCCCGATGACTCTCTTCTGTGACAACACTGGAGCTATTACCCTTGCCAAGGAGCCCAGGTTTCACAAGAAGACCAGACACATCAAGCGTCGCTTCAACTCCATTCGTGAAAATGTTCAAGATGGAGACATAGATATTTGTAAAGTGCATACGGATCTGAATGTCGTAGATCCGTTGACTAAACCTCTTCCGCGAGCAAAACATGATCAACACCAGAACTCTATGGGTGTTCGATTCATCACAATGTAACTAGATTATTGACTCTAGTGCAAGTGGGAGACTGTTGGAAATATGCCCTAGAGGCAATAATAAAATGGTTATTATTATATTTCCTTGTTCATGCTAGAATTGTATTGATCGGAAACCATAATACATGTGTGAATACATAGACCACACCATGTCCCTAGTGAGCCTCTAGTTGACTAGCTCGCTGATCAACAGATGGTCATGGTTTCCTGACTATGGACATTGGATGTCATTGATAACGGGATCACATCATTAGGAGAATGATGTGATGGACAAGACCCAATCCTAAGCATAGCACAAGATCATGTAGTTCGTTTGCTAGAGCTTTTCTAATGTAAAGTATCATTTCCTTAGACCATGAGATTGTGTAACTCCCGGATACCATAGGACTGCTTTGGGTGTACCAAACGTCACAACGTAACTCGGTGACTATAAAGGTGCTCTACAGGTATCTCCGAAAGTGTCTGTTGGGTTGGCACGAATCGAGACTGGGATTTGTCACTCGTATTACGTAGAGGTATCTCTGGGCCCACTCGGTAATGCATCATCATAATGAGATCAATGTCACTAAGTAGTTAGTAATGGGATCATGCATTACAGAACGAGTAAAGTGACTTGCCGGTAACGAGATTGAACGAGGTATTGGGATACCGACGATCGAATCTCGGCCAAGTAACATACCGATTGACAAAGGGAAATGTATACGGGATTGATTGAATCCTCGACATCGTGGTTCATCCAATGAGATCATCGTGGAACATGTGGGAGCCAACATGGGTATCCAGATCCCACTGTTGGTTATTGGTCAGAGAGCTGTCTCGGTCATGTCTGCGTGATTCCCGAACCCGTAGGGTCTACACACTTAAGGTTCGATAATGCTAGGGTTATAAGGAAGATTTGTATGTGATTACCGAATGTTGTTCGGAGTCCCGGATGAGATCCCGGACGTCACGAGGAGTTCCGGAATGGTCCGGAGGTGAAGATTTATATATGGGAAGTTGTCATACGGTCACCGGAAATATTCGGGGGCATACCGGTATTGTACCGGGGCCACCGAAGGGGTTCCGGGGGTCCACCGGGAGGGGCCACCTGTCTCGGACGGCCTCATGGGCTGTAACGGGAAGGGAACCAGCCCCTAAGAGGGCTGGGCGCCACCCCCCCCCGTAGGGCCCATGCGCCTAGGGTGGGGGGAACCCTAAAGGGGGCGCCCCCCTTGCTTGGGGGGCAAGCCCCTCCCCTTGGCCGCCGCCCCCCCTCTAGATCTCATCTAGAGGGGGCCGGCCCCCTTCCCCCTTCTCCCTATAAATAGAGGGGTGAGGGGAGGGCTGCAGCACCACATCCAAGGCGCAGCCCCTCCCTTCCACAACACCTCTCCTCCTCTGCAAGAGCTTGGCGAAGCCCTGCCGGAGAACTGCCACTCCATCACCACCATGCTGTCGTGCTGATGTTGGAGCCTTCTTCCTCAACCTATCCCTCCTCCTTGCTGGATCAAGGCGCAGGAGACGTCACCGGGCTACACGTGTGTTGAGCGCGGAGGCACCGATGTTCGGTGTTTAGATCGGATTCGGCTGCGATCTGAATCACTACGTGTACGACTCCTCCAACCGCGTTCTTGCAACGCTTCCGACTCGCAATCTTCAAGGGTATGAAGATGCACTCCCTTCTCTCTCGTTGCTAGTTACTCCATAGATTGATCTTGGTGATGCGTAGAATTTTTTTAATTTCTGCTACGATCCCCAACAATTTTGAGGAAGGTATATGGTGGGTGTATAGTGCCGGCGAAAGTTGCGTGGCACAAGAGAGGCTAGCAATGGGGAAGGGTGAGAGTGCGTATAACCCGTGGACTCAACATTAGTCATGAAGAACTCATATACTTATTGCAAAAATCTACAAGCCATTGAAAACAAAGTACTACGTGCATGCTCCTAGGGGGATAGATTGGTAGGAAAAGACCATCGCTCATCCCCGACCGCCACTCATAAGGAAGACACTCAATAAATAAAATTGTGCTCCAACTTAATCACAAAGCGGTTCACCATACGTGCATGCTACGGGAATCAAAAACTTCAACACAAGTATTTTTTAAATTCATAATCACCCAACTAGCATGACTCTAATATCACCACCTCTATATCTCAAAACATTTATCAAGTATCAAATTGATCATAGCATCCAATTCACTTTCTATGATAGTTTTTATTATACCCAACTTGGATGCCCATCATTTTAGGACCAATTTTATAACCATAGCAAATACCATGCTGTTCTAAGAGACTCTCGGAATAATATAAGTGAAGCATTAGAGATCAACAGTTTCTACACAATTAAGCCACCGCCGTGCTCTAAAATATATAAGTGAAGCACTAGAGCAAAAACTATCTAGCTCAAAAGATATAAGTGAAGCACATAGAGTATTCTAATAAATTCCAATCAAGTAGGTTTCTCCCAAAAGGTGTGTACAGCAAGGATGATTGTGGTAAACTAAAAAGCAAAGACTAATATCATACAAGACGCTCCAAGCAAAACACATATCATGTGGCGAATAAAAATATAGCTCCAAGTAAAGTTACCGATAGACGAAGACGAAAGAGGGGATTCCTTCCGGGGCATCCCCAAGCTTAGGCTCTTGGTTATCCTTGAATATCTTGGGGTGCCATGTGCATCCCCAAGCTTAGGCTCTTGCCACCCCTTATTCGATAGTCCATCAAATCTTTACCCAAAACTTGAAAACTTCACAACACAAAACTCAACAGGAAATCTCATAAGCTCCGTTGGTGCAAGAAAGAAAAACCACCACATAGAGGTAATGTAATGAACTCATTCTTTATTTATATTGGTGTTAAACCTACTGTATTACAACTTCTCTATGGTTCATACCCCTACATACTAGCCATAGATGCATCAAAATAAGCAAACAACACACGAAAAACAGAATCTGTCAAAAAACAGAACTATCTGTAGCAATCTGTAACTCTCGAATACTTCTGGAACTCTAAAAATCTACCAAAATAGGAAGTCCTAGGAAATTTGTCTATTGATCTACAGCAAAAATAATCAACGCAAAAGCACGTTTCTGTGAATTACTAAACTTATTTTCGTGCGTGCAAAGTTTTTGTTTTTCAGCAGAATCAAATCAACTATCACCATAGGTTATCCTATAGGTTCTACTTGGCACAAACACTAATTAAAACATGAAAACACATCTAAGCAGAAGGTAGATGAAAGCGCTTTTCTTTAAAGCCTTTTAGCTAGGCATTGATAATTTTAATGATGCTCACATGAAAGACAAGAATTGAAGCGCAAAGAGAGCATCATGAAACATGTGACAAACACATCTAAGTGTAACATACTTCCTATGCATATGCATATTATAAGCAAACAAATTTGCAAGGCAAACAAAAACTAGCATATGCAAGGAATAAGAAAGAGATGATAGCAATCTCAACATGACGAGAGGTAATTTAGTAAGGTAAAAATTTCTACGACCATATTTTCCTCTCTCGTAATAATTACATGTAGGATCATAGGCAAATTGAACAAAATAGCTATCACATAAAATATTTTCCACACGATCTACATGCATGGAAAGTTGACACTCTTCCAAAATAGTGGGATTAACATTAACTAAAGTCATGACCTCTCCAAACCCACTTTTATCAAACATTTCATAAGATTGAATATTCTCCAAATATGTGGGATCTAAAGTTGACACTCTTCCAACCCACTTTCAATATTATTACAAACACGATTATCAATCTCATATTCATCATGGGGCTTAAATAAAATTTCAAGATCATAAGAAGAATCACCCCAATCATGATCATTGCCACAAGTAGAGGACAAAGCAAAGCTAGCATCCCCAAGCCTAGGGTTTTGCATATTATTAGCACAATTGAGATCAAGAGAATTTATAGTAAAATCATTGCAATAATGCTTTTTATTCAAAGATCTATCATGAATCACTTCATAAAGTACTTCATCACAATTTCTAGATTCACGAATTTCAAGCGAAACTTCATAAAGATAATCTAGTGCACAAAACTCACTAGCAATTGGTTCATCATAATTGGATCTCTTAAAAAGATTAGCAAGCGGATGAGGATCCATAGATCTTAGCTTCTTTGTTTAGTAATAAATACTCAATCATTTCAACCAAACAATCCAAGTAAGACATTAAGGTAAACGAAAAGACGAACGGAAGAAGGCGAATAAAACGGCAAGGATGAAGTGGGGGAGAGGAAAACGAGAGGCAAATGGCAAATAATGTAATGCGAGGGAGATGAGTTTGTGATGGGTACTTGGTATGTCTTGACTTGAGTGAATACCTCCCCGGCAACGGCGCAAGAAATCCTTCTTGCTACGTCTTGAGCTTGCGTTGGTTTTCTTTGAAGAGGAAAGGGTGATGCGGCAAAGTAGCGTAAGTATTTCCCTCAGTTTTTGAGAACCAAGGTATCAATCCAGTAGGGTGATCCGGCAAAGTAGCGTAAGTATTTCCCTCAGTTTTTGAGAACCAAGGTATCAATCCAGTAGGAGGCTCCTCAAAAGTCCCACACACCTACACAAACAAACAAGAACTCGCAACCAACGCAATAAAGGGGTTGTCAATCCCTTCACGGCCACTTGCAAAAGTGAGATCTGATAGAGATAATATGATAAGATAAATATATTTTTGGTATTTTTATGATATAGATTGGAAAAGTAAATATGCAAATAAAAGTAGATCGAAAGCTTATATGATAAAAGATAGACCCCGGGGCCATAGGTTTCACTAGTGGCTTCTCTCAAGATAGCATAAGTATTACGGTGGGTGAACAAATTACTATCGAGCAATTGATAGAAAAGCGAATAATTATGAGATTATCTAGGCATGATCATGTATATAGGCATCACGTCCGTGACAAGTAGACCGGCCCCTGCCTGCATCTACTACTATTACTCCACACATCGACCGCTATCCAGCATGCATCTAGAGTATTAAGTTCATAAAGAACATAGTAACGCATTAAGAAAGATGACATGATGTAGAGGGATAAACTCATGCAATATGATATAAACCCCATCTTTTTATCCTCGATGGCAACAATACAATACGTGCCTTGCTGCCCCTGCTGTCACTGGGAAAGGACACCACAAGATTGAACCCAAAGCTAAGCACTTCTCCCATGGCAAGAAAGATCAATCTAGTAGGCCAAACCAAACTGATAATTCGAAGAGACTTGCAAAGATAACTTAATCACACATAAAAGAATTCAGAGGAGATTCAAATATTTCTCATAGATAAACTTGATCATAAACCCACAATTCATCGGATCTCGACAAACACACCGCAAAGAGAGTTACATCGAATAGATCTCCAAGAAGACCGAGGAGAACTTTGTATTCAGATTCAAAGAGAAAGAAGAAGCCATCTAGCTAATAACTATGGACCCAAAGGTCTGTGGTAAACTACTCACAACTCATCGAAAGGGCCTTGGAGATGATGTAGAGGCCCTCCATGGTCGATTCCCCCTCCAGCGGAGCGCCGACAAAGGCTCCAAGATGGGATCTCGCGGATACAGAAGGTTACGGCGGTGGAAATAGTTTTTCGTGGTCGCTTCTGATGTTTTTGGGGTACATGGGTATATATAGGAGGAAGAAGTAGGTCGGTGGATGCTCAAGGGGCCTACGAGGGTGGGGGGCGCGCCCAGCCCTAGGGAGCGTGTCGGGCACCCTCGTGGCCGCCTCCCTTGTTTCTTGACTTCCACTCCAAGTCCTCTGGATCACGTTTGTTCCAAAAACATCGCTCCCAAAGGTTTCATTCCGTTTGGACTCCATTGGATATTCCTTTTCTTCGAAACACTAAAATAGGCAAAAAAACAGCAATTCGGGCTGGGCCTCCGGTTAGTAGGTTAGTCCCAAAAATGATATAGAACTGTAAAGTAAAGCCCATAAACATCCAAAATGGGTAATATAATAACATGGAACAAACAAAATTTATAGATACGTTGGACACATATCAAGGGCCAAACTGGATACGGCCCCCTTCGTTGGGGTCTGTAGGGGTCTTCCCCCCCATGTGTTCGGCAACCGGGGTTTTATCCACCGGCATCACCGGAACGGTCTCCCATTGGCCCGGTATTCTTCGAGACAACACCTCGGTGTTGTCCGCGGCCTTGGGAGAGGTGGCCGTTGGAAGGGACCCGCTATTCATCGCCGACGGGTCCAATGACCCCTCCAAAGAGGAGGATGGCTTGATGTTGGACCAGGCCGGACTGCAGATGCATGGTCTAGCACATTAAAAAACAATAAAGTGAAAAGACTAGAAATATTATAGTGTCCGGATACTTACGGTTTGGCCAGGGGCTTGACCCTAGGCTCTCACTCCCCGCTGTTGTTGGCGGCTGCGGCGGAGTAGTCCGGAAGGGAGATTTTTCCCTTCTTGAATGCCTCGGCCTCCCCATGTGTGAAGGCCTTCATCTTCTCTTTCCCCCTAGTAGGTGGGAACGGGTCTTCTACTCCTCCTCCTCGTCTTCGGCGGAGGAGTGCGTCTCGGCGTCTTCGGACATCACGTCTGAAGCACCCTTGCCTCGGAGACCATCTCTGGTCCCCTTGGCCGCCTTCTTGGCTTTCTTCTCCGGCACCACATAAGGCGCCGAAAACAGCATCTTCGTCAGAAGAGGCATTTCTGGATCTTCGGGTAGCGGAGCCGGACAGTCAATCTGCTCCGCTATCGTTACCCAGGCCTGAAAGATTGGCATGGAGGCTTACGTTCCTCCCGTGGATATGCCAATAAAAGGTATACCTTGCAAACATAAAATAACTTACCGGATTAGCCCGGCGTTTTGTGCTAAGCCCGCGATCTTCGGTCGTGGGCGGCGGTACCTCGCTGGCCTTAAAAAGCACCTTCTAGATGTCTTCGTGTGTCATATCGAAGAGCTCCAGCAGCGTCTAGTGCTTGGCTGGGTCAAACTCCCACAAATTACAAGTCCGGCTCTGGCACCGAAGAATCCGGCAGAAGAGCATAACCTGGAACATGTTAACAAGCTTGATTTTCTTGCTTATCATGTTCTAGACACATGTCTGGAGCCCAGTCACTTCTTCCGCTGAGCCCCAGGCTAAACCCTTCTCTTGCCAGGAGGTGAGCCGCATGGGGACTCCGGATCGGAATTCGGGGGTCGCCGCCCAGTTGGTGCCGCGCGGCTCGGTGATGTAGAACCACCCCGATTGCCACCCCTTTACAGTCTCCACAAAGGAGCCTTCGGGCCAGGTGACATTGGGCATCTTGCCCACCATGGCACCTCCGCACTCTGTTGTTGGCCGTCACCACCTTTGGTTTCACATTGAAGGTCTTCAGCCATAGGCCGAAGTGAGGTGCGATGCAGAGGAAGGCCTCGCACACGACAATAAATGTCGAGATGTTGAGGATGGAGTTGGGGGCCAAGTCGTGGAAGTACAACCCGTAGTAGAACATCAGTCCGTGAACGAATGGGTGGAGGGGGAATCCTAGCCCGCGGACGAAGTGGGAGAGAAACACCACCATCTCTTGGGGCTCCGGGGTAGGGATGATCTGCCCCTTGGCCGGAAGCCAATGAGTGATGTCTTTGGACAAGTACCCGGCCTCCCGGAGCTTCTTGATGTCCTCCTTCTTGACGGAGGAGGCCATACACTTGCCTCCAGCTCCGGACCCGGACATGATTGGAGTGCGTTTTTGAGTAGAGAAGGTGAGGGCTTGGGCGTTGGAGCTCAAGAACGAATGAGCAGAGGAAGAAGAAAGCGTGGGTGCAAGAGGGGAATCCTTATCCCTTTATAAAGGCAGTAAAAATCGTGCACCTCCCCACTTGCCCTAAAGCTCCCTTATTTCCCAAGCGTCGTGCGGATGGCACGGTTGGGTTACCCATACCCACATTGATGAGAATCCCATGATAAGGGGACACGATCTCTCCTTTGACAAGACGTGCCAATGAAACCGCGCCTCAAGATACGAAGGGGTAGGATAAAAACGGTTTGAATAAAGACCAGGCCGTGGTGTGATGTCATGCTATGAGTTGTCAGCAAATTGGATTCGTGGGATATTATACTCTCTACAGTGGTATGTGGAATTTGTTTTGCAGAGCCGGACACGATTCCTATGTTCAAGATCTACTTTGGAGTATTCGGAGAAGGAACCCACCTTGCAATGCCGAAGACAATCTGCGTGCCGGACTCATCGTCATTGAATCCTGGTTCAGGGGCTACTGAGGGAGTCCTCGAATAAGGGGTCCTCGGACAGGTGGACTATATGCATATGCCGAACTGTTGGGCTATGAAGATACAAGATAGAAGACTTCGTCCCATGTCCGGATGGGAATCTCCTTTGTGTGGAAGGCAATCTTGACGGTTAGGATATGAAGATTCCTTTCTCTGTAACCGCCTCTATGTAACCCTAGCCCCCTCCGGTGTTTATATAAACAGGAGGGTTTAATCTATAGGACAAGAACAATCATAATCATAGGCTAGCTTCTAGGGTTTAGACTCTTCGATCTCGTGGTAGATCAACTCTTGTAATACTCATATCATCACGATCAATCAAGCAAGAAGTAGGGTATTACCTTCATTGAGAGGGCCCGAACCTGGGTAAACATTATGTCCCCCGTCTCCTGTTACAATTAGCCTTAGACGCACAATTCGGGACCCCTACCCGAGACCCTCTGGTTTTGACACCGACAGTTTACATCATATTGCTTGAGTTTATCCCTCTACATCATGTCATCTTACTTAAATTGTTACTCCGTTCTTATGAACTTAATACTCTAGATGCATGCTGGATAGCGGTCGATGTATGGAGTAATAGTAGTAGATGCAGGCAGGAGTTAGTTATCACGGATGTGATGCCTATATTCATGAGTTGCCTTAGATATCGTCATAACTTTGTGCTTTTTTATCAATTGCTCAATAGTAATTTGTTTACCCACCGTATGCTTTCTTCTAGAGAGAAGCCTCTAGTGAAACCTATGACCCCCGGGTCTATTTTCCATCATACTCCCTCTGTTCCTAAATATTTGTCTTTCTATAGATTTCAATAAGTGACTACATATGAAGCAAAATGAGTGAATCTACACTCTAAAGTATGTCAATATACATTTGTATGTGGCAGTCCATTTGAAATCTCTAAAAGACAAATATTTAGGAACGGAGGGAGTATATTTTAAGATCTATAAACCAAAAACCCAAAAATATCTTGCTGAGTTTTATTTGCTTTTATTTTGTTTTACGTTTTAGTAATCTTTTATATCTATGTCTATCAGATCTCATCCTTGCAAGTGACCGTGAAGGGATTGACAACCCCTTTATCGCGTTGGGTGCAAGTTCTTGATTGTTGGTGCAGGTGCATAGATTGGAGACTTGCTTGTACCTCCTACTGGATTGATACCTTGGTTCTCAAACCGAGGGAACTACTTATCTCTACTTTGCTGCATCACCCTTTCCTCTTCAAGGAAAAACCAACGCAAGCTCAAGAAGTAGCAGCTGGCTTTAGAGCCGGTGGACGCAGCTGGAGACATATATGGAGGAGACGGATGCATGCGTCAAGAAGTGTGATGCCACATGGATCTGCCCTACAACGAGGATGATCACAAGCGAAGGAGAGTGAGTCTACAGTCTATAGGAAACATAGGATAATAACTTGGGAGGTAGTGTACATACTATTGGTCATATGGAAATAAATGTGTATCATGTCCGGAACTTCTTGTATGAACAAACGAAGAAGTAAATAAACATATGCTCGGTCAGAAGCAAATTGCTATTTTATTGGATGGAAACAACATTTTCTTGTGTTGGAAACTTGGTAGAAAATATACATGAGACTCTAACTTTTAATATGGAAACAAATTCTTTGGTGCAAATTTTTGTTATATGGAAGCAAAGCATTTGGACACAAATTTTTGTTACATCCAGTTATTTTATTGTGATCAAAGCAAATTATCTTGTCGGTGGAAGTAGTTTTTCTGTTGCATTGAAAACAAATATCAAATGTTAGGATACATTTTCTAAAATCGAAGCAAATTTGTTGTGCACTAGAAGCATTTTTTAGTATATAGAAAAAATCGTTGAATAATGTACCTCCAAATAAGAAAGTCTGGAAGCAAAATGGTTAAGATGGAATTGAAATCCTATCCATGCCTGATTTTCTCAAGAATTAATTGAAGTAAAGAAATAAAGAATCAGATAAAGAAGCACCTTAATCACAGGAGTATATTTCGGTAACTACCTACAATGAAGTGGGTCACATGCTACACATTTAATCCAATGATGCATTTGCAATTGATCGAACGGTTGTCCATTGGTCTGATATAGCGTTAGGATCAGTAGATTGATCCCTAGCGGTTCCCTTTCTTTTTTCTGTGTTGGCGTACTTGATTTCTTAAGAAGTGCTATCAAATGAGAGGATAGAAGAGACAAGGTAACGACACACTTAAAGATCAAAATGTTGGATTTTTACGCACTATTTGAAACAAGGTTTCCTCTTTGGCTAAGGTGCGGGAATCAAACCCGATTTTATTCCATAGAGGCCTAATTGGAACAAAATTGGCAGCTTGCATTTACTTATACTCCCACCTTGTGGCATTCACCTTGTCGATTACTGATATTCAATTTGGATAATTTGAACCAAAATCACAAATCAATATATACACCTTCGTCCACTTTGATGCTCTTATTAAAAAAAATTCCCATGTGGATATTATACAAAAGAAAATATACATGTTTCTTTGCTTGTGTTGCTAGGGCATCATTTTAACCAAAAGAACCAACTTCAATTGAATTAGATAGGCAAGATAAGTGGATTTCCAAATCAACACATGAATACACAAACTTTGATGTTAGTAAGTTGGTTTAAAGTGGTTTAAGAGGAAGAGAAGGCCACTATCCATTTTGGAGGTCGACTTATATTGCTTTATGAATATGGTCGATCAAAGCATGGGAACAACATTGATACTGTACGATTGGATATATAACATGCATGTATTACAAGAACATAAAGGAAAATAATTCAACCACATAAGAACCAATGAATAAGTATTACCAATGATTTGATGACAAACTATTTTTGTTAATGACCGGTACACTTTGTAATTTTCATTGTCATACACCTAAGATAGACAATCATTTTCTCTAGAAACCTCTATATAGAGTTTGTTAAACCATATGCTCCAACCAAACTTTTAAGTAAAGTAGAATGAATGCGAACATGCAGACATATAAAGCATAACTCATCTAATGCATAAACTAATCTATGGAGGATTTTGATTTGTTATTTTTCTTTCTCATTGTAGGAATATACACTTAAATAATTTTTAAGTTGAAATGTCTCGAAACGATGTAGCAAATATAACATTCCTTTTAAAAGTTATGATTTAAAGCTCATAGATGTATAGTTGTAAAGAGAAACGTGAAAATTGTATGAAAAAATGGTTTAACCTTAAATTTCAGTTGTGGTGTTATGTGGTTAGTTTTTCTAAGTGCAATATGAAAATATACTAATTAAACAATATGTTTGAAGAAAGGGTTATAAAAAGTAAAACAATGGGATTTATTTTGCTAGTTGTAACAAAAATATTTACTAGCTAGGTCAACTAGTATATTGACAGAATAAGTTATAAATAAATATAAAATATAGTTAATTTGTCCAAGCATAATAGATAAATCTACTAATTAAGATTATGTCTTGACCGAACGAGTCAAGGAAAACTTAACTTAAAATATGACATTTGCTAAGTGTATAAATATGCATGATGGTTGAAATTATAAATTGATAAAAATGAGCAATGTAAATAAGAAAATATGGTTAATATTGCTAAGTGTAACATATTTTGTTTTACTACTTACTCCTATCTTTTGCTGATTTTTTTTGCCAAGTGTGCAGCAATCTCCCCACGCATTGCATCTGCCACACCTCATAGACACTACCGCTCCAACAAGTACTCTAGGAATATCAAATTTATTCATTGCCACCTTCCATGGACAACACTGACATCATCGAGGAATAAGAAGTAATCACGTGCAGGACAAAAAAAATGGAAATATGAAGAGCAAGAGGAAATGAGGAGGACGAGCTCCATCTCACAAACTCCATGCTAGGGTGTGGTGTCTCTACTGTCTAACACCTCCTGAGCTCCATCTCAAAATTTTGCTTCTGCGATCAAAGTGAGAGTATTAAAAAATCTCATTTTTACTACAATTTACTCATCCATGGTGTGGCATCTAACTTATGTTCTCTTTCAATCTTTCCTACCATGTTCGGTAACTAGGTGAGATGATTAAATAGAACTTTGAAGACTCTTATTCTACCCGGATTGTGGTCCCACTTTGTTTTTGGAGGAACAATGTCATTTTTCATAAGAGAAAATTTAATCTCCAATGTGAACAACATATTCATGTACATTTTAGCTTCGTATTTGGTCTACAATTCAATCCATGGAGGGGGTACCCCGTCAAAGACCCGTTTACAAGGAATGTGGGTGTCAGCCTAGTCCTCACATCATGGTGTCTTGAGTTTCTAGACAGTTTGTTTTCCACTTACTTGTTGTTGGCAATTTATGTTCTCATGGGTTTGTGTCTTTGGTTTTGTAGTACTCCCTTTGGTCCTTTGTACTATGCATATAAGATTTGTTTGAAGTCAAACTTCATAAAGTCTGACCAACTTCATAGAAAAATATATTAACATGCACAATATGAAATCAATATCATTAGATGTGTCATGAATTCAATTTTCATATTGGATAAGTTTAGTATTGTCGATGTTGATAATTTTTCATATAAGTATAGTCAAACTTTACAAAGTTTGACTTCAGATAACTCTTATATGTAGAGTAAAAAGGACCAAAAGGAGTAAGTTGGTTGTATACATCCTCTATAACACTATGCACCCTAGTTTTAAAAAGCCTACATTCAATTGAGCTCACCAATTGGAATTGGGTCATCTAATTTTGACCAGGTCAACAATTTCTCAAATCTCTCTCATTCAGTTCTTTTATACTATGCTTTCTAAATTTTAAGGCACCAAAATAAATTAAGGTCTTCAATTTAGAATTGGGTCACCCTATTTTGACTGGGTCAACAATTTCTTAAGGAGATTTCCATTTAATTCTTTTAGTTCCCTATGTTTCCTAATTTTAAAGCCTTTTCATTCAAGTCAGGTATTCAATTTTGAATTTGGTTTATGAATTTGACTAGGCCAATAAATTTTCAAATCAATCAACAACAATCGACATATAAAAACATATCAATCCCACACATCCTTCCACCACCTAGGAAAAATAAGCACCACAATACTATAGCACCAATATAGTACATGCGGCCACCGATGCGAAAATTTCCCCACATAAATATACGTTGGTTAGTGGATAATACAGAACCACACCGTATAGGCCCATCAAATCACCGAATTATAAATAAAGATAAAACACACTATCATCTCCCCCACCCGCCAAACTAAATATTCCATCAGTTCCAAAATATAGGGGGTATTAATTTTTTTTGTAAAGTCAATTTTCTATACTTTAACCAAGTCCAGATAAAAACATCGACATCCACAATATTAAGCAAAAAAAGTATGGAAATTCATTTCATGTTGAATCTAATAATACTGGTTTGATATTATGGATTTTGGTACATTTCTCTTCAAATTCGATCAAACTTAAAAGATTGAATTTTAAAAAAAGTAATACACCTTATATTTTAAAATAGAGTGAGTATTTTTTAAGAAACCCAACAATACTGACGGCGCAGCAAAGCACGCCCAACCCTTCTAGTTTTAGATGATAGGCTAAGGTGGAGTGAATTGTAGAAAACTACCACATTACATCGTAGGTTTGTAGGAAAGACTCTTCTACAAAATTGTTGCAGAAAACACTGATTCTGGGTGTTGGGGATATAACCCCAGGATATAATCCGCACTGAAAGGGCCGGGTTAGGCCGCTGGCGACTCAAGACGACGGGCGTCAGATAGGCCCGAGAGATCAAAGTGTAAGGCTGAAGGGGTGGCTCACAAGATGGGCTAGCTTAGGGCCTGGATCCATAAGGTGTCCCAAAGGTGTAACCCGCCATATGGCAACTTGTCTTACAAGGCAAGGCGGTCTAGAATATGACTCAGTCATGGGTCGTAACCCGACCCGGACTCTTGTAAGTCGGCGGCCTCGACCAGTATGTAAAGGAGAGTCCCCGACATAGAATAGACATGCGAGAATCAATTGATAGCTAGGTCAAGCGACTCCGCTCCCTTGTAATCGAGACACAAGTAATACAAACACAAAGTAGGACGTAGGCTTTTATCTTGATCATGAGAGGCCAAACCTTGGTAAACTCGTGTCTCTCATCCCGCTCAACCCCGTCAAGCTAATCATCGTAGAGATGGACTCACACCTAAGTCCTTTAACTAGGGAATCTGCAGTGAAAAAACCACGATAGTTGGCGCCCACCATGGGGCCAGCACACAGTGGTTTCGAGTTCTCGAAGGGCTCTTTCCCAGGGGTCGAGGGATACATTGTTGGCAGGATGACCAAGAGTCATCGTGGCAAGCTCTACATTGACGAAGCTGGCTAGGGCCCCGAGGCTGACTCAACCGAGTATTGGTACCGGATCCCCTTTGGCGGAATCCATGTCTTCATCGGCAAGATCGGCGGATCTGAGCCTGAGCCGGACATCTAACCGGGCACAAGCCGGGCGGAAGCAAGTTTTTGTGGGCTTCATGCAAGGTGTGGAACTTGCGGAAAAGTTTGTATCTCGAGAATAGACTCTGATCTACTCAGGTGATGAGTCCTCGATTGGAGAAATGGAGTCAATCTATCAGCTTTAGGACGGCGGGCTTGGGGGCTGTTCCAATGGCAAGAGTATTCTGAATCCCTATGAGTCGCCGAGCCAAGCCGCCATCTTCATGGCAGGCACGTCACCGACCATTAATTCTTCGATGGTTGGCGCGACTGCAACAGCTGACCCGGCGGCTGCGGCGGTTGGCGCGTCCGGCTCAGTCAGGCCGTCAGCTCAAGTTTTATCAGATTTGATGGGAACTTTGACGACCCTGCTGGCGACTGAGGTCACGATAGAGAACCAAGCGGAGCGTAATGCAGAGATCGCGAAGCTTAGGGAGCAGATGACCAAGGCACAGGAAGATATCAATGGCGAGAATGCCTCGGATTGAAACAGTACAGGCTCAAAACAATGCTGTGTCGGAGCGCTTGAAAGCAGAGGCCTGGTGTTTAAGTCTGGATCAGAATGCCTCCAATGTAGTCCTTCGGAGGACGCACAAGTTCCGTTTGCCTTTAATCTATGAACCCATGAATCTATTTAACACGCTGGGGACAGGACCAAGTACACCACCGATTATACCCTCGACTGCAAAGACGCCTGCGAATAGGGCGGCGGCTCAGCCTCGTCAGCCAGAGCCGCCCCGTAGAGGCCAGGCCCCGCCTCAGCATTTCGCGACGCCACCGGGTCACTTTTCTAACCCGGTGGATAACATGGTAGCAGTAGCTACACGACTCAATGCGCTCCCGATTAATGGTGAGTCACCCATTGCGGTGGAAGCACGAAATGCTATTGAACTACTCCCTCCGTTCCAAATTACTCGACGCTGAAGTGAATGTATGTAGAACTAAAATACCTCTAGATACATCCATACGTGCGACAAGTAATTTGGAACGGAGGGAGTACTTCAGACAGTGATTGCATAGAAGGAGAAGTATTCATACAGTCACGATTGTGTGCACTCAACTGCTACATCTTGAGCTTGCGTTGGTTTTCCTTGAAGAGGAAAGGGTGATGCAGCAATAGTAGCGTAAGGATTTGCCTCAGTTTTTGAGAACCAAGGTATCAATCCAGTAGGAGGCTCCTCAAAAGTCCCACGCACCTACACAAACAAACCAAGAACTTGCAACCAATGCGATAAAGGGGTTGTCAATCCCTTAACGGCTACTTGCGAAAGTGAGATCTGATAGAGATAGTATGATAAGATAAATATATTTTTGGTATTTTATAATATCGATGCAAAAAGTAAAGATGCAAATAAAAGTAGATTGAAAGCAAATATGATAAGAGATAGACCCGGGGGCCATAGGTTTCACTAGAGGCTTCTCTCAAGATAGCATAAGTATTACGGTGGGTGAACAAATTACTGTCGAGCAATTGATAGAAAAGCAAATAGTTATGAGATTACCTAGGCATGATCATGTATATAGGCATCATGTTCGCAACAAGTTGACCGACTCCTGCTTGCACCTACTACTATTACTCCACACATTGACCGACTCCTGCCAGCATCTAGAGTATTAAGTTTATAAGAACAGAGTAACGCATTAAGCAAGATGACATGATGTAGAGGGATAAACTCATGCAATATGATATAAACCCCATCTTTTTATCCTCGATGGCAACAATACAATACGTGCCTTGCAACCCTTTCTGTCACTGGGTAAGGACACCGCAAGATTGAACCCAAAGCTAAGCACTTCTCCCATGGCAAGAAAGATCAATCTAGTAGGCCAAACCAAACTGATAATTCGAAGAGACTTGCAAAGATTACTCAATCATACATAAAAGAATTCAGAGGAGATTCAAATACTTCTCATAGATAAACTTGATCATAAACCCACAATTCATCGGATCTCGATAAACACACCGCAAAAAGAGATTACATCGAATAGATCTCCACAAGAGAGGGGGAGAACATTGTATTGAGATCCAAAAAGAGAGAAGAAGCAATCTAGCTAATAACTATGGACCCGAAGGTCTGTGGTAAACTACTCACAACTCATCGGAAGGGCTATGGTGTTGATGTAGAAGCCCTCCATGGTCGATTCCCCCTCCGGCGGAGCACCGGCGAAGGCTCCAAGATGGGATCTCGCGGATACAGAAGGTTATGGCGGTGTAAATTGTGTTTCGGGTGCTCCCTGGATGTTTTTGGGGTACGTAGGCTTATATAGGAGGAAGAAGTACGTCGGTGGCCGCCCGAGGGGCCCACGAGACAGGGGGCGCACCCTACCCTCTCGTGGCCGCCTCGACTACTTCTTGACTTGCACTCCAAGTCCTCTGGATCACGTTGGTTCCAAAAATCACGCTTCCGAAGGTTTCATTCCGTTTGGACTCCGTTTGGACTCCGTTTGATATTCCTTTTCTTCGAAATACTAAAATAGGCAAAAAAAAAGCAATACGGGCTGGGCCTCCGGTTAGTAGGTTAGTCCCAAAAATGATAATAATATGTAAAATAAAGCCCATAAACATCCAAAAGGGGCAATATAATAGCATGGAACAATCAAAAATTAGAGATACGTTGGAGACGTATCAAGCATCCCCAAGCTTAATTCCTGCTCGTCCTCGAGTAGGTAAATGATAAAAACATAATTTTTGATGTGGAATGCTACCTAGCATAATTCTCAATGTAATTTTATTTATTGTAGCATGAATGTTCAGATCCAAATGATTCAAGATAAAATCTTATAAAACATAAAAATAATAATGCTTCAAAGCATACTAACAAATAATCATGTCCTATCAAAATAGCATAGCCAAAGAAAGCTTATCCCTACAAAATCATATAGTTAGGCCATGCTTCATTTTCATTACACAAAATACTCCCGTCATGCACAACCCCAATGACGAGCCGAGCAATTGTTTCATACTTTTTAATGCGCTTCAGCTTTTTCAACTCTTACGCAATACATGAGCGTAAGCCATGGACATGGCACTTAGGTGGTAAAAATGGTGGTTGTGAGGACAAAAAGAGGGAGAAGATAGTCTCTCATCAACTAGGCGTATCAACGGGCTATGGAGATGCCCATCAATAGATATCAATGTGAATGAGTAGGGATTGCCATGCAACGGATGCACTAGAGCTACAAATATATGAAAGCTCAACAAAAAGAACTAAGTGGGTGTGCATCCAACTCGCTTGCTCACGAAGACCTAGGGCATTTTGAGGCAGCCCATCATTGGAATATACAAGCGAAGTTCTATAATGAAAAATTCCCACTACTATATGAAAGTGACAACATAGGAGACTCTCTATCATGAAGATCATGGTGCTATTTTGAAGCACAAGTGCAGAAAAAGAGAGAGTAGCATTGTCCCTTCTCTCTCTTTTTCTCTCATTTTATTTTTTTCTTTTTTAGTTTCTTTTTTTCTTTTTTTTCTATGGCCTCTCTTTTTTTCTTTTTCTTTTTGGCCTTTTTTTGTAAAGTCTGAAGTCTCATCCCGACTTGTGGGGGAATCATAGTCTTCATCATCCTTTCCTCACCGAGACAATGCTCAAATAATGAAGATCATCACACTTTTATGGATTTACAACTCAAGAATTACAACTCAAAGCTAGAACAAAATATGACTCTATATGAATGCCTCCGGCGGTGTACCGGGATATGCAATGAATCAAGAGTGACATGTATGAAAATTATGAAGGTGGCCTTGCCACAAATATGATGTCAACTACATGATCATGCAAAAGAGCAATATGACAATGATGAAACGTGTCATAATAAACGGAACGGTGGAAAGTTGCATGGCAATATATCTCGGAATGGCTATGGAAATGCCATATAGGTAGGTATGGTGGCTGTTTTGAGGATGGTAAATAATGGGTTCAATACCGGCGAAAGTTGTGCGGTAATAAGAAAGGCTAGCAAAGTGGAAGGACGAGTGTGTGTATATCCATGGACTCACATTAGTCATAAAGAACTCATATACTTATTGCAAAAGTCTACTTATCCCTCGAAGCAAAGTACTACTACGCATGCCCCAAGAGGGATATATTGGTAGGATAAGACCATCGCTCGTCCCCGACTGCCACTCATAAGGAAGACAATCAAAAGAGCACCTCATGCACCAAATATGTCACACAACTTTTACCATACGTGCATGCTACGAGACTTGCCAACTTCAAAAAAAGTATTTCTCAATTTCATAATTATCCACTAGCATGACCCTAATATTACTACCTTTATATATCAAAACAATTATCAAGCATCAAATTGATCCTAGTGTTTTAATGCACTTTCTATGATAGTTTTTATTATACCCAACTTGGATGCTCATCATTCTAGGACAAAATTTGTAACCATATCAAATACCATGCTGTTCTAAGAGACTCTAAAAATAATATAAGTGAAGCATGAGAGACTAATAATTTCTATAAAATCAAGCCACCGCCGCGCTCTAAAAAATATAAGTGAAGCACTAGAGCAAAAACTATCAATCTCAAAAGATATAAGTGAAGCACATAGAGTGTTCTAGCAAATTCTAATCAAATAGGCTTCTCCCAAAAGGTGTGTACAGAAAGGATGATTGTGGTAAACTAAAAAGCAAAGACTAATATAATACATGGCGCTCCAAGCAAAACACATATCATGAGGCGAATAAAAATATAGATCCAAGTAAAGTTACCAATGAACAAAGACGAAATACGGGATGGCTTCCTGGGGCCTCCCCAAGCTTAGGATTTTGCCTATATTTGAATATCTTGGGTGCCATGGGAATCCCCAAGCTTAGGCTTTTGCCACTCCTTATTCCATAGTCCATAAAAGCTTTACCCAAAACTTGAAAACTTCACAACACAAAACTCAACAGGAAATCTTATAAGCTTCGTTAGTGAAAGAAAACAAAACCACCACATAAGGTACTGTAATGAACTCATTCTTTATTTATTTTGGTGTTAAACCTACTGTATTCCAAGTTCTCTATGGTTCATACCCTTACATACTAGCCATAGATGCATCAAAATAAGCAAACAACACACGAAAAACAGAATCTGTCAAAAACAGAACAGTCTGTAGCAATCTGTAACTAACGCAAACTTATGGAACTCTAAAAATCCTACCAAAATAGGACGTACTGGAAAATTTCTTTATTGATCAGAAGCAAAAAAAATCAATGCAAAATCACGTTTCTGTGATTTATTGAATTTTTTCTCGTGAGCGCAAAGTTTCTGTTTTTCAGCAGAATCAAATCAACTATCATCATAGTTTATCCTATAGGTTCTACTTGGCACAAACACTAATTAAAAGATAAAAACACATCTAAGAAGAAAGTAGATGCAAAATTTATTACTAAAAAGGAACAAAAACAAAAAACATAAAGAAAATTGGGTTGCCTCCCAACTAGCGCTATCGTTTAACGCCCCTAGCTAGGCATAAAAGCGAAGATAGATCTAAGTACTGCCATCTTTGGCACCTTATTCATATGTAGCTCGCATGATAGATTCATAATGTAATTTGACTTTATTTCTTGGAAAGTTCTCCATGCCTTTCTTTAGTGGAAATTGGAATCTAATATTCCCTTCCTTCATATCAATAATAGCACCAATCGTTCTAAGGAAAGGTCTACCAAGAATAATAGGGCAAGAAAGATTGCAATCTATATCAAGAATGATAAATCTACGGGCACCAAATTTCTATTTGCAACAATGAGAACATCATTGATCCTTCCCATTGGCTTTTTAATGGTGGAATCCGCAAGGTGCAAATTTAAAGAGCAATCATCAAGATCATGGAAACCTAGAATATCACATAAAGTTTTCGGAATCGTGGAAACACTAGCACCCAAATCACATAAAGCAAAACACTCATGATCTTTAATTCTAATCTTTATAGTAGGTTCCCACTCATCATTAAGTTTTCTAGGTATAGAAACTTCCGAATTAAGTTTTTCATCATAAGATTGCAACAAGGCATCAACAATACGTTTGGTAAAAGATTTATTTTGACTATAAGCATGTGGAGAATTAACAACGGATTGCAACAAGGAAATACAACCTTCTAAAGAACAATTATCATAATCAAATTCCTTGAAATCTGAGATAGTGGGTTCAATGCTATTTAAAGTCATGACCTCTCCAATCCCACTTTTACCAAATTTAGCATCAAGATCTAAAAACTCCAAATTTTTGGGACGCCTTCTAGCTAAAGCTGACTCATCTTCAATCCCATTATTATCAAGATTCATATTGCAAAACAAAGATCTAAGAGGAGACACATCAATAACTTTAAGATCTTCATCATTATTTTCATGGAAACTAGAAGAACACGCCTTTATAAAGCTATCTTTCTTAGCACGCAATCTAGCGGTTCTTTCCTTGCATTCGTCAATGGAAATTCTCATTACTTTGAGAGACTCATTGATATCATGATTAGGGGAAGAAGATCTAAGTTTAAGAGAATCAACATCAAGTGAAAGTCTATCAACGTTCCTAGCCAAATCATCAACTTTGAGCAACTTTTCTTCAAGCAAGGCATTAAAATTCTTTTGAGAAATCATAAATTCTTTCACACTATTCTCAAAATCAAAGGGCATCTTATAAAAATTACCATAAGAATTATTTTAGGAATTTCCATAATTATTAGAGGAATTACTAGGGAACGGTCTAGAATTAAAGTTTCCTCTATAAGCGTTGTTTACAAAACTATTCCTACCAACAAAATTCACATCCATAGATTCATTATTATTCTCAATCAAAGTAGAAAAGGCATATCATTGGGATCAAGAGGAGTATTTTTAGTAGCAAAAATTTTCATAAGTTCATCCATCTTTCCACTCAAAACATTGATTTCTTCTATAGCATGCACTTTTTTACTAGAAGATCTTTCGGTATGCCATTGAGAATAATTTGCCATAATATTATCAAGAAGTTTTGTAGCATCTCCTAACGTGCTTTCCATAAACGTGCCTCCCGCGGCCGAATCTAAGAGATTTCTAGAAGCAAAGTTCAAACCGGCATAAATTTTTTGTATGATCATCCATAAATTCAAACCATGAGTAGGGAAATTGCGAATCATCAATTTCATTCTTTCCCAAGATTGGGCAACATGCTCATGATCAAGTTGTTTAAAATTCATAATATCATTCCTAAGAGTGATAATCTTAGCGGGAGGAAAATACTTAGAGATAAAAGCATCTTTGCACTTGTTCCAAGAATCAATACTATTTTTAGGCAAAGACGAAAACCAAACTTTAGCACAATCTCTAAGTGAAAACGGAAATAACTTAAATTTAACAATATCATTATCTGTATCTTTCTTCTTTTGCATATCACACAAATCAACAAAGTTGTTTAGATGAGTAGCGACATCTTCACTAGGAAGGCCGGCGAATTGATCTTTCATAACAAGATTCAGCAAAGCAGTATTGATTTCACAAGACACAACATCATTAAGAGGAGCAATCGGAGTACTAAGGAAATCATTATTATGGGTATTGGAGAAATCATACAATTTGGTATTATCTTGCGCCAAGGCAACAAGTAATCCAACACACAAGCAAACAGAAAAAAGGCAAGCAAAAAGAGAGAGAGAGATTGGGAAAGAGAGGCCAAATAAAACAACAAGGGTGAAGTGGGGGAGAGGAAAAAGAAAGGCAAATGGCAAATAATGTAAATGCGACGGAGATAGGTTTGTGATGGGTACTTGTTATGTCTTGACTTGAGCGAAGATCTCCTTGAGCTTGCGTTGGTTTTCCTTGAAGAGGAAAGGGTGATGCAGCAATAGTAGCGAAAGTATTTCCCTTAGTTTTTGAGAACCAAGGTATCAATCCAGTAGGAAGCTCCTCAAAAGTCCCACACACCTACACAAACAAACCAAGAACTTGCAACCAATGCGATAAAGGGGTTGTCAATCCCTTCACGGCCACTTGCAAAAGTGAGATCTGATAGAGATAGTATGATACGATAAATATATTTTTGGTATTTTATAACATAGATGCAAAAATTAAAGATGCAAATAAAAGTAGATTGAAAGCAAATATGATAAGAGATAGATCCGGGGGCCATAGGTTTCACTAGAGGCTTTTCTCAAGATAGCATAAGTATTACGGTGGGTGAACAAATTACTGTCGAGCAATTGATAGAAAAGCGAATAGTTATGAGATTATCTAGGCATGATCATGTATATAGGCATCATGTCCGCAACAAGTAGACCGACTCCTGCATGCATCTACTACTATTACTCCACACATCGACCGACTCCTGCCTGCATCTAGAGTGATAAGTTCATAAGAATAGAGTAACACATTAAGCAAGATGACATGATGTAGAGGGAGAAACTCATGCAATATGATATAAACCCCATCTTTTTATCCTCGATGGCAACAATACAATACATGCCTTGAAACCCTTTCTGTCACTGGGTAAGGACACCGCAAGATTGAACCCAAAGCTAAGCACTTCTCCCATGGCAAGAAAGATCAATCTAGTAGGCCAAACCAAACTGATAATTCGAAGAGACTTGCAAAGATAACTCAGTCATACATAAAAGAATTCAGAGGAGATTCAAATACTTCTCATAGATAAACTTGATCATAAACCCACAATTCATCGGATCTCGACAAACACACCACAAAAAGAGATTACATCAAATAGATCTCCACAAGAGAGGGGGAGAACATTGTATTGAGATCCAAAAAGAGAGAAGAAGCCATCTAGCTAATAACTATGGACCCAAAGGTCTGTGGTAAACTACTCACAACTCATCGGAAGGGCTATGGTGTTGATGTAGAAGCCCTCCGTGGTCGATTCCCCCTCCGGTGGAGCGCCGACGGAGGCTCCAAGATGGGATCTCGCGGATACAAAAGGTTACGGCGGTGTAAATTGTGTTTCGGGTGCTTCCTGGATGTTTTCGGGGTACGTAGGCTTATATAGGAGGAAGAAGTACGTCAGTGGCTGATGTCTACTACACAACCTTCTTCTTGTAGACATTGTTGGGCCTGCAAGTGCACAGGTTTGTAGGACAGTAGCAAATGTCCCTCAAGTGGATGACCTAAGGTTTGTAGGAGGCGTAGGATGAAGATGGTCTCTCTCAAACAACCCTGCAACCAAATAACAAAGAGTCTCTTGTGTCCCCAACACACCCAATACAATGGTAAATTGTATAGGTGCACTAGTTCGGCGAAGAGATGGCGATACAAGTGCAATATGGGTGGTAGATAAAGGTATTTGTAATCTGAAATTATAAAAACAGCAAGGTAACAAGTGGTAAAAGTGAGCGTAAATGGTATTGCAATGATAGGAAACAAGGCCTAGGGTTCATACTTTCACTAGTGCAAGTTCTCTCAACAATAATAACATAGATAGATCATATAATAATCCCTCAACATGCAACAAAGAGTCACTCCAAAGACACTAATAGCAGAGAACGAACGAAGAGATTATGGTAGGGTACGAAACAACCTCAAAGTTATTCTTTTGGATCAATCTATTCAAGAGTTCGTACTAAAATAACACCTTAAGACACAAATCAACCAAAACTCTAATGTCACCTAGATACTCCATTGTCACCTCAAGTATCCATGGGCATGATTATATGATATGCATCACACAATCTCAGATTCATCTATTCAACCAACACAAAGTACTTCAAAGAGTGCCCCAAAGTTTCTACCGGAGAGTCAAGAACGTGTGCCAACCCCTATGCATAGGTTCATGGGTGGAACCCGCAAGTTGGTCACCAAAACATACATCAAGAGGCACATGATATCCCATTGTCACCACAGATAAGCACGGCAAGACATACATCAAGTGTTCTCATAAAAGACTCAATCCGATAAGATAACTTCAAAGGGGAAACTCAATTCATCACAAGAGAGTAGAGGGGGAGAAACATCATAAGATCCAACTACAATAGCAAAGCTCGGGATACATCAAGATCGTGCCATAGAGGGAACACGAGAGAGAACACGAGAGAGAGAGAGAGATCAAACACATAGCTACTGGTACATACCCTCAGCCTCGAGGGTGAACTACTCCCTCCTCGTCATGGATAGCGCTGGGATGATGAAGATGGCCACCGGTGATGGATCCCCCCTCCGGCAGGGTGCCGGGAAGGGCACCCGAGAGGTTTTTGGTGACTACAGAGGCTTGCGGCGGCGGAACTCCTGATCTATCTTGATATTCGATGGTTTTAGGGTACGAGGAAATATATAGGCGAAAGAAGTCGGTCGGGGGGTGCTTGAGGAGTCCACGAGACAGGGGGGCGCCCTCCTATCTCGTGGCCTCCTCGAGGATCTTCTGACTTGATCTCCAAGTCTCCAAGATGATAATCTTCCAAAAAATCACGTTTCCGAAGGTTTCATTCCATTTGGACTCCGTTTGATATTCCTTTTCTTCGAAACACTGAAACAGGCAATAAAACAACAATATGGGTTGGGCCTCCGGTTAATAGGTTAGTACCAAAAGTAATATAAAAGTTTATAATAAAGCCCATAATCATTCAAAACAGATAATATAATAGCATGGAATAATCAAAAATTATAGATACATTGGAGACGTATCAAGCATCCCAAGCTTAATTCCTGCTCGTCCTCGAGTAGGTAAATGATAAAAACAGAATTTTTGATGTGGAATGCTACCTAGCATGATTCTCAATGTAATTTTCTTTATTGTGGCATGAATGTTCAGATCCAAATGATACAAGATAAAAGCTTATAAAACATAAAAAATAATAATGCTTCAAAACATACTAACAAATAATCATGTCCTATCAAAATAGCATAGCCAAAGAAAGCTTATCCCTACAAAATCATATAATTAGGCCATGCTTCATTTTCATTACACAAAATAATCCCATGATGCACAACCCCGATGACGAGCCGAGCAATTGTTTCATACTTTTTAACGCGCTTCAGCTTTTTCAACTCTTACACAATACATGAGCGCAAGCCATGGACATAGCACTATTGTGGTGAATGGTGGTGGTTGTGAGGACAAAAAGTGGGAGAAGATAGTCTCACATCAACTAGGCGTATCAACGGGCTATGGAGATGCCCATCAATAGATATCAATGTGAGTGAGTAGGGATTGCCATGCAACGGGTGCACTAGAGCTATAAATATATGAAAGCTCATCAAAAAGAACTAAGTGGGTGTGCATCCAACTTGCTTGCTCACGAAGACCTAGGGCATTTTGAGGAAGTCCATCGTTGGAATATACAAGCCAAGTTCTATAATGAAAAATTCCCACTTAGTATATGACAGTGACAACATAGGAGACTCTCTATCATGAAGATCATGGTGCTACTTTGAAGCACAAGTGTGGAAAAAGAGATAGTAGCATTGTCCCTTCTCTCTTTTTCTCTCATTTTATTTATTTATTTATTTCCCTTTTTTTCTTTCTCTTTTTTTCTTTTTTTTTCTTTTCTTTTTTTTTTTCTTTTTGGTGGGCTTCTTTGGCCTCTTTTATTTTTATAAAGTCCGAAGTATCATCCCGACTTGTGGGGGAATCATAGTCTTCATCATCCTTTCCTCACCGAGACAATGCTCTAATAATGAAGATCATCATACTTTTATGGATTTACAACTCAAGAATTACAACTCAAAGCTAGAACAAGATATGACTCTATATGAATGCCTCCGACGGTGTACCGGGATATGCAATGAATCAAGAGCGACATGTATGAAAATTATGAAGGTGGTCTTGCCACAAATACGATGTCAACTACATGATCATGCAAAAAGCAATATGACAATGATGGAACGTGTCATAATAAACGGAACGGTGGAAAGTTGCATGGCAATATATCTCGGAATGGCTATGGAAATGCCATAATAGGTAGGTATGATGGCTGTTTTGAGGAAGGTAAATAATGAGTTCAATACCGGCGAAAGTTGCGCGGTAATAAGAGAGGCTAGCAAAGTGGAAGGATGAGTGTGCGTATATCCATGGACTCACATTAGTCATAAAGAACTCATATACTTATTGCAAAAGTCTACTTAGCCCTCGAAGCAAAGTACTACTACGCATGCCCCAAGAGGGATAGATTGGTAGGAAAAGACCATCGCTCGTCCCCGACTGCCACTCATAAGGAAGACAATCAAAAGAGCGCCTCATGCAACAAATTTGTCACACAACTTTTGTCATACATGCATGTTACGGGACTTGCCAACTTCAACAAAAGTATTTCTCAATTTCATAATTATCCACTAGCATGACCCTAACATTACTACCTTTATATCTCAAAACAATTATCAAGCAACAAATTGATCATAGCATCCAATTCACTTACTATGATAGTTTTCATTCAAATTACCATGCTGTTTAAGACTCTCAAAATAATATAAGTGAAGCATGAGAGACTAGCAATTTCTTCAAAATATAACCACCGCCGTGCTCTAAAAGATATAAGTGAAGTACTAGAGCAAACGACAAACTACTCCAACAAGATATAAGTGAAGATCAATGAGTAGCTAAATAATTATGCAACTATGTGAAGACTCTCTCTCATTAAAGAATTTCAGATCTTGGCATTGTATTCAAGCAGCAAGAAAAACAAAATAAAATGGCATTGCAAGGATAGCACAACTCATGTGAAGAAGCAAAAACTTAGGCTCAACCGATACTAACCGATAGTTGTTGAAGAAGAAAGGTGGGATGCCTACCGGGGCATCCCCAAGCTTAGATTCTTGAGACTTCTTGAAATATTATATTGGGGTGCCTTGGGCATCCCCAAGCTTGAACTTTTGTGTCTCCTTAATTCCTCTCATATCATGGTTTCTCATTTTATCAAAAGCTTCATTCACAACAAACTCAAAAAGAACTCGTGAGATAGGTTAGTATAAACGAATGCAAAACCTTATCATTTTCTACTGTAACAAAGCACTAAAATTATTATTCAACATTTCATAATAAATGTCTCTGCAAATTTAATACTCCCATCCTCAAATAGAATCACTAAACAAGCAAACATATGCAAACAATGCAAACATAACAGCAATCTGTCAAAACAGTACAGTCTGTAAAGAATGCAAGAGTATCAATACTTCCCCGACTCCAAAAATTATGAAATAAAATTCCCACTGTAATGAATTTATCGGAGCTCAATATGCAAAAAGATTCAATGTTATACCATTCTCTGACTTTTCTAGGGAATTTTTGCAACAGTGATAAACTTTCTGTTTTCAAACAGCAACATGTATACTAGCAAAATAAGCATGGCAAAGGCTATCCTTGACTTTTTTATTGAAACTAAAGATGCAAAACATTAATCTAACTAACAGAAATCAAATACTAACAAGATAAAATGACGATCCAAGCAAAACACATATCATGTGGCGAATAAAAATATAGCTCCAAGTAAAGTTACCGATGAACGAAGACGAAAGAGGGGATGCCATCCGGGGCATCCCCAAGCTTAGGCTCTTGGTTGTCCTTGAATATTACCTTGGGGTGCCTTTGGCATCCCCAAGCTTAGGCTCTTGCCACTCCTTATTCCATAGTCCATCGAATCTTTACCCAAAACATGAAAACTTCAACCACACAAAACTTAACACAAAACTCGTAAGCTCCGTTAGTATAAGAAAATAAATCACCACTTAGGTACTGTAACGAACTCAATCTAAATTCATATTGGTGTAAAACCTACTATATTATAGCTTCTCTATGGTTCATACCCTCTGATACTTCTCATAGATTCGTCAAAATAAGCAAACAACACAATGAAAACAGAATCTGTCAAAAACAGAACAGTCTGTAGTAATCTATATCAAACGTATACTTATGAAACCCCAAAAATTATGAAATAAATTGGTGGACATGAGTGATTTGTCTATTAATCATCTTCAAAAAGAATCAACCTAAAATCGCTCTCCAGTAAAAACTGGCAGCTATTCTCGTGAGCGCAAAAGTTTCTGTTTTTCACAGCAAGATCACATAAACTTCACCCAAGTCTTCCCAAAGGTTCTACTTGGCACTTTATTGAAACAAAAGCTATAAAATATTATTACTACAGTAGCATAATCATGTTAACACACAAAAACAGTAAGGGTAAGTATTGGGTTGTCTCCCAACAAGCGCTTTTCTTTAATGCCTTTCTAGCTAGGCATGATGATGACAATGCTGCTCACATAAAAGATAAGAATTGAAACATAAAGAGAGCATCATGAAGAATATGACTAGCACATTTAAGTCTAACCCACTTCCTATGCATAGGGATTTTATGATCAAACAACTTATGGGAACAATAATCAACTAGCAAAGGAAGGTAAAACAAGCATAGCTTCAAAATTTTCAACATATAGAGAGGAAACTTGACATTATTGCAATTCCTACAAGCATATATTCATCCCTCATAATAATTTTCAGTAGCATCATGAATGAATTCAACAATATAACCATCACCTAAAGCATTCTTTTCATGATCTACAAGCATAGAAAATTTACTACTCTCCACATAAGCAAAATTCTTCTCATTCGGAAAAGTGGGAGTATCATAAGAGACTTGAACACTAAAAATTGTTTCCACATTAAAAGAGTAATGTTCAGAAAAAGGGTAATCATAATCATGACAATATTTGTAAATATAATCCTCACTACTTTTTATAGCATAAGTTTCATCACAATAATCATCATAAGTAGCAACTTCGTTCTCATCATAATCGATTGAATCCTCTCCCAAGATAGTGGAATCACTAAATAAAGTTGACACTCTTCCAAATCCACTTTCATATTCATCACAATAAAGTTCAACATCCTCCAAAATAGTGGGATCAATACTACCTAAAGTTTACACTCTTCCAAACCCACATCATAGGTAGGAGGCATGCTATCATCATAACAACTTTGCATATCAAACCTTGGGGTGCTAAAAATATCATCTTCATTAAACGTAGCATCCCCAAGCTTGGGACAAACATTAATTTCAGAAAATATATTCTCAAATATTTCATACTCATCAAACATAGCTTCCCCAAGCTTGGTCCCTTTCATATCATAAGCATAATCACTCTCATCATTAAAAATATGGATAGCACCAATAGTAAAGCAAATATCATCATCACAATGAGTAGTAGGAGCAACATCATTTGGGAGGGATACCTTTTTACCTTTGCTGTCCCTTCTCTTCCCTTTCTTCTTCACATTATGTGTGGGTTCAACCTTCTTTATTGATGGGATTGGTTGAATAGAAAGCTCCTCCTTGTTACCTAAATCATCATAAGAAATAATAGGAGGAGGTTGGGAAGTCTCTTCCCTTTCATTAGTATTCTCTTCATCTTCTATTTGCTTTCTTTTCTTTAGGTAATTGGCAATATAAGGATTTTCAATGCAATTCACCGCACAAAACATATAAATTTTTTCTAGATCAATATCAAGGAAATGCCTAAGATTAAATTCTGGAATAGGCTTAGTTAAACGTTTCAACTCTTCACAACCCAAAAGCAATCTAAGTTCATTGTAATGAGAAGGGGAGATCAAATCATCACAATTTTTGGACACGATCCGATCATGAAACAATTTGCATTGGAGGTGTAAATGATCTTGTTTATTGCAAAATTCACAACGGGAAAGATATCTTAAATTCTCCGCACTCTTATCTATCCTTTCTTGCAACCTCTTAGTTCCTAAATACTTATGCTTCTTGCAATATATATCTTCTCTATTTGGTGTGTTCATGCAAACATGCACTCCACAAAAGTTGACATGCTCATAAGATATATTTTCATCATGACTAGAGCAATCATCATTAGTACTATGGATATTCAAGGAGTTTATACTAACAACATTGCAATCATGCTCATCATTCAAAGATTTAATACCAAGCATTTCAAAGCATTCTTCTTCTAGCACTTGAGCACAATTTTCCTTTCCATCAAACTCACGAAAGATATTAAAAAGACGAAGCGTATGAGACAAACTTAACTCCATTTTTTTGTAGTTTTCTTTTATAAACTAAACTAGTGATAAAACAAGAAACAAAAAGATTCGATTGCAAGATCTAAAGATATACCTTCAAGCGCTAACCTCCCCGGCAACAGCGCTATAAAAGAGCTTGATGTCTACTACACAACCTTCTTCTTGTAGACGTTGTTGGGCCTGCAAGTGCACAGGTTTGTAGGACAGTAGCAAATTTCCCTCAAGTGGATGACCTAAGGTTTATCAATCCGTAGGAGGCGTAGGATGAAGATGGTATCTCTCAAACAACCCTGCAACCAAATAACAAAGAGTCTCTTGTGTCCCCAACACACCCAATACAATGGTAAATTGTATAGGTGCACTAGTTCGGCGAAGAGATGGTGATACAAGTGCAATATGGATGGTAGATAAAGGTATTTGTAATCTGAAATTATAAAAACAGCAAGGTAACAAGTGGTAAAAGTGAGCGTAAACGGTATTGCAATGATAGGAAACAAGGCCTAGGGTTCATACTTTCACTAGTGCAAGTTCTCTCAACAATAATAACATAGATAGATCATATAATAATCCCTCAACATGCAACAAAGAGTCACTCCAAAGACACTAATAGCGGAGAACGAACGAAGAGATTATGGTAGGGTACGAAACCACCTCAAAGTTATTCTTTCCGATCAATCTATTCAAGAGTTCGTACTAAAATAACACCTTAAGACACAAATCAACCAAAACCCTAATGTCACCTAGATACTCCATTGTCACCTCAAGTATCTGTGGGCATGATTATATGATATGCATCACACAATCTCAGATTCATCTATTCAACCAACACAAAGTACTTCAAAGAGTGCCCCAAAGTTTCTACCGGAGAGTCAAGAACGTGTGCCAACCCCTATGCATAGGTTCATGGGTGGAACCCGCAAGTTGGTCACCAAAACATACATCAAGAGGCACATGATATCCCATTGTCACCACAGATAAGCACGGCAAGACATACATCAAGTGTTCTCATAAAAGACTCAATCCGATAAGATAACTTCAAAGGGGAAACTCAATTCATTACAAGAGAGTAGAGGGGGAGAAACATCATAAGATCCAACTACAATAGCAAAGGTCGGGATACATCAAGATTGTGCCATAGAGGGAACACGAGAGAGAACACGAGAGAGAGAGATCAAACACATAGATACTGGTACATACCCTCAGCCTCGAGGGTGAACTACTCCCTTCTCGTCATGGATAGCGCCGGGATGATGAAGATGGCCACCGGTGATGGATCCCCCCCTCCGGCAGGGTGTCGGGAAGGGCTCCTGAGAGGTTTTTGGTGGCTAAAGAGGCTTGTTGTGGCGGAACTCCCGATATATCTTGATATTCGATGGTTTTAGGGTATGAGGGAATATATAGGCGAAAGAAGTCAGTCGGGGGGTGCTCGAGGGGTCCAGGAGACAGGGGGCGCGCCCAGTAGGGGGGGGCCCTCCTATCTCGTGGCCTCCTTGAAGATCTTCTGACTTGATCTCCAAGTCTCCAAGATGATAATCTTCCAAAAAATTGCTGAAGGTTTCATTCCGTTTGGACTCCGTTTGATATTCCTTTTCTTCGAAATACTGAAACAGGCAATAAAACAGCAATATGGGCTGGGCCTCCGGTTAATAGGTTAGTCCCAAAAGTAATATAAAAGTGTATAATAAAGCCCATAATCGTTCAAAACAGATAATATAATAGCATGGAACAATCAAAAATTATAGATACGTTGGAGACGTATCAGTGGCCGCCCGAGGGGCCCACGAGATAGGGGGTGCGCCCTATAGGGGGGCGCCCTACCCTCTCGTGGCCGCCTCGGCTGCTTCTTGACTTGCACTCCAAGTCCTCTGGATCACGTTCGTTCCAAAAATCACGCTTCTGAAGGTTTCATTCCGTTTGGACTCCGTTTGATATTCCTTTTCTTCGAAATACTGAAATAGGCAAAAAAACAGCAATACGGGCTGGGCCTCTGGTTAGTAGGTTAGTCCCAAAAATGATAATAATGTGTAAAATAAAGCCCATAAACATCCAAAAGGGGTAATTTAATAGCATGGAACAATCAAAAATTATAGATACGTTGGAGACGTATCATCAACTCCCCTGTCGAGTCATAGTTACAACCGGCATGTTGAGTCGCCCGCGATCTCCAGTAGTGAGCGACGCCGCAACCTGCCCCAGGCTAACCCGCCCCTAAACCCACGGGCAGATGTTCAAACAGTTGTAGATGAGGCAAGAGCCTGTCGAGGAGTGGAGGTGGCGAACCAGGGGGCTTATCAACAGCCGCCAATGATTTCTTCAGCTTTGGTAGGTGCCGGGTCAAGTACCTGAACCATTGGGGTCCCGTGTTTGGTGCCGGCTCTACGAAACAAGCGTTTGCCCAAGGATTTTAAGGGCCCTTGCAGGTGCCTAATTACATGCCGGACCTCCCTCCGGAGGCTTGGGTTGAAAGTTACGAGTTGGCCATGGAGATGTTAGACGTCAGTGATGCAGTTTGTGGCAAGTATTTCACCATGATCTTGGAAGGTCTGGCTCGCACATGGCTGAGCATGCCTCCTAACTCCATCAATACTTGGGGCAGAGTTGAAGGATAGCTTTATCAAGAATTTCCAAGGTACTTGTGAACATCCCCTGATAATTGTTGATTTGGAGCACTATGTGCAACGTGAGGGCGAGTCAGCTCATCATTGGGCTCTCCGGGTTGCGACCATCATCCATTCTTCGGACAGTATTGGGGCGGCTGAGGTTGTGCTGCTTTTGGAACAGAACTGTCAATTTGACCCCCTCAAGAAGAAGCTAGGGCGACTTAAGCGTAAGTGTACATATATGGGCAAGCTTATGGATGTGCTTACCAGGTATGGAGACTCTGATACTACTAAAGATCCAAGTTCTGATGATGATAAATCTAGTAAGAACAAGAGAAACGGCGGTGGCAAGGTCCAGCAGAAACATGCCCCAGCTCAGCATGGCAATCAGAATAATCAAGGCATTGGAGGGAAGCGTAAATATTCGGATGACGGGTCAAATTTCGTGGCTAACACCAATACCGGGTCAAAGAATCAACGTCGTAATAAAAATGGCAAGTCATCGCAGAGTCTGGAGGAAATGCTTAATGGTCCTTGTCCAAAGCACAGTTTTCCTAATAAGTCGTCTTCTCATGTTTGGAAAGATAGTTATATCATGAGGGAGTTTAAAAACCAGACGTTTCACCAGCATAACGGAGGGCCGCCCGGCGGGTCAAGTCCCAGGTCTCAAGGCTCCGACTTCAGTGGTGGCGGCTCAGGTGCTGGATATCTGGTCAAGGTAACCATGGTAGTCATAATCATCTGTTTGGTCAGGGTAGCCAGCATCAAAACAATCAGTCAGGATATCAGAGTAATCCGAAACAGCTTAATGGTGGTCAATACCACGTCTTCACTACGAACACGTGTAAGCATAATCAGAAGGTTCATAAGAGAGCAGTCAACACAATTGAACCGGCAGTGCCTCAGTACTTATGATGGTCAAAACACGTAATCACGTGGAGCCGGGCAGATCACCCGCCCCAGGTTGATGATCCAGGTCATCTAGCATTTGTGGTGGCCCCTCAAGTGGGCGGTTATAAATTCACAAAGGTGCTTATCGATGGTGGCAGCAGCATCAACATATTGTACTATGATACTTTTTGTCGGATGAGTTTGACAGATAAGGATCTTAAGTCGTCCTCTACGGTGTTCCCATGGAGTGGTGCCTAGCAAGTTGGCTTACCTAGTCGGAAAGATTTCCCTGCAAGTAGCTTTTGGTGATGAGTATAACTCCAGAGTGGAGACGTTGTGGTTTGAGGTGGTTAAAATTAAAAGTCCTTATCATGCTTTGTTTGGACGACCGGCTTACGCCAAATTCATGTCTCGCCCTTGTTATGTATATCTGCAACTTAAGATGCCAGGGCCAGAGGTGACAATCACAGTTCATGGGAATCGCAAACTCGCCTTGGAGTGTGAGGAAGGAGACACGGCTTATGCAGAGTCGGCTTGTGCCATGATGATAATGTTGACCCGGCTGATGTGACTCCTCTGAAAAAGCCCACCGCTGAGAAAGACCCTTTGCTCAAATTTAAGTCGGCAAAGGACACACAACAAGTTGACTTTGTCCCTGGTGATTCTTTTCAGCAGTTCACCATTGGGACATGGATGGATCCTAAATAGGAAAGCGCACTCATCGAGTTCATTCGTGAGAATCGAGACATCTTTGCACGGAAACCTTCTGACATGCTAGGTGTATCGAAAGAATTCGCTGAGCACTGCCTTAATGTAGATCCTAAGATGAAGCATGTTCGATAGTTCCTCCGCCGTTTTAATGAGAAGAAGCAAAGGTTATTGTAGAAGAAGTAGCCCGGCTCCTAACTGCCAGGTTCATCATTGAAGTTTTTCACCCTCAGTGGTTGGCTAATCCTGTGCTAGTACTTAAGAAGAATGGCACTTGGCGTATGTGTGTGGATTACATAGATCTTAACAAGGCTTGTCCAACTGATCATCTTGCTCTCCCTCGTATTGACCAGATTGTGGATGCCACGGCGGGTTGTGAAAGTTGTGCTTTCTGGACGCTTATCCTGGTTATCATCAGATCAAGATGGCAGATCTGTTATGTGTCATTGTGTCTATGCCTTTTGGGCTCAAGAGTGCCCAGGCGACTAATCAACGATGTGTTCAAAATTGCTTTCACAAGCAAATTGGTCGGAACGTTCATGCTTAAGTGGATGACATCATGGTTAAGTCCAAAAATAGAGAAACTTTGCTTGATGACCTGAAGGAGACCTTTGATAATCTCAGGGTGTACAAGATGATGCTTAACCTGGCCAAGTGTGTTTTGGCCTGCCAGCTGGCAAATTGTTAGGTTTTCTGGTTTCAAAACGGGGCATTGAGGCTAACCCGGATAAGATTGAGGCTATAACCTCTCTTTCTAAGCCAGCGTGTATCAATGATGTTCAGCGCCTGGTGGGTCGCATTGCAGCCCTAAGTCGGTTCATAGGTCGCCTCGAAGAGAAAGCCATTCCCCTGTATCAGATGATGAAGAAAATTGATCACTTCGTCCGGAGCGATGCGGCCAATGAAGCGTTTGAGGCACTTAAAAAGTAGTTGGCTGAGCCACCTATCTTGGTTGCTCCCATCGACAAAGAGCCTTTACTCCTGTACGTGGCGGCTAATAATAAAGCTGTCAGTGTTGCAGTTGTCGTGGAGCGTAAGGAGGCAGGTAAAGAGTATCCCGTCCAGCGGCCGGCTTATTATGTCAGTGAAGTTCTTACAGAGTCCAAACAGCGATACCTGCATTGGCAGAAGCTGGTGTTTGGGGTGTTCATGGTCATCTGTAAATTTAAACATTATTTCCTTGGACATCCAATTACAGTAGCCAGTTCTGCCCCACTTGTTGATATAATTCAGAATAGAGAGGCTACAGGATGGGTTGCTAAGTGGGCAATTGAACTTGGGCCACATCATTTGAAGTATGTACCAAGAACAGCCGCCAAGTCTCAAGCTTTGGTGGATTTTATAAATGATTGGACAGAGCTGCAGACACCTGAGGAGAAGCCTGACAACACATATTGGACTATACACTTTGATGGATCTAGGCAGTTGGAAGGCTCGGGGGCTTAATATTTTGCAGCAAGCACTGATCCGTCTGTTCGGGTGTATTAACCTCGTTTATGACAAGTGGGGCCCAGCTTTGGTGATGTGGCGTAACTGTTGGTCCCAGACGGCTTTAGACATGGTGTGATATGAATTTACCAAATAGTCATGGGTATTTTTGCAGAAGCACCCTTAGTGCAACCAGGCCCTTGCCATGCCAATCTTGACTGTACTGTGCCGCCGGCCATCCCACGCTCATGTGCTGCCTCCCACGCCGGTGCCCCGGCAGCATTGGAGCTCACCAACGAGGGTTGTTGCTTGGCTGCGCCCGTGCTGCGCGCCGCCGGGCCGGCGCTACTGCTTGCGCCGTCATGTCGCTGCATGCTCCGGTTCCCTCCGCCACCAGTCTTCTTGCGCTGATGCGTGCCACCGCCGCTGCTTGCGCTCGTGTCGCACGCGGACGCATGCTTCTTGTTCCCATGCTGTGCCCCGCCACTGCTGCTTGCTCCAATGCCACCGTCGCTGGAGATGGCGGCGAGCTTGTCCGATTTGCGGCCGACGAGCATGAGGCTGAGGACGGAGGTGGCGAGCTGGAGGGTATGGCGCGGCCGTTGCCGTCCATGGCACCGCTGACAATGGCCTAGGGCCGTAGCGGCGGCGACAAGGAGGCCGACGGCCGCGATGGCGAGCGACCACGACGAGGAGACCGACGGCGAGGCGCAGGGCGGCGCGGGCGGCAATGAGGAGGCCGACGGCCGCGAAGGCCAGCGCCCACAGTGAGGAGACCGATGCCGTGGCGCAGGGTGGTGGCAATCTGGATTTATCGTTGGGAGGGACGTTTTCTTTTTTGAAAAAAGACCAGCCTAACATTGTCTACCGCAAAACGTTATGCCACATCATCAAATGTGGGACCATATGTCATAATCACGGTTAAAATGGCCTAAGCGATCGATCAATGTATTTTGCCAAAAATTAGGCCAAGAATCAGTGTTTTTTGCAACAATTTTGTAGAAGTCTTTTCTGTAAACCTAAGCTGTAATGTAGTGGTTTTCTGCAATTCACTAGCTAAGGTGAGCATCAACTAGTCATACCGGTGTAAGAACATATCAATAAAAGGCCATCTTTTTTTCTAAAGATGGATGTTAATAGCTTTCTTGACACCGATGCACTGCCTCTTGATATCTTCCTTATTTTATTTTATTTTTTGCTTCTTGACATCGATGCACTGCTTCTACCACCAACTTGCTTTCGTTTCTCACTTTAAGGAACGACTAGCAAAGGCTCTACGTGTTGTTGAAAGAAAATAATGAAAGAAGCAGGATATCAAGGCATTAGTACGTTGTAGGAAATGTAGAAAACCCATTTGCAATTGCATGGCCGTGAATGAAAAGAAGGCAAGGCAACTCGGCATATGCGGCGTAGCTGACCCGCCGCCCCGCTGCATGGCATGGCCACGTGAGAAGAGAGGGGTCGGGAATCTGCAGCGTGCGAGAGCCCGTCGCCTCCGCCGCACCTTCTGCTCCCTGCCTTCCCGCCACCCAAACGGGTCCCCGTTCCTCTTCCTTACAGTTGGATCCGCACTGCGCACACAATCCTTCCTTCACTCCTTCATTCCGGAGCTCCACTGAGTGTGCAAACCCGATTGCGTGAGACCCGCGATGGAGCTGGCGGGCGAGTTCTTCACGCTCGCTCCGGGAACAGAGGAGACACAGCTACGGCAAGGATCTGCAGCTCAATCAGCTAGCTAACTCAAGCATTTAATGCGGATGTACTTTGTATAATCCTCCCCACGCCCAGTGTTTTGTTGTAGCGGCCCCCCATGTGCCCGCCGTGGCCCGGGCCTGTGCGCCCCAGCATGTATATATAGCCGGCGCATGGCGCGAAGGCAGCACACAGCAAGCCGCTGATCGCACAGAGCAGAGCTCGATCGAAGTGCAACACTCTGCTAGATTACATCACATATAGCTGCTACAACTCACTGCAGCTAGTAGTACTAACTAGTAGCTAGGTAGCTACGTGATCGTGATCATGGCGTTAGTGCGGGAGCTGATGGTGTCGTACGACGGCGGGTTCGACGCCGAAGCATCGGCGTTCGACGCGCTCGGCTACAGCGGCCACGACGCGCTGCTCGGAGGCGTCGACGCGGCGGCGCTCTTCGGGGGCTACGCCTACGTCCACGACGAACCAGCCGGCGCCACCAGCGCCTACGTGCTGGACAGCGCAAGCTGGGCGAGAGCGGGGCCTTCCGTGCTCTCGTTCGACCACGCCGCGCGGGGCCACGCGGCCCAGGCGGTCGCGGAGGAGGAGCCCGACTGCGACGCGTGGATGGACGACATGGACGTAGATCAGGGCCATCAGCACGCGGCGCCGGCGTCGACCATAGGGTTCGACCCGGCCACGGGCTGCTTCAGCCTGACACAGAGCTCCGTCGGCGCGCGGCGGCCGTTCGGGCTCCTGTTCCCGAGCACGTCCAACGGCTCGCCGGATGCCGCGGCGCTGGCGCGCGGTTCCTCGAAGCGATCGTACGCGGCGCGCGTGCAGGACCAGGACGCGGAGCCGCGGGCCACCAAGAAGCGGTGCGGTGCGAGCAGGAAGACGAGCAAGGCGAAGCCGGCGGCGCCCACCATCACCTCGCCCAAGGGGGACCCGCAAAGCCTCACCGCAAAGGTAAATTCGGTACCGAATCTTTGTACTGCTCGAATTCATTATCATTGCGTTTCCTTGGGGATTTCGGAGGATCTGAACGTACCGTTCTGTTGCAGAACCGGCGGGAGAAGATCAGTGAACGGCTCCGGACACTGCAGGAGCTGGTGCCCAACGGCACCAAGGTCGACATGGTCACCATGCTAGAGAAGGCATTCAGCTACGTCAAGTTCCTGCAGCTGCAAGTCAAGGTGCTGGCAACGGACGAGTTCTGGCCGGCGCAAGGGGGAACGGCGCCGGAGATCTCCCAGGTGAAGGAGGTGCTGGACGCCATCTTATCGTCGCAGAGGGGGCAACTGAACTGAACAGCTTAGCTAGCCTCCGTGGCAAACGTATAAGGATATGGTAGAGATTAATCAGTAACGAACCACCTCGTTCGAAGATAAATAAGGAGGCGTATGCAAACGTAGGTCCTCTGGTTTACTCTCGCCACTATGTACCCTATTACAGGGGACCTAGGTTGCGTTATATGTACGTACTTGATCTGGTGCAGTGATTTAGAGGGAGAGAGGTTTAACATTTTGTTAATCCTAAGTTTTTTTGTTTGTAAAATTTAGGTTCATTATATTCTTTCTATAGTTAAATAAATAGAACCCCAATAGCGAGCGAACATTCACTGTGGGGCTTGGCAATTGCGAACGTTTTCCATGACAAATTCTTCAAAAGCACATGGCAATTTGAAGCCCAACGTCGAAACTGGATTTGAATTTACATGACATGATAGACTAATGTTTGTACCAAACTAGCAATGTGATGAACTTTTTTCAGAAAAATGCATGCCTTTATAAAAGGATGTTTTCTGTTAGGGAATACCATGAGTACGCTAATTACTCGTGCAGGATATGACTACACAGAAAAAGCCTAAGCAAATACTATTTCTCTTTGCGGGGAGGGAGGGGGGTTGCAAATATTGTTGTCTCACCCGCACACTTCTTCAAGCCTTATGCTACTACTTGTATTTGTATGAGCCATGAGGTAAGATAATGGCAACTCTAACCGAACCTTCGAAAGATATCCCTTCAAATTGCTCGTCAAATCTTATGTCCTCAAATATGAGTTAAAAATGTGTAGAGCTAACCGAACACTCCAATTTAATTTCTCAAATCCAAATTGAACACAACCATGTCATTCAAAATTCAAATTTGAAACTAGATTAAGAAAACATAATGCATAATTTTACATACTAGTTCATAACAGAACATCATATTTCATAATACTAAAAAACATTAAGCACAAAACTAAAGCTAACCAAAGCTAAATTTAAGCTAAAACAATCACAAATCGCAGGCGGAGAGCTGCGCCTCAACGGCATAGTGCTCCTCCTCCTTCTACTGGTGGAAGGACAACACGTTGCTGCTCCCATGCACTGCCCCCTAACATGGGGCTCCTCATCCTTCCCCCCTCCCCTTCCACTGACGACAATGATTTGGCGGCAGCATGGGGTTTCTCCTCCTCCACCTCCTCCGTCTTGCCGTTTACTTCTGGCACGACGACCGATCGAAGATGTTAGTAGAAGTAAGCAAAGTGATGTGTGGAGAGCAGCCTCGCCGTGTGGAATAGGGCGGCAACGACGGTGAATTGAGCGGCGACATTTGGACAATGGTGGTGGCGAATCGGGCGGCAACGGTGATTTCGGGCCCAATCCTGACGACTTTTGGGGAAAAAGGGCGACGACTGCAAATATCAAGGGTTTAAATGAGGCGCCAGCGGAAATTTATAGCCGTGGGAGGTCAATCGGGTGACGCGCCGACTGGTATGCCATTTTTTTCCAACAAGAAGAGCTAGCATCGGATTTTAGGAGAATGAATGTTTCCTGCTGAAATTTGAGAAGGAAAGGAATCTTTTGAGGCTTATCTCCTAACAAAATGCCAATATGAGGAATTAAGGATTATTGAGGGTTCGGTTAGATATGACCTAATAACAAGAACCGCACACCATGTGTACTATTATTCCACACTTTCTGCGGCATGCACACAAGGTAGGAGTAATAGTATATCGCCGCTTAGTTGAAAAAAAAACAGTATACCATTGTTTTCCATTTACCTTTTTCTAGGAATGGCCGTTACTTTCACTTTTCAGTCCACATATTAACACTGCGTGCACTTGTTTATTACTTGCTCCCTCTTGCGCATAACATTAGTGTCAGTTGTCCCCTTGTATCAAGCTTGGGGCAGCGTTTGTACTCACCTAGAATTTGTTAGACACATGGATCATCAATGCTCCTTCTTAGTTGCACGTAAGTGGAACTAATATAGTGCTTAGTTGCTGACAGTTCTATGTTATGATTAGCTTAGGAAGTAAGCATTAATCCCAGTAATCAGGTAGCATTTCTTGCTGCTGCCCAAGTCTCAGAAAATGGTTTATTTGCATGGCGATCGGAGGCATAGCCAATAGTCTACGAACAATTGCTTTGTTTTTCCAAAAAGGATTTTGCCCCTGATAGGGTTGGACGAGGCACTTGCTACTACTAGTGGCCACAATGAGGTTTGATGCTTTCCAACTAGAGTTTGGCCACAATGGGGCAGGAAAAGGCAGTCGTAGTTATCAAAGAGTGATCCAGAACTATTGAGCAGAACTTGATCTCAAACTTGTGGTTGGATAAGAGTCTTTTTCATTTTTGCCACACTTCGCCATGATAGAACCAAGACATCCTCTTCTATTTTTTTTCTGTTCTGTAAGACTGTTTGGCCATCTAACACAAACTAAAGGCACGGCAGGCTAGAATAACTTACTTGGTTATTGTTTGGTTCACCATTGGCGGAGCTATATATCAGACGAGGATCACCGTGAGTGTGTGAGCTAGGAGAGGTGGAAAGAAGAGGGCTGCCCGAGAGAGATACATCCCCGAATATACAAAACATTACTCATGCATGCTTGCCCTAGCTAACTTTTGTTCGGTGATTTGGTCGGGGTTACTGAATTTACCATTTACACTTAGGTCATGAAGTCTATGTTGTTGAACAAAAAAAATTATTTCATAGATTACTGTATTGCTTCAAGATGGTGCAACTACATGAGATTAATTCCATGCTTTTGAACATACCATTTATAGGTTACACATCATGGCCGCTTTATTAGCACGTACAAGTAATTATCACTATGATATTTAACTATGCATGATGCCAGGTGATGTTGTATTATCTTTTGCTTGCAGTTAGGAGTGCTGATGGAATGATCGCATCGTATATGATTATCCTTAATTATGCCTGGTGGATCATCAGATGGAATCTTTCCGTCTATAAGCTTCTTCCAGCTGATGAAACTAAAGTGACATTTGGCAACAAAATCATTCATTCATTGTGCCCCATGGTAGAGACCAGTATGATGTATTATAGAGATGCCTGATAGGGCTATATCTTATATATATTGTATGATACTATGTGTTTTAGTGTTTTTAATGTGACGTTTTTTGGGCATGCACTTCTGCTTTCCTAGGTTATTGATGATTTCCCCGCAGCCCATTCGAAGAAAAAATGATTTCCCCACGAAAAAACAAGATACCAATGATTAATTTGATTATGTTAACTCTAATACTGCACGATGAAGTCGGTACCTCATCCTCTAGTAGACCAATGCACCAATACAATTACCATTGCAGCCAATGTTGACCTCAAGTATGACTATCACGTGGTAATATATCTATGGTAGCCCTATATTATATATACAAGTACTAGTTCTCCATCGGCCGCTATTTGATTTGCGAACTCTGCTTCGTTACGAGACAAGTTTACAAATTTTGATGCAGACTGGAGGAGAAGATAAGAAGTTGCCCCATCAATCAAAAGGGTAATATAGTCTTTTGCATCCAAATCCATCTATTCAATACATTTAATCTGCGCTAATATGGCGATAGCCCTTTTATGTAACTTTTAAGATTTGTGTAAATTTTTAAGGGGGTTGTACCAAAGCAAAACACGTTGCCTCCTACTTTAATGACCAAGTTGTTAAATCTTAATGCATGTGGTGCAAATTAGTGGCAAATGGTTGTTTATCCCAAATCTCCCAACTCAACCAGGATACTCTTTCCTTACAAAGAAGAAATAATGTAAGATACATTAGAAAACACCCTGCTATGCTCTACGGATGCTTGGCGCAAAATGAAACACATAGTACATTGATCTGTACTGAATCTCCTTCCTTTTTTTTCGAAACAGAGGCAAAAGATTTACTTCATCAGTAAATTAAGCAGATGAGTGCTCAACTTTTCTTAGAGCTCCCACTCCCATAGGCAGTCAGCGCAACAGGTGGCGGTGAATTGCGTGGTCTAGCACGAGGGGGAGAAACAACCATAGAGGTCCGCTTCCCCCGTTCTGCGGCACCGTCATGGAGCTCGACAAGTGAAGATGTCAAATAGACAAACCCCGAGGAAAACATAACCACAAGATCATACATGGGAGGGGAAGAAGTTTTTGTACCAATCACCACCTTCGACTCCATCGACCCGCTGGCAATCACCTTGACATGTCCCCTACCGCTGATCACCTGCTGCATTATCACATAGCCTCCAAAAAAACTAATGGGTGGCATGGTTTGGGCGAGAGATGGGCGGGACTAGCTAGATGAAGGGATGAAGTACGTACATTCACCTGGTGACCGTGAGAAAAAAAGGGCTAATCCATTTGACTGCTCGAGCACACGGAAAAACGCCAGTAGGAAAACCAGAATCTGGCACACGACGGCCGGGACCTACATGCCAAACCATAAACTAAAAGGGGGAAGAACCCAACAAAAGTTTCGCTTAGTGGGGTAATTCGGATGATCTTTTTTTTACTAACTAAAAGATATAGGTAGAACTACAATCCATACTAAACTGGAATTAAAATGACCAAGAGATGACTTGTAGAACGATAGAGAAAACCGTCCTAGCTTAAGTTCCAAGAGATCATCCGAATTATCCGCTGTGGTATCACTAAGGAAATATTGACATCATCCATTATGCATGACCTTAGTTAAGTGCACAACTACGAGAGCGGAGTTCAATTTGTCGGGCACCACAACAATAACATTATTATCATTGACTTCGTACATATTTCAGTGCAATTCATATCCACGATTAACTCTAGGTGCACAACTACGAGGAGAGAACGTGATCTCTATACCCATCATGCAAAAACTAGTAACACTTCCGCTTCAGTACGACCCCCCTAAACACATCGAGGGCTCAGATTATCCCATATCCCTTCATAACAAAGGGCAGGATGGTCTTTTCTTAATATATTTTTAGCAGTTGGTCTTTTTTTAAAGCACGTCTACGTCTCGTATACAAATTGCACAGGTGCTGGGCCGGCCCATTAAGCTACCACGTTCAATATAAGCTCAACCTAAGTTAAGTGCACAACTACGAGAGCGGAGTTCAATTTGTCGGGCACCACAACAATAACATTATTATCATTGACTTCGTACATATTTCAGTGCAATTCATATCCACGATTAACTCTAGGTGCACAACTACGAGGAAAGAACGTGATCTCTATACCCATCATGCAAAAACTAGTAACACTTCCGCTTCAGTACAACCCCCCTAAACACATCGAGGGCTCAGATTATCCCATACCCCTTCATAACAAAGGGCAGGATGATCTTTTCTTAATATTTTTTTAGCAATTGGTCTTTTTTTAAAGCACGTCTACGTCTCGTATACAAATTGCACAGGTGCTGGGCCGGCCCATTAAGCTACCACGTTCAATATAAGCTCAACCTAAAAATAAATACATGGAAAAGAGAGAGGTTATGAGGATTTGAACTCAAGACCTCCCCCTAAACAACACACGCCGATAGCCACTTCAACCAACCACCGCTCGTGTTATCTCCTAGCGAGAAATATATAAGAATACACAGTAGCCTACATATATATGAAATATTTTCTGAAAAAATGTGAAACTTTTATTAAAAAATGCGAACAATTTTAAAATGCCGAATAGTTTTGGAATTGAGAACGAAATTTGAGCAAATGTTTTTGAAAGTGAACAAGATTTCGAAACACAAACAATTTCCAAACATCTTTCAAAACATGAACAATTTTGAAAATTTGTGGTTTTCTTTGGGGAGGGGGGTGGGGGGGTTTGTTTGTCCCATTTTCTTTTTTATTTTTCAATTTTATTTTGGTCTCAATTCTCTTCAAAGAAATCACGAACTGTTTTTAAATCGTGAACCTTTTCTTAAATTCATGAACTTTTCAAATTCGGAAATATTATTTTAATATCATGTACTTTGTTTTCAAATCTGTGAACGTTTTCAGTTTATGAACTTTTGTTGTCCTTTGAGCTAGGTGTGGGCTTAAAAATCGACAAATCAAAGACCGAAACGATACCGAAAACGAAAAAACTAGATTTTTGGTTTTTCGTGTTGGTGTTGAAAAATTTCTACCACAAAGTCAACAGGATGAAAAAAGGTTTATCAATTTTAGAAAAGTAGACAATTTTCTTTCCTATGTACACTCAAACAAATTAAATGTACAACGATAAATCAAGACCACCCAATCACATCCATTTAATTAAATATTATATCTACAATATGTTGATTGCTTTTCCATCTTTGCGGTGCTATTGTCGTCTTAGGACTTTCATATGAATCTCTGATTCTTTTTTCCCTGTTTCTGCTTGGAGTCAGGTCATGCGAGTTCATCCAACCATTCACGTACAAGTACGTGCTGCATTGCAATTTGCAAGTAACCTTGCTTCAGCAGAGGAGATTGGGTGATGGACTTGCTATCAGCCTGGTTATGAACTACTATGTCTATTCCTAAATAGATAGCATATTAGAAAGCATGCACTCTAAATTTGGCTCATGCAATAAAAAGAGTATTCATATTGTTTTCTTGAGTAAAGAATGTATTCAAGAAATGTACGTGAAAGGAATATTGATTTATGAAGAATGATATTTCAAATTATGTATGCCAAGAAATACTCCATCCGTTCCAAAATAGATGACTCAACTTTGTACTAATTTTAGTACGTACAAAGTTAGTAAAAAGTTGGTCATCTATTTTGAAACGGAGGGAGTAGGTGTTGGGGAACGTAGCAGAAATTCAAAATTTTCCTACGTGTCACCAAGATCTATCTATGGAGAAACCAGCAACGAGGAGAAGGCGAGTGCATCTACATACCCTTGTAGATCGCTAAGCGGAAGCGTTCAAGAGAACGGGGTTGAAGGAGTCGTACTCGTCGTGATTCAAATCACCGGAGATCCTAGTGCCGAACGGACGGCACCTCCGCGTTCAACACACGTACAGCCCGGTGACGTCTCCCACGCCTTGATCCAGCAAGGAGGGAGGGAGAGGTTGAGGAAGACTCCATCCAACAGCAGCACAACGGCGTGGTGGTGATGGAGGAGCGTGGTAGTCCTGCAGGGTTTCGCCAAGCACCGCGAGATATGAGGAGAAGGGAGAGAGGTAGGGCTGCACCAAGAGGAGAAGTTCTCATCATGTTGGCAGCCCCAAAACCTCAGGTATATATAGGGGGAAGGGGGGCTGCGCCCCCTTTAGGGTTTCCCACCCCAAGGGGTGCGGCCAGCCCTAGATGGGACTTGGAGGGGGCGGCCAAGAGGGGGAGAGAGGGGGCGCGCCCTAGGGTGGGCCTATAGGCCCATCTGCGCCTAGGGTTTCCCCTCTCCCCTCCTGGTTGCGCCTTGGGCAAGGGTGGGAGGCGCACCAGCCCACTCTGGGGCTGGTCCCTTTCCACTCTAGGCCCATACAAGCCTCTGGGGCCGGTGGCCCCACTTGGTGGACCCCCGGGACCCTCCCGGTGGTCCCGGTACGTTACCGATAAAATCCAAAACTTTTCCGGTGACCAAAACAGGACTTCCCATATATAAATCTTTACCTCTGGACCATTCCGGAACTCCTCGTGACATCCGGGATCTCATCCGGGACTCCGAACAACATTCGGTAACCACATACAAACTTCCTTTATAACCCTAGCGTCATCGAACCTTAAGTGTGTAGACCCTACGGGTTCGGGAGACATGTAGACATGACCGAGACGTTCTCCGGTCAATAACCAACAGCGGGATCTGGATACCCATATTGGCTTCCACATGTTCCGCGATGATCTCATCGGATGAACCACGATGTCAAGGACTCAATCGATCCCGTATACAATTCCCTTTGTCCAGCGGTATTTTACTTGCCCGAGATTCGATCGTCGGTATACCGATACCTTGTTCAATCTCGTTACCGGCAAGTCTCTTTACTCGTTCCGTAACACATCATCCCGTGATCAACCCCTTGGTCACATTGTGCACATTATGATGATGTCCTACCGAGTGGGCCTAGAGATACCTCTCCGTTTACACGGAGTGACAAATCCCAGTCTCGATTCGTGCCAACCCAACAGACACTTTTGGAGATACCTGTAATGCACCTTTATAGCCACCCAGTTACGTTGTGACGTTTGGTACACCCAAAGCATTCCTACGGTATCCGGGAGTTGCACAATCTCATGGTCTAAGGAAAAGATACTTGACATTAGAAAAGCTTTAGCATACGAACTACACGATCTTTGTGCTAGGATTAGGATTGGGTCTTGTCCATCACATCATTCTCCTAATGATGTGATCCCTTTATCAATGACATCCAATGTCCATGGTCAGGAAACCGTAACCATCTATTGATCAACGAGCTAGTCAACTAGAGGCTTACTAGGGACATGGTGTTGTCTATGTATCCACACATGTATCTGAGTTTCCTATCAATACAATTATAGCATGGATAATAAATGATTATCATGAACAAGGAAATATAATAATAACTAATTTATTATTGCCTCTAGGGCATATTTCCAACAGTCTCCCACTTGCACTAGAGTCAATAATCTAGTTCACATCACCATGTGATTAACACTGACAGGTCACATCACCATGTGACCAACATCCAAAGAGTTTACTAGTGTCACTAAACTAGTTCACATCATCATGTGATTAAGACTCAATGAGATCTGGGGTTTGGTCATGTTCTGCTTGTGAGAGAGGTTTTAGTCAACGGGTCTGCAACATTCAGATCCGTATGTACTTCGCAAATCTCTAGGTCATATTGTAAACGCTGCTACCATTCTCCACTTGGAGCTATTCCAAATGGTTGTTCCACTATACGTATCCGGTTTGCTACTCAGAGTCATTCGGATAGGTGTTAAAGCTTGCATCAACGTAACCCTTTACGCCGAACTCTTTATCACCTCCATAATCGAGAAACCTATCCTTATTCCCTTAAGGATAATTTTGACCGCTATCTGGTGATCCACTCCTTGATCACCTTTGTACTCTCTTGCCAGACATGTGGCAAGGCACACATCAGGTGCGGTACTTAGCATAGCATACTATAGAGCCTATGTCTGAAACATAGGGGACGACCTTCGTCCTTTCTCTCTTTTCTGCCGTGGTCGAGCTTTAAGTCTTAACTTTGTACCTTTACTACTCAGGCAAGAACTCCTTCTTTGACTGATCCATCTTGAACACCTTCAAGATCATGTCAAGGTATGTGCTCATTTGAAAGTACTATTGAGCGTTTTTGATCTATCCTCATAGATCTTGATGCTCAATGTTCAAGTAGCTTAATCCAGGTTTTCTATTAAAAAACATCTTTCAAATAACCCTATATGCTTTCCAGAAATTCTACATCATTTCTGATCATTAACATGTCAACAACATATGCTTATCAGAAATTCTATAGTGCTCCCACTCACTTCTTTGGAAATACAAGTTTCTCATAAACTTTGTACAAACCCAAAATCTTTGATCATCTCATCAAAGTGTACATTCCAACTCCGAGATGCTTACTCCAGTCCTTAGAAGGATCGCTAGAGCTAGCATACTTTTTAGCATCCTTAGGATCGACAAAACCTTTCTGATTGTATCGCATACAACCTTTCCTTACGACTAGTAAGGAAACTCGTTTTGTCATCCATCTGCCAGATTTCATAAATGCAGCTAATGCTAACGTGCTTCCGACGGACTTTAAGCATCGCTACGGATGAGAAAATCTCATCGTAGTCAACTCCTTGAACTTGTGAAAAACTCTTCACCACAAGTCGAGCTTCATGGACGGTGACATTACCGTCCACGTTCGTCTTCTTCTTAAAGATCCATTTATCTCAACGGCTTGCTGATCATCGGGCAAGTCCACCAAAGTCCATGCTTTGTTCTGATACATGGATCCTATCTCGGATTTCATGGCTTCTAACCATTTGTCGGAATTTGGGCCCACCATCGCTTCTCCATAGCTCGTAGGTTCATTGTTGTCTAGCAACATGATCTTCAAGACAGGATTACTGTACCACTCTGAAGTAGTACGTATCCTTGTCACCCTACGAGGTACGGTAGTGACTTGATCCGAAACTTCATGATCACTATCATAAGCTTCTACTTCAGTTGGTGTAGGTGCCACAGGAACAACTTCCTGTGCCCTACTACACACTAGTTGAAGTGACGGTTCAATAACCTCATCAAGTCTCCACCATCCTCCCACTCAATTCTTTCGAGAGAAACCTTTCCTCGAGAAAGGACCCGATTCAAGAAACAATCCCTATTGCTTTCGGATCTGAATTAGGAGGTATACCCAACTGTTTTGGGTGTCCTATGAAGATGCATTTTATCCGCTTTGGGTTCGAGCTTATCAACCTGAAACTTTTTCAGATAAGCGTCGCAGCCCCAAACCTTTAAGAAATGACAGCTTAGGTTTCTCTAAACCATAGTTCATACGGTGTCATCTCAACGGAATTACGTGGTGCCCTATTAAAGTGAATGCGGTTGTCTCTAATGCCTAACCCATGAACGATAGTGATAATTCGATAAGAGACATCATGGTACGCACCATATCCAATACGGTGCAACTATGATGTTCGGACACACCATCAAACTATGGTGTTCCAGGCGGTATTAATTGCGAAACAATTTCCACAATGTCTTAATTGTGTGCCAAAACTCGTAACTCAGATATTCATCTCTATGATCATATCATAGACATTTTATCCTCTTGTCACAATGATCTTCTACTTCACTCTGAAATTACTTGAACCATTCAATAATTCAGACTTGTGTTTCATCAAGTAAATATTCTCAACATCTACTCGAATCATCTGTGAAGTAAGAACATAACGATATTCACTGCATGCCTCAGCACTCATTGGACTGTACACATCAAAATGTGTTACTTCCAACAAGTTGCTATCTTGTTCCATCTTACTGAAAACGAGGCTTTTCAGTCATCTTGCCCATGTGGTATAATTTGCATATCTCAAGTGATCCAAAATCAAGTGAGTCCAAACGATCCATCTGCATGGAGTTTCTTCATGCGTATACACCAATAGACATGGTTCGCATGTCTCAAACTTTTCAAAAACGAGTGAGTCCAAAGATCCATCAACATGGAGCTTCTTCATGCGTTTTATACCAATATGACTTACATGGCAGTGCCATAAGTAAGTGGTACTATCATTACTATCTTATATCTTTTGGCATGAAAATGTGTATCACTACGATCGAGATTCAATAAACCATTCCTTTAGGTGCAAGACCATTGAAGGTATTATTCAAATAAATAGAGTAACCATTATTCTCCTTAAATGAATAACCGTATTGCGATAGACATAATCCAATCATGTCTATGCTCAACGCAAACACCAAATGAAAATCATTCAGGTTTAATACTAATCTTGATAGTAGAGGGAGCGTGCGATGTTTGATCACATCAACCTTGGAAACACTTCCAACACATATCGTCAGCTCACCTTTAGCTAGTCTCCGTTTATTCCGTAGCTTTTATTTCGAGTTACTAACACTTAGCAACCGAACCGGTATCTAATACCCTGGTGCTACTAGGAGTACTAGTAAAGTACACATTAATATAATGTATATCCAATATACTTCTATCGACCTTGCCAGCCTTCTTATCTACCAAGTATCTAGGGTAATTCTGCTCTAGTGGTTGTTTCCCTTATTACAGAAGCACTTAGTCTCGGGTTTGGGTTCAACCTTGGGTTTCTTCACTGGAGCAGCAACTGATTTGCCGTTTCATGAAGTGTCCCTTCTTGCCCTTGCCCTTCTTGAAACTAGTGGTTTCACCAACCATCAACAATTGATGCTCCTTCTTGATTTCTACTTTCGCGGTGTCAAACATCGTGAATACCTCAAGGATCATCATATCTATACCTGATATGTTATAGTTCATCACGAAGCTCTAGCAGCTTGGTGGCAATGACTTTGGAGAAACATCACCATCTCATCTGGAAGATTAACTCCCACTCGATTAAAGTGATTGTTGTACTCAGACCATCTGAGCACAAGCTCAACGATTGAGGTTTTCTCCTTTAGTTTGCAGGCTAAGAAAATTGTCGGAGGTCTCATACCTCTTGACGTGGGCACGAGCCTGAAATCCCAATTTCAGCCCTCGAAACATCTCATATGTTCCGCGATGTTTCAAAAACGTCTTTGGTGCCTCTACTCTAAACCGTTTAACTGAACTATTACGTAGTTATCAAAACATGTATGTCCGATGTTCACAACATCCACAAACGATGTTTGGGGTTCAGCACACTGAGCGGTGCATTAAGGACATAAGCTTTCTAGTGTCCGCATAATTGCTACTGTCAACTTTCAACTATATTTTCTCTAGGAACATATCCAAACAGTGGAACTAAAGCGCGAGCTTACGACATAATTTGCAAAGGTCTTTTGACTATGTTCAGGATAATTAAGTTCATCTTATGAACTCCCACTCAGATAGACATCCCTCTGGTCATCTAAGTGATTACATGATCCGAGTCAACTAGGCCGTGTCCGATCATCACGTGAGACGGACTAGTCATCATCGGTGAACATCTTCATGTTGATCGTATCTACTATACGACTCATGCTCGACCTTTCGGTCTCCGTGTTCCGAGGCCATGTCTGTACATGCTAGGCTCGTCAAGTTAACCCTAAGTGTTTTCGCTGTGTAAAACTGTCTTACACCCGTTGTATGTGAACGTAAGAATCCATCACACCCGATCATCACGTGGTGCTTAGAAGCGACGAACTGTAGCAACGGTGCACAGATAGGGGAGAACACTTCTTGAAATTTTTGTAAGGGATCATCTTATTTACTACCGTCGTTCTAAGTAAACAAGATGCATAAACATGATAAACATCACATGCAATCAAATAGTGACATGATATGGCCAATATCATTTTGCTCCGTTTGATTTCCATCTTCGGGGCTCCATGATCATCATCGTCACCGGCATGACACCATGATCTCCATCATCATGATCTCCATCATCGTGTCTTCATGAAGTTGTCACGCCAACGAGTACTTCTACTTCTATGGCTACCGGTTAGCAATAAAGTAAAGTAATTACATGGCGTTCTTTAATGACACGCAGGTCATACAAAAAATAAAGACAACTCCTATGGCTCCTGCCGGTTGTCATACTCATCAACATGCAAGTCGTGATTCCTATTACAAGAACATGATCAATCTCATACATCACATATCATTCATCACATTCTTCTTGGCCATATCACATCACAAAGCATACCCTGCAAAAACAAGTTAGACGTCCTCTAATTGGTGTTTGCATGTTTTACGTGGCTGCTATGGGTTTCTAGCAAGAATGTTTCTTACCTACGTAAAACCACAACGTGATATGCCAATTGCTATTTACCCTTCATAAGGACCCTTTTCATCGAATCCATTCCGACTAAAGTGGGAGAGACTGGCACCCGCTAGCCACCTTATGCACCAAGTGCATGTCAATCGGTGGAACCTGTCTCACGTAAGAGTACGTGTAAGGTCGGTCTGGGCCGCTTCATCCCACAATACCGTCGAAACAAGATTGGACTAGTAAGGGTAAGCATATTAAACAAAATCAACGCCCACAACTACTTTGTGTTCTACTCGTGCAAAGAATCTACGCAATAAACCTGGCTCTGATACCACTGTTGGGGAATGTAGCAGAAATTCAAAATTTTCCTACGTGTCACCAAGATCTATCTATGGAGAAACCAGCAACGAGGGGAAGGCGAGTGCATCTACATACCCTTGTAGATCGCTAAGCGGAAGCGTTCAAGAGAATGGGGTTGAAGGAGTCGTACTCGTCGTGATTCAAATCACCGGAGATCCTAGTGCCGAACGGACGGCACCTTCGCGTTCAACACACGTACAGCCCGGTGACGTCTCCCACGCCTTGATCCAGCAAGGAGAGAGGGAGAGGTTGAGGAAGACTCCATCCAACAGCAGCACAACGGCGTGGTGGTGATGGAGGAGCGTGGTAGTCCTGCAGGGCTTCGCCAAGCACCACGAGATATGAGGAGAAGGGAGAGAGGTAGGGCTGCACCAAGAGGAGAAGTTCTCATCATGTTGGCAGCCCCAAAACCTCAAGTATATATAGGGGGAAGGGGGGATGCGCCCCCTTTAGGGTTTCCCACCCCAAGGGGTGCGGCCAGCCCTAGATGGGACTTGGAGGGGGCGGCCAAGAGGGGGAGAGAGGGGGCGCGCCCTAGGGTGGGCCTATAGGCCCATCTGCGCCTAGGGTTTCCCCTCTCCCCTCCTGGTTGCGCCTTGGGCAAGGGTGGGAGGCGCACCAGCCCACTCTGGGGCTGGTCCATTTCCACTCTAGGCCCATACAAGCCTCCGGGGCTGGTGGCCCCACTTGGTGGACCCCCGGGACCCTCCCAGTGGTCCCGGTACGTTACCGATAAAACCCGAAACTTTTCCGGTGACCAAAACAGGACTTCCCATATATAAATCTTTACCTCCGGACCATTCCGGAACTCCTCGTGATGTCCGGGATCTCATCCGGGACTCCGAACAACATTTGGTAACCACATACAAACTTCCTTTATAACCCTAGCGTCATCGAACCTTAAGTGTGTAGACCCTACGGGTTCGGGAGACATGTAGACATGACCGAGACGTTCTCCGGTCAATAACCAACAGCGGGATCTGGATACCCATGTTGGCTCCCACATGTTCCACGATGATCTCATCGGATGAACCATGATGTCAAGGACTCAATCGATCCCGTATACAATTCCCTTTGTCCAGCGGTATTTTACTTGCCCGAGATTCGATCGTCGGTATACCGATACCTTGTTCAATCTCGTTACCGGCAAGTCTCTTTACTCGTTCCGTAACACATCATCCCGTGATCAACCCCTTGGTCACATTGTGCACATTATGATGATGTCCTACCGAGTGGGCCCAGAGATACCTCTCCGTTTACACGGAGTGACAAATCCCAGTCTCGATTCGTGCCAACCCAACAGACACTTTCGGAGATACCTGTAATGCACCTTTATAGCCACCCAGTTACGTTGTGACGTTTGGTACACCCAAAGCATTCCTACGGTATCTGGGAGTTGCACAATCTCATGGTCTAAGGAAAAGATACTTGACATTAGAAAAGCTTTAGCATACGAACTACACGATCTTTGTGCTAGGCTTAGGATTGGGTCTTGTCCATCACATCATTCTCCTAATGATGTGATCCCGTTATCAATGACATCCAATGTCCATGGTCAGGAAACCGTAACCATCTATTGATCAACGAGCTAGTCAACTAGAGGCTTACTAGGGACATGGTGTTGTCTATGTATCCACACATGTATCTGAGTTTCCTATCAATACAATTATAGCATGGATAATAAATGATTATCATGAACAAGGAAATATAATAATAACTAATTTATTATTGCCTCTAGGGCATATTTCCAACAGTAGGTACTATACACTTCGTGTGAGATTTCAAATTTTCAAAAGGTTAACCTATTATTTCTAGGGAAGGGTATCCTACATATGATTACATGTGTTAGCCGAGACGTGCAAGGCAAGCTTACTGGTGTGACAAAAGTTTGTGGAATTGGAAAAAAGTTCATCAGTTTGAAAAAGGTTAAGAATTTGATAAAAAGTTCACAAATCTGAACAAAAAGTTCGTAAAATAAAAAAAGTTCTCAATTTTGACAAAACAAAGTTCATAAATTTGATAACAGTTTGTGAAATTCAAAAAAGTCCATCGACTTGAAAAAACGTTAAATAATTTGTAAAAACGTTTAAAAAAATCATGAAATTGATAAAAGTTTGCGATATTGAAAAATATTCATTCATATGAAAAAAGTTAAGTTCACGGATTTAAAGAGTGTTCACGAATTTAAGAAAATGAAAAAAGAAAATAGAAAAATAAGAAGAAATAAAGAAAAATAAAGCGAAGAAAAAAAAGGCAAAAAGCAAAACAGACTGATAAGATGCACAACAAAAAATATAAAAGAAGAAGCCAGACACAAGAGATAAATTGAATAAAAGAAGAAACCAAGCACAAGAGATGCGCTGTCCTAGTTGGTTAGTGCAAGTAGAGATAAACCAAGAGGTTGGGTGTTCGATACTGCCTCACCCACCTATTTTTTGAAGCTTAAAAAATAATAAATGGGCCAGGCCCAAGATGGAGGGGGGACGTGCGCCAGTTTGTCTGATGAGCCGGCGGATCTGCTATGTACGTCTAGTACAGCTCGTACGCCTCACATACGGAGGTGTGTATACGTTATTGTCAAATGACAATACTACCCTTATACGGTTTATGGAGGGGGGTGTACCGAAGCATGGCTCAACTAGTAATTCAAAGTTAAATGTTAGCCCATGCTTCCAGTTATGCCAAATTAATTGTACCGACATTATTTCTTTTTTCATTTGATAAAGATCCATCCAAGAAGAAAACATTTCAGTTTCGTTCTCTTCTAGATTCTGCCGCTTCTTCCAACAGTTCAGCTGTCGCATCAAAAGATTGGAAATCATTCCAGTAGAATATTAGGTTGACCAATTACATGCATTGTACACCTACTATCGCCTTAAATGAGCCCCAAATAAGCTAGCCCCACTAGCTAATGAAGCTGTAGCTGACTTTGCCAAAGCTCTCGATCATGAGCGGCATTTCAATGATCCTGTGCATTACCGCGGGCGGGGGCATGCATATGAGTGCGCTATTTTCATGCAAGCCGACATAACCTTCTCAGCTTGCCCAACTGTTAGATTCCACATAAGCATTTTTTTGCTGCTAAGTTTACTCTTATAGTTGAGTAATGATTCTGGATCTTTGCAGTTCCATACGTTTTTTCAAACTTGAGAAAGACTAAAGAGAGAGTGGGGGCAGATCCATGCAGCCCCTAGCTACCTCTTCTGAATATTAGGTCCACGACGGTAGCCGACCGGACGCCAAAGCAGGAGTCTACCGGGCTCGTGGCCCCACAGGCCCGGACAGCTCCCGCCTCCGCGCAGCAGCTGGCATGCCGTCGGCGTCGCTGTCCCAGACCAAGCCGCTCCACTGCCTCCCCGTACAGAGGGCGTCGCGGTCGCGCCAGAGCCGACCCGCAAGGACCCAGAAGAGACCCTACGGGCCCGGATCTGGGCCGGGGACACTCCACCGGCCGGCCAGCATCACCGGACCGCCCTGCCGCCAAGAGGCGGCACCACCACGGCGAGCGCCGCCGGCCTCCGCATGAGGACGCCGGACCGCCATCGGCTGAGCACCACCGCCGCCTCCCCTCCCACGGGAAGGAGGAACGCGCGCGGGTAAGGAACGGCCCCCCGCCGCCGACACCACCCGGCCAGATCCAGGGGCGGCCGCCGGCAGCGGCGGGGAAGGAGGACGGAGAGAGGGCGGTCGAGGCGGAAGGGGGTCGCGCGCCGCCCGGCCGCCTCCCAGGGAGACGGCGGAGGTGGCTGGACGGGGAGGAGGGGAGAGAGGGGGGAGGGGAGGCGGGAGCGGGGGAGTGGGGACCCTGCTTCGTCCTTTCGCCGGATCAAGTTAAAAGACCCATCGTTCACTCTATGGGTGACCCGGGTGGGCGGCCGAGCAAGCGTAACAAAGCAACCAGTTGGATGGATCCGACCGGTCCGCACGGACGCTCGGCGAAGTTACTTACTCACACACACGTACGTGTGCTGCGCAGCAGACAGAATGGTTGGCCCGCACGCGCGCTCTCGGCTGGTTATAACTCTCAGGCTGTCGGCTGGATCGTTGTCTCCTTGAGGTGCCATGCATGGCAATGCGAGAATACTACTATTCTTCAGAGTTGAGAGTGCAACATGCTTACACGGGAGGATCCTAGAGAGAGCTCACTGACATTGTTAGTCGATCTGGTTGCACCCGGCCGGCAAAGCCAGCTGACGAAATCGGTAACTAGATTATGTGCTCGAGCTGTTAGGCTGGTCATAGTGGGGATAACATAACTTGTATCATGTATTTGGGACTCGCAAACATGCTTATGTGGCACGCAATTAAAGAAAAGAGAGAGGATAGTAGTAACATACTTCCTTCTTTTCGGTTTATAAGGCTGATCATAGTGGGGAGTAACTTATACTAATGTCATGCATATGACATTAGTCTAAATTACTACCTTCATAGTGCAAAGTAACATAGTAATAGTGTCATAGAGGACTTCATTAATTAGCTTGTAGACTCGTCTTGTCTTGGAAAGCGCTATGTTACAGTAACATATTATGTTACCATTTCTCATTAATAACTACATGCCACATAAGCAAAAATTTCTCGAAGTCCGCTATGTTACTTGCTAAGTTACTCCCACTATGACTAGCCTAAGGCTCAATTCAAAAATCTCAACAACCAAGGTAGATGGTGAGTGGTGGAATATTTTTTGTAGTTTGCAAAAATACCTAATTAATGCTCTTGTTTTTCTCAAAAAATTATGTTTATCAATGCATTAATTGCAATGCATGTATGCATAAAGTACATGCATTGGTCAATTTTTTCTCAATACTTACATGCAATGATTTAGTGCACCTTGGAATCTGAACATGTGATGGGAAACAACCAAGTTGAGCCTTATAAAATGGAAAAAACTAAAATTTTGAGATAAGCCGCTTATCTCAAAATTTTAGCGGCTTATCTCAAAATTTTAGTTTTTCCATTTTATAAGGCTCAATTTGATTGTTTCTCATCACATGTTCAGATTCTAAGATGCATTAAATCATTGCATGCAAGTATTGAGAGAAAATTGACCAATGCATATACTTTTTGCATGCATGCATTGCAATTAATGCATTGATAAACATAATTTTTTGAGAAAAATAAGAGCATTAATTATGTGTTTTTGCAAACTACAAAAAGTATTCCACCACTCACCATCTATCTTGGTTGGTGAGATTTTTAAATTGAGCCTTATAAACCGGAAAGGAGGAAGTATGTGTCATGCATGGCAATAAATAAGACTATCTATGATACTCCTTCCGTTCCTAAATATTTGTCTTTCTAGATATTTCAACAAGTGACTATATACGGAGTAAAATGAGTGAATTTACACTCTAAAATATGTCTACATACTTTCGTATGTGGTAGTCCATTTGAAATGTCTAAAAAGACAAATATTTAGAAAAGAGGAAGTATTACTTTATGATACTATGCACTATAGATGTAGTATCATACACTAATATCATATGCATGATACTAGCATATGTTACTATTCACTATGACCAGCCTTAGCTGGTTGGTCCCCGGCCCCACGCTCATTAATGAACTCCACGTGCGGGGATTAGCAGAAACCCTGGCTGGGTTGGGCACGCTCGCCATTAATTGCCTAATCCCTCGTCGGTTCATCAAGCGTCAGCCAAGGGATATGCACGCCAACTTGACAATAATGCATACACAGAGTATCTAGTTTCCTACACGTACGCGAAGCTGGGTAGAGCTCCAAATGCTGTTGTCCGACCAAACAACACTGCAGTAACAACATAAAAAAAATGAACACGCTAGCACAGCGAACACACGTTAGCCTGCTTCTCCAGAGCAGCGCGTCCTCCCTGCAACAGGCCAGCGCACGAGCCAGAGAGGGTGGCTGCCGCTGGAACACGGCCGACTCTGTCCAGCATTAACAGCACGCATACTCGTATACTCCTTAACCATGCCGGGACTTGGGCTACGTGCTAGTGTCATGTCTTCTTCTTCTTCTTCTTCTTTATTCTTATTCTATTTTATTTTTTTGCGAGTAGTATCATATCTTTTTCCGAGAGTACGCATAGGCGTACCATAGCTTTATAGAAGGCATAAATAAAATTACAAGAAACTACACTTGCTGCGAGCAACGAGCATAGCACAAACACCACATCCGAACAAGGGCGAAGATGAACAACACCACAGAGCAAGCTACAACGCAAAGAACCTATCCTAATCGAAACACAACACCGCGTCACGACCGACACTGGACACCTCCGACGAACACCAACTTCCGCAGAACTTCACTTGTCGACGCACCATCCGCTCTTAATGCCTAAGAAGAAGTGGCAAGTGGGTGGCAGGACTCGATCCGGCCCAAGGAAGACGCCGACTTGGACACACCGGTGACGAACGTACATAGCGCCGCAGAGGATCAAGGAGGATAGCGGTGAGCACCGGAGGAGAGCGGCGAGGAGCCAGCTATGTCTCCAGACACAATGCTCCCAACAGAGGAACGACGTCGAGGACGCCGCCATTGTGTCGATCCAACCGAATCAAGGCTTTCGCCCGGAGACGGCCACAACTCCAAGCAAGCGAGGGACATGACAAACTTGCCTCGACGACGCCTTCAAAGAGGGGAATGACACCCACGGGTGCCATCGCCACCGACCCGACAAAAGTCAAGCAAGATTTTCATCCGCAAGTCCCACCTCACCACACCGCCTAGAATTGGGCAACGCCGTCCTAGAAGCTTCACATCGCCGCCACCGCAGCTCTTCGCCAACATAGCTGCAACTTTCACACCGCCGCCACCGCAGCTCTTCGCCAACATAGCTGCAACTCTAGGGGCCAACGTCCGAATGCACGGCAAGGAGAACACCGGCCACACCAACAAGACCCTGCCTGGACAAGGAACCGCAGCCGCCCCACACCTCCCGCAAGGACCAAGAAGCCTCAACAGCCATCGCCCACTCCAAGGGACAGCCTTGCGACGCCCGAACCCGCAACTCCGCGAAGCCAAGCAGCACTACCAGGAGAGCACCACCGCTCCCCACACCGCACAGATGTGGCCGGCAGCGCACTACTCGCCAAGACTCCATCTTGGTAGAGCCTCCCAGCGCCGCCGACACCAACCTGGCCGCGGGCTCGCACTGCTACCTCCAGAGACGCTGCAGCCTCCCAGCCGCGCCATCCCCTCGTTGTCGACGCCTGCCAAGCCCGCCGCTCCGCCAGACCTCCTGCCGAGCTCCGGCCGCCACCCCACCTCCGGCCAGCACAGATATGGCCTGGCTGAATCCCGCCACGACGAGGAGCACCGCGCTGCCAACAGCCCGCGCGCTCCGCCGCGTCGCACCAGCCTAGGCCAGCAACAACGCTTCCATCCACCGCCGCCACCTGCCAGTGCGCCCCGCCGATGCATCGGCCTCCGAGCTCCGCCGTCGACTGAAAAAGAGGCCCCCCGCGGCCCTTCTCCAGGGTGGGCGAGGGAATGTCCCGCCGCCGCCAGCACCGCGCGGGCTTTGCCCGGCGACGCCCGCCGGCGGGAGGGGAGGTGGATGGGGGCTGGGGGCCGGCTAGGGTTCGAGCGCCCAGGTCGCCCGCGGGGGGGTGGGG
>NC_041391.1:543132664-543159712 GCF_002162155.2 Triticum dicoccoides
GGGGCGACACGGGGCTGGGGAAAGGAATGTGTTTCGCGTCCACACCTGTTGATCTCATGAGACGACTCTTCTCTGGTAGTACAATGATTTGAGTAGTATCATGTCTTAACCTACAACAAATCAATCGGCACTAGTAGCAGCCATCGACATCGCTGTAAATGGGAAATCAGGGATGGCATGTGGCTCCGTGATCCTCCGACTTAAATCAGCACTGAATCTGATGTACTACATGGATTGAGTTAATCTATCAATCAATGGATAGATCCAAATCAACAACAAACCCTAGCTAGCGGCCGCAATCAGATCAACTCCACCGTCGACACGTAGACGTGCATGCACGCCTGCTATTCCAGCTGACTCGCAATTAAGGACGAGATAGATCAACTTGACAGGGAGAGGATACGAGTGTTACAGCATTAATGGCAAACATGGATGTGGACAAGTATAGTCGTCATCATAAGACAGTGGCATTAATCACAGGGCGTGCGCACGAGCTTAGGCTGGTTGTAATGGGCAGTATCATAAGTTAGTATCATGCATATGATACTAGTGTATGATACTAGTGTATGATACTACCTCCCTAAGGCTGGCCATAGTGGGGGTAACATAAGTAGTAACATGCACTTGGGACTCGCAAACATGCTTATGTGGCAGACAATTAAAGAAGAGAGAGATGGTTATAGTAACATAGGTAGATACCATAACATAATAAATGTGATGCTACTATGTGTCATGCATGGCAATAAATGAGACCACTTATGATACTAATGTATGATACTATGCACTATAGAGGTAGTAACATAGACTAGTAACATATGCATGTTACTAGTCTAAGTTACTCCTCACTATGACCAGCCTAATGCATAGTATCATATGGTAGTATCATAGATACCTTTATTTATTGCCATGCATGACACATACTAGTGTAGCATTTATTATGATACAGTATCATGATATGATACTCAACTCACTCTTACTTCATTTAATTCTATGCTACCTCATCAAAGTTGCCTAATTGGCATGCATGATAATAGCTATGATACTCCCATTACAACCAGCCTTAAACAAACACACAGGGCCGGGGGGACAGCTGAGTTAAATTTGTGGTGTCACGGGCAGGCAGATCAGTACAGAACAGCAGTGGAAATAGCAGGTTTAGCCAACATCCGAGCCAGGGATTAACGGTATCCCAAGCATCCTGTCCCGTAATTTCTCTGCACTTTTCCTTGCCGCCTAGGATTCTCTTAATCTGGTACCCTTAACATACGTGATTCCGTGATGATATCCATCGAACGCTCGATAGTAGCAAAAGCTCGACGAACGCCCTCAAAACCGCTGCTAGTGGCAGTTTTCATGTAAAAAAACCACAAAGTAAACAAACTGCCAGTTTTGAGAAACGCCAACCCAGCCTCACACCAATACACAAAAATGCCATCGGGGGTTCACGCTTGCCATCCCTCCTGGCAAGTGGCAACCGTTCTCCAGGGATTGGGTTCCTATGTAGTTATGTCCCATCAAATTACCACAACGAGTATGTTGGTTGCATAGGTGATCGATGGTCAAGATGATGGAAATAAGCATGGAGTTTGTGAAAACTAATTTGGTCGCTACCGGCCGCCCCACTATCAACTGAGCGTGGCTTGTGTTGTTTGTGCATACAAGATATCTTGAAGCCACGAATCAGTCGTAATGGAAACATGTAAGTTTATCCTTTAACAACGAATCTAGCAGAGTCCCAAAGACCACCAAAAAGGGAGTCGTAAAAAAGCCGCATGGAGGCTTTCGGGCCTATGCACAAACAAATAAACACCAAACTGCAGCCTTCATTTGTTTTTATTTGCTCGAAATGCCTGGTTTCAATTCTAGGCGTTCAAACAGTGAATAAAATACTAAACATAGGCAATCCGCTATTCAACACTACTAGCTATCTACTAGTCAAGGTTTTGTAGTCATGGTCTTTGTTGAGGTCACCATCAAACTCGAGTGACAGACCGAGAGCCTAGTGGCGGTCGAGCTCGTGCTTACATTCAGGCTCCTCAAAGGAGCGGTGATACTCCTTTTGGCAACGGCGTGTACGAGACAAGGCGATTGTAGGGTTACGCTTGTGAGGAGAGCGAGTCACCACCTAGCTTTTATAGTCGGGGACGGCATGAGGTGATTTGGCGTGGCGGGAATCCGAGTACTCAGGAGCACGTGTAATTTGGCGGTTGTTCGCGGTCATGTTGCCAGTGGGTTTCTTTGTCAGTGTGAACCGTATGGACAATCACTCTACCAAAAACAGAATGGAAGTGCGAGGAGGAAGAAGGTGAAGTATCACTCACACACGATTAGTTAGGTTTAGTGTACACTTCAAACCAGCCCTCCACAACCTCAAAATATGGAGGTTACGAGCTTAACTTTAGAGCGAGATCCATAAAGTATAGTAATTCACATGCATACACGAAAGATCGAGTATAACGACTAGAAAGGGGGTTGAAGAGGCGTTGCTAAATAACTCTTCACGGAATAACAATTCTTCACAAATCAAAGGAACAACATGTAACTATACAACAATACCGCAGAATACTCATAGAGCTGATAACAATACATGAAGGCGTGCATGGAAATAACTAAGTACAAACTACTAAGTGAATACTAAATTAGACCAGGAAAGTAGTAAAACAGAGCAAGTAGATGATAATGGATTTAACTAGCAGTACAAAGGCAAAGTCCTCGCATGAATTGAGCAAATAAGTACCTAACAAAAAGATTGCGACGTAAAACATAGAGACTCCACAACGGTCACAAAACTAGATAGAAAAATGGTACAGTCCAGCACAAAGAATAATTCCTCAAAACACATCAAGATACATAAGGTAAATGTTGTGAGTAAAGCTTGGTTAAGACATGAAGAATTTGGTTCCAAGTTGAAATTAAGATGACGATAATGTCGCCTAGAGGATGGTGAATAGGCAGCTACCAAATTAAATTCTTTTCTTAGTTGATTTTAGAGTTAAGTGCGGAAACGCAAGTTCTCTAAAAATGCAACTAGGTGATGCAACCATATATGATGTGTTACAACAAGCTAGTAAGCTACACAAGGTAACACATAAGCAAGTAGAAAGAAGAAGTAACGTTAGGTAAAAGAGACAACCGAAAGCGGTGGAGATGATGATGTAATATGAAGTTCACACACTTAGGGTGTGCTAATCTCCATTGGTGAGGGGGGAACAACGAATGCTGCCATGACAACGAATATCTCACCTTCTTTTCTGAGAACCACAAGCAATGAATGTTTTGGTGCCGTTCCACGAGGGGTAGCTCTTGGGATGAGCTCCAAACCCTCACGAACGATCCCGAGGCACAACCGCGGAACTTGGAAGCTCCCGAGAAATCACAACCGTCTAGGGTTCCCCATGAACCCAAGAATAACAAGACTTGCAAGGACCTCATGAGGAATCGAGGAACTCGAGTTTGGTTGGATGGAAGTGTAGATCGGGTGCTCCTCTTGACATCCTAGAAATATGGAGTGGATTGGTTGGCTGGAGAGGGAGGTATCAAAGGTTAAAGCTTTTGGATCAATGGTGTGAGGAGTGTTGTGTTTGTCACATTCCAAAGGTGGAAGTAGAGGCTATTTATAATCAACACTAAAATCTGCCCGTTATAGCCCACCCAGTGAAGTCAGATGTTCCGACCATGTTGGTTGTTCTGACCTTCCAGAGGTTCCGAAAAATGATCTGAGGCAGCCTCTGAGGTTATCCAGTAGCTACTGGACACAAGTGGGATATTACTTCAGAATATTTTTCATGAGATCCAACAAGTCGGATACTGGTTCGGATGTTCTGACTCAATGCACGACCCTACAAAAGGGGGAAAACAGGTAGGTCATGTGGCACACTTTGGATTGTTCAGGAAATCATCCTAAGGAAGGAATGTTATGTGTGACTCAGAAAAACTTCACTCGAGGAACCGCCTGTGCTCTACGAGAGTAGATGTTATTTATAGTCGAAGCTCTGGCCAGGTGATTTGAAGTGGCCGTGGCTAGACCCTCACACCAACATGTTGCTGATACTGGCACAATTTCATGGGTTCCAATGAACCTAGAAAACTCAAGTAGGGAGTTTTCTAACTCACCGAGGAAGCTAACTTTAATGACATGACAAACGGTAGCAATTCCTCGATCCATCTGACTTAGACACTGAATCTAGTAGGCTCGCTTGAAAGGAGATTTCCAGGTCTCCACTCACAAGTGTAAGGTAGGTTTTGATTGAGAATGAAGACTTTCAATGTTCCTTCACTTTGACCCCCCTTAATAGTACGGCCTACCCTACCGACTCAATGATGAATTAAACAAACTAGCAAACAAAAGATACTCTCGATCTTTCAATTCTTCATGGGGGTATTTGGAAGACTTCAATATGCCCTCGACATTTTTAGGGGTTATAATCCCTCGATTAAACCAAATGACCGGGAACTTTCACCTTTGTACACTTAGTAAACACATTAGTCCCTTTACCGTTTTCTAATTAATCATCAAAACTCGCTAGGGGCACTATATCCACTAGCAATATACTAACTCTACTAGAGTGCCATTTTGTGTGTGTTTCGCTATAATGCGGTTATTATGACGATCAGTCACATATGCCACATCTTATAGAGTTTTTCTAACATGGGGTATCGTCCCTTGATCACATACGGTTCGAAGGGATCACATACGGTACTCTGAACATCAAACTATGTTCTCTAATTGAAATGGAAAATGACTACTAAATTGCATTGTATATTCATAATAAACTATAGAAAACATGATCCTAGGAAGATACTTGACATATCCCCCCTCGGCAAGGCCCATCGCAAGGTTCCTCATTAAGCAATTCATATATGTACAATTTACCCTAGACATTACAGACATACCAGGAATCACGGTTACCTCAGAGGTACTGACATGAACCCTGTGGTGCTGGACAACAAGTGCAAATCTCTGCCCACACCAAAAACTTTACCAGTTAGTACAAGATAAGCCTCACGCGAAGGTTCCAAATAGAACATATTACCCTTAGAAGAGTAGACGCAAAGAAGGTTCCAAACAAATTCCGGACGGAAGTTCTGGACCTATACTAGAACTACACTGACTAACACAAGTCAACATACTTGAAAGAATTGGACACCATCACTCGGAGGTGCAAGCGTTAACCAAGCATCATCTTAAAGAACTACTGACTCTAGTAATACTAGTAGCTAAGGTTGATATTTCGTGAGCAACACTTAGGTTTCTTCATTAGCTTTCTCTACTCATAAAGCTCGGAGGTACCGAGTAGATGGTTAGGTAGTTCCGGGGAAGTATTAAAGTTCTGGATTCGAGAGAGTTTCACAAGAAATCTTGAGGGATGGATTGAAGACTTTGGCAATATGATAGGACTCGGATTAAGTTGAAGTGCCCATATGGAAACTACGACATGATATGGGTTTGATTCCATCAAAAGCCTATTAAAAATACAGAACACTATTCCCTCTGTCCCATAATATAAGAGCGTCTTTTACACTACACTAGTGTCAAAAACACTCTTATATTATGCGACGGAGGGAGTACTTCACAAGGATTTTCTCATTTTTAGGGGCCACCAAGCAAAATTCTAAAACCTTGCATACTTGATAGAATGATCAGTTTCTTATGTTTTTGGTCAATAATCAACAAAAACCTACACTTGATATGCTAGATTCACTTTTCAGACATTTATGGCAATGTTACCATTGGCAACAAAGCTGTAAATCTGCTAGCACCATGTGGTAGAGAAACCTTTCACCTAGAGTGTATGTTGACGGAAAGAGCATTTAACTTTTGTAGGCCTTCTCTGAATTAATCTTAAGAGTTCTTCTTTCAAAAAATATCATGTGTTACTTATGCATGGTTTGATGCATAATGACTGCCACGCGTAAGATGTTTCTACCTCACATCAACGTCATCCAAGTGGGCAAAGCCACATGGTCAATTACCACATCTAGTTGATTATTTCGTATTTCGTGGATATTTCGAAGTGGGCATCCAGGAAACAAATGAGCATGTTCTGCCAACAACAAGTGTCTTACATTCTAGGGAGCATGATATCACACAAAAATTCATCTTAAAATGCCTCCTTCATTCTAGGGAGCATGACATCTCACCAAAATTCTACTTAAAAATCCCCATATAAATTCTATCCTCAAACAACTAAAGTCATTTTTCCTTAATAACCAGTCTTATTATGTTCCATTTCGAACACAACCCCCTTCACCTCTTGTCATCATGATGACTCCTAGCTTTTTGATGGCCTTACAAGTCCAAATAATTTTTTTTCATATTGGTGTACCTTCTTTATTAAGGAATGCTATCAACTCATACTTTAGGAGGATAAATTTGACTAGGTAATAACACATTCAAAGATCAATACGTTGGAATTTTAAGCACTATTTAAAACAAGCGTTCCTCTTGGGCTAAGGCATAGAAAGTGAACCTGATTGTCATTTGTGTTGCAAATATGCTCTAGAGGCAATAATAAAATGGTTATTATTATAATTCCTTGTTCATGATAATTGTCTATTGTTTATGTTGTAATTGTATTGACCGGAAACCGTAATACATGTGTGAATACATAGACCACACCATGTCCCTAGTGAGCCTCTAGTTGACTAGCTCATTGATCAACATATGGTCATAGTTTCCTGACTATGGACATTGGATGTCATTATTAACGGGATCACATCATTAGGAGAATGATGTGATGGACAAGACCCAATCCTATGCATAGCACAAGATCGTGTAGTTTGTTTGCTAGAGATTTTCTAATGTCAAGTATCATTTCCTTAGACCATGAGATTGTGTAACTACCGGATACCGTAGGAGTGCTTTGGGTGTACCAAACGTCACAACGTAACTGGGTGACTATAAAGGTGCTCTACAGGTATCTACGAAAGTGTCTGTTGGGTTGGCACGAATCGAGACTGGGATTGTCACTCCGTATGACGGAGAGGTATCTCTGGGCCCACTCGGTAATGCATCATCATAATGAGCTCAATGTGACCAAGTGGTTGGTCACGGGATCATGCATTACGGACCGAGTAAAGTGACTTGCCGGTAACGAGATTGAACAAGGTATTGGGATACCGGCGATCGAATCTCGGGCAAGTAACATAGCGATTGACAAAGGGAATTGAATACGGGATTACTTGAATCCTCGACATCATGGTTCATCCGATGAGATCATCATGGACCATGTGGGAGACAACATGGGTATCCAGATCCCGCTGTTGGTTATTGGCCAGAGAGTTGTCTCGGTCATGTCTGCGTGATTCCCGAACCCGTAGGGTCTACACACTTAAGTTTCGATGACACTAGGGTTATAAGGAAGATTTGTATGTGATTACGAATGTTGTTCGGAGTCCCAGATGAGATCCCGGACATCACGAGGAGTTACGGAATGGTCCGGAGGTAAAGATTTATATATGGGAAGTTGTCATACGGTCACCGGAAATATCCGGGGGCATACCGGTATTGTACCGGGGCCACCGGAGGGGTTCCGGGGGTCCACCGGAAGGGGCCACCTGTCCCGAAGGGCCTCATGGGCTGTAGGTGGAAGGGAACAAGCCCCTAAGAGGGCTGGGCACCACCCCCTATTGCCCATGCGCCTAAGGTTGGGGGAAACCCTAAAGGGGCGCCCCCCTTGCTTGGGGGGCAAGCCCCCTCCCCTTGGCCGCCGCCCTTCCTCCATCTCCCTATAAATAGAGGGGTGAGGGGAGGGATGCAACACCACCCTCCCCTCCCCAACACCTCTCCTCCTCCACAAGAGCTTGGTGAAGCCCTGCCGGAGAACTGCCACTCCATCACCACCACGCCGTCGTGCTGCTGTTGGAGCCTTCTTCCTCAACCTATCCCTCCTCCTTGCAGGATCAAGGCGCGATATACGTCACCGGGCTGCACATGTGTTGAGCGCGGAGGCACCGTTGTTCGGTGCTTAGATCGGATTCGGCCGCGTTCTAAATCGCTACGTGTACGACTCCTCCAACCGCGTTCTTGCAACGCTTCCGACTCGCGATCTTCAAGGGTATGAAGATGCACTCCCTTCTCTCTCGTTGCTAGTTACTCCATAGATGGATCTTGGTGATGCGTAGAAATTTTTTAATTTCTGCTACGATCCCCAACAGTGGCATCATGAGCTAGGTCTATGCGTAGTTTCTATGCACGAGTAGAACACAAGTTTGTTGTGGGCGTCGATTTTGTAAATTTACTTGCCACTACTAGTCTTATCTTGTTTCGGCGGCATCGTGGGATGAAGCGGCCCAGACCGACCTTACACGTACGCTAACGTGAGACAGGTTCCACCGACTGACATGCACTAGTTGCATAAGGTGGCTAGCAGTTGTTTGTTCTCCCACTTTAGTCAGATCAGATTTGATGAAAATGGTCCTTATGAAGGGTAAATAGCAATTGGCATATCACGTTGTGGTTTTGGCATAGGTAATAAATGTTCTTGCTAGAAACCTATAGCAGCCACGTAAAAACATGCAACAACAATTAGAGGACGTCTAACTTGTTTTTGCGGCGTATGTCGTGTGATGTGATATGGCCATGAAGGATGTGATAAATGAAATATATGTGATGTATGAGATTGATCATGTTCTTGTAATAGGAATCACGACTTGCATGTCGATGAGTATGACAATCGGCAGGAGCCATAGGAGTTGTCTTTATTTATTGTATGACATGTGTGTCATTGAATAACGCCATGTAATTACTTTACTTTATTGCTAAACCGTTAGCCATAGTAGTAGAAGTAATAGTTGGCGAGACAACTTGATGGAGATACGATGATGGAGATCATGGTGTCATGCCGGTGACGATGATGATCATGGCGCCCCGAAGATAGAGATCAAAAGGAGCAAAATGATATTGGCCATATCATGTCACTATTTGATTGCATGTGATGTTTATCATGTTTTTGGATCTTATTTGCTTAGAACGACGGTAGCATAAATAAGATGATCCCTCATAACAATTTCAAGGAAGTGTTCCCCCTAACTGTGCGCTGTTGCGAAAGTGTGTTGTTTCGAAGCACCACGTGATGATCGGGTGTGATAGATTCTAATTTTCACATACAACGGGTGTAAGCCAGATTTACACATGCAAAAACACTTAGGTTGACTTGACGAGCCTAGCATGTACATACATGGCCTCGGAACACAAGAGACCAACAGGTTGAACATGAGTCGTATAGAAGATACGATCAACATGAAGATGTTCACCGATGATGACTAGTCCGTTTCACATGATGATTGGACACGACCTAGTTGAGTCGGATCGTGTATCACTTAGATGACTATAGGGATGTCTATCTGAGTGGGAGTTCATTAAATAATTTGATTAGATGAATTTAATTATCATGAACTTAGTCTGAAAGTCTTTACAGTATGTCTTGTAGATCAAATGGCCCACGCTAATGTTGTCCTCAACTTCAACGCGTTCCTAGTGAAAACCAAGCTGAAAGACGATGGTAGCAACTATACGGACTGGGTCTGGAACTTGAGGATCATCCTCATAGCTACCAAGAAAGCATATGTCCTTGAAGCACTGCTAGGTGAAGCACCTGTCCCATCGAACCAAGAAGTTATGAACGCCTGGCAGTCGCGTGTTGATGATTACTCCCTGGTTCAGTGCGGCATGCTTTACAGCTTAGAACCAGGGCTCCAAAAGCGTTTCGAGCAGCACAAAGCATATGAGATGTTCCAAGAGCTGAAAATGGTTTTCCAAGCTCATGCCCGGATCGAGAGATACGAAGTCTCCGACAAGTTCTACAGTTGTAAGATGGAGGAGAATAGTTCCGTCAGTGAACACATACTCAAAATGTCTGGGTTGCACAGCCGCTTGTCCCAGCTGGGAGTTAATCTCCCGGATGACGCGGTTGTTGACAGAATCCTTCAGTCGCTCTCACCGAGCTACAAGAGCTTTGTGATGAACTTCAATATGCAGGGGATGGAGAAAACCATTCCTGAGGTAAATTCGATGCTGAAATCAGCGGAGGTGGAAATCAAAAAGGAACATCAAGTGTTGATGGTGAATAAAACCACTAAGTTCAAGAAAGGCAAGGGTAAAAAGGGCTTCAAGAAAGACGACAAGGGAGTTGCCGCGCCTGGTAAGAAAGCTACCGGGAAGAAGCCAAAGTATGGACCCAAGCCTGAGACTGAGTGTTTTATTTGCAAGGGAAATGGTCACTGGAAGCGGAACTGCCCCAAGTACTTAGCGGACAAGAAGGCTGGCAACACCAAAGGTATATGTGATATACATGTTATTGATGTGTACCTTACCAGTACTCGTAGTAGCTCCTAGGTATTTGATACCGGTGCGGTTGCTCATATTTGTAACTGAAAACAAGAGCTGCGGAATAAGCGGAGACTGGCGAAGGACGAGGTGACGATGCGCGTCGGGAATGGTTCTAAGGTTGATGTGATCGCCATCGGCACGCTACCTCTACATTTACCTTCGGGATTAGTTTTAAACCTCAATAATTGTTATTTAGTGCCAGCTTTGAGCATGAACATTGTATCTGGATCTCGTTTAGTATGAGATAACTAGTCATTTAAATCCGAGAATAATGATTGTTCTATTTATATGAGAGATATGTTTTATGGTCATGCACTGCTGGTCAATGGTTTATTCTTAATGAATCTCGAACATAATGTTACACATATTCATAGTGTGAATACCAAAAGATGTAAGGTTGATAATGATAGTCCCACATACTAGTGGCTCTGCCGCCTTGGTCACATTGGTGTCAAATGCATGAAGAAGCTCCATGCAGATGGACTTTTGGAGTCTTTTGATTATGAATCATTTGACACGTGCGAACCATGCCTCATGGGAAAAATGACCAAGACTCCGTTCTCCACAACAATGGAGCGAGCAACCAACTTCTTGGAAATCATACATACTGATGTGTGCGGTCCAATGAGCGTTGAGGCTCGCGGTGGTTGTCGTTATGTTCTCACCCTCACTGATGACTTAACTATATATGGGTATGTCTACTTAATGAAACACAAGTTTGAGACCTTTGAAAAGTTCAAGGAATTTCAGAGCGAGGTTGAAAATTAACGTGACAGAAAAATAAAGTTCTTACGATCAGATCGTGGAGGGGAATATTTGAGTCACGAATTTGGCACACACTTAAGGAAATGTGGAATCGTTTCACAACTCACGCCGCCTAGAACACCTCAGCGTAATGGTGTGTCCAAACGTTGTAATCGCACTCTATTGGATATGGTGCGATCTATGATGTCTCTTACCGATCTACCGCTCTCATTTTGGGGCTATGCTTTAGAGACTACCGCATTCACTTTAAATAGGGCTCCATCGAAATCCGTTGAGACGACACCGTATGAATTATGGTTTGAGAAGAAACCTAAGCTGGCGTTTCTAAAAGTTTGGGGATGCGATGCTTATGTCAAGAAACTTCAACCTGAAAAGTTCAAACCCAAGTCGGAAAAATGCGTATTCATAGGATACCCTAAGGAAACCATTGGGTATACCTTCTGCCTCAGATCCAAAGGCAAGATATTTGTTGCCAAGAACGGGTCCTTTCTGGAGAAAGAGTTTCTCACGAAAAAAGTAAGTGGGAGGAAAGTAGAATTTGATGAAGTACTGCCTCTTGAAGCGGAAAGTAGCGCAGCACAGGAAGATGTTTCTGTGGTGCCAGCACCGGCTAGAGGAGGTTAATGATGATGATCAAGGTACTTCGGATCAAGTTGCTACTAAACTTCATAGGTCCACGAGGACACGTTCCACACCAGAATGGTATGGCAACCCTGTCCTGGAAATCATGTTGTTAGACAACGGTGAACCTTCTAACTATGAAGAAGCGATGGCGGGCCCAGATTCCAACAAATGGCTTGAAGCCATGCAATCCAAGATAGGATCCATGTATGAAAACAAAGTATGGACTTTGACAGACTTGCCCGACGATCGGCGAGCGATAGAAAATAAATGGATCTTTAAGAAGGAGACGGACGCGGATGGTAATGTTACCATCTATAAAGCTCGACTTGTCGCTAAGGGTTATCGACAAGTTCAAGGGGTTGATTACGATGAGACCTTCTCACCCGTAGCGAAGCTAAAGTATGTCCGAATCATGTTAGCAATTGCCGCATTCTACAATTACGAGATATGGCAAATGGACGTCAAAACGGCATTCCCTAACGGCTTCCTCAAGGAAGAATAGACTATGATGCAGCCGGAAGGTTTTGTCGATCCTAAGAATGTTAACATGGTATGCAAGCTCCAGCGCTCCATCTATGGGCTGGTGCAAGCATCTCGGAGTTGGAACATTCGCTTTGATGAAATGATCAAAGCGTTTGGGTTTATGTAGACTTATGGAGAAGCCTGCGTTTACAAGAAAGTGAGTGGGAGCTCTGTAGCATTTTGATACGTCTCCGTCGTATCTATAATTTTTCATTGTTCCATGCCAATATTGTTCAACTTTTATATACTTTTGGCAACTTTTTATACTATTTTTTGGGACTAACATATTGATCCACTGCCCAGTGCTAGTTCCTGTTTATTGCATGTTTTATGTTTCGCAGAAACCCCATATCAAACGGAGTCCAAACGGGATAAAAACGGACGGAGAATTATTTTGGAATATTTGTGATTTTTGGGAGGTGAAATCAACGTGAGACGGTGCCCGAGGTGGCCACGAGATAGGGGCCCACACCCACTTTAGGTGGGTGCGCCCCCCACCCTCGTGGGCCACCCGTAAGGTGGCTGATGCTCTACTTTGGCCGCAATAAAGATAATTTTTGGAAACCGGTCTGGGCGAAGGTTTTAATCCAATCGGAGTTACGGATCTCCGAATATAAAAGAAACGGTGCCAGGGCAGAATTCAGAAGGCAGAAATAGAGAGAGAGATCCAATCTCGGAGGGGCTCTCGCCCCTCCCAAGCCATGGGCGCCAAGTACCAGAGGGGAAACCCTTCTCCCATCTATGGAGGAGGTCAAGGAAGAAGAAGAAGAAGGGGGCCTCTCTCCCCCTTGCTTTCGGTGGCGCCGGAGCGCTGTCGGGGGCCATCATCATCACCGCGATCTTCACCAACATCGCCGTCATCTTCACTAACATCTCCATCACCTCCCCCCTTCTATATTCAGCGGTCCACTCTCCCGCATCCCTTGTATCCTCTATTTTCGTTGTCCTATCAGTGATTGATGAATTGCTATGATTGGTTTGAGTTGCATGTTTTATTATTGGTGCTGTCCTATTGTGCCCTCCGTGTCGCGCAAGCGTGAGGGATTCCCGCTATAGGGTGTTGCAATACATTCATGATTCTTTTATGGTGGGTTGCTTGAGTGACATAAGCATAAACCCGAGTAAGGGGATTGTTGCGTATGGGATAAAGGGGACTTGATGCTTTAATGCTATGGTTGGGTTTTACCTTAATGAATCTTTAGTAGTTGCGGATGCTTACTAGAGTTCCAATCATAAGTGCATATGATCCAAGTATAGAAAGTATGTTAGCTTATGCCTCTCCCTCAAATAGAATTGCAATAGTGATTACCGGTCTAGTAACATAGTCAATTGCTTAGGGACAATTTCACAACTCCTACCACCACTTTTCCACACTCGCTATATTTACTTTATTGCATATTTATCTAAACAGCCCCTACTTTTTATTTACGCGTTCTTTATTATCTTGCAAACCTATCCTATCACACCTACAAAGTACTTCTAATTTCATACTTGTTCTAGGTAAGCAAACACTAAGCATGCGTAGAGTCGTATCATTGGCAGATAGGGCTTGAGAGAGTATTTGTTCTACCTTTAGCTCCTCATTGGTATCGACACTCTTACTTATCGAAAGAGGCTATAATTATCCCCTACACTTGTGGGTTATCAAGAACTTTTTCTGGCGCCGTTGCCGGGGAGTCATAGCGTGGGGTGAATATTCTCGTGTGTGCTTGTTTGCTTTATCACTTAGTAATTTTTATTTGCTATTCTAAATTTCTCTCTATCTTTAGTTATGGATATGGAACACAAAATACAAAAAAAATTAGGTGTACTTGCTACTCATGGGAATGGGGTAACTCCTAAAACCCTCAATTCTCATTATGTGAAAGATATCATGTACTACCTTGATAATCCTGAGAAAACCCAACTCAACTTTATAATGGGAGACACATTGGATCAACGTGAATACTTTAGGGATTATCGCTTGACACAAAAAGGGAAACTATTATGGGATCAAATTAATATGTTGCATTGGTATGCTCGGGATCTATGCTTGAGATATGATATTACTTGTTGCTCTAGGATGAAGGCTCCACACCTTCCCTTTTCATGCAAATTTAATGATAATGAAACCTTAGGTTCTTATGCTAATGGTATATATGATTACTATGATGTTGAACAAATTGAAGAATTTGTTGCTTTTAAGGCTGCTTTTGAAATTGAATCTTTGTTTGAAAAGTATGAAGCTTTTGATCATGATGTTTATAGGCCTGAAAATCTTGCTATACTTAGATATTGATATGAAAATTATGAATACAATTACTATATTAATGCATTTATTGAGAAAGTCTCCGCTGTCCAAGAAGAGACTAATATTTTGCAGGAAGCTATGGAAGAAGAAATTGATGAAACTATGAGCTCATTGGATGAAAAAGATGATGAGGAGAGCGAAGAACAAAAGAGGAAGAGCGGATTGATCACCCGTGCCCACCATCTAATGAGAGTAACTCTTCAACTCATACATTGTTTAATTCCCCTTCGTGCTTATCAAAGGATGATTGCTATGATCCCGTTGATTCTCTTGAAATATCCCTTTTTGATGATGCTTGCTATGCTTGTGGCCAAGATGCCAATATGAATTATGCTTATGGAGATGAGCTTGCTATAGTTCCTTATGTTAAACATGAAATTGTTGCTATTGCACCCACACATGATAGTCCTATTATCTTTTTGAATTCTCCCTACTACACTTTATCAGAGAAGTTTGTGCTCATTAAGGATTATATTGATGGGTTGCGTTTTACTACTACACATGATGATTTTGATAGATATAATATGCATGTGCTTGCTGCTCCTACTTGCAATTATTATGAGAGAGGAACTATATCTCCACCTCTCTATGTTTCCAATATGATAAAATTGCAAGAAACTGTTCATACTATGCATTGGCCTTTACTTGGTGTGCATGAATTGTTCTCTTATGACATGCCGATGCATAGGAAGAGAGTTAGACTTCGTTGTTGCTTGATATATGTTACTTTGTGCTCATTACTAAATTACAAATCATTGCTAATTAAAATTGGCTTTGATATACGTTGGGATCCGGGTGGATCCACTACTTGAGCACTATATGCCTAGCTTAATGGCTTTAAAGAAAGCGCTGCCAGGGAGACAACCCCGAAGTTTTAGAGAGTCATTTATTTCTGTTGAGTGCTTTTATATAGTTTTAAAACAAAAAAATAAAGAGGGGAACCTAAAAACTTTTCAAAAAGGAAAGTGAAAGTAAGAAAGACAAGCATTGTTGAAGTTGGAGAGCTCCTTGAACTTTGTTCATGCTCACGAAAACTTTGTGAATCTTGATTACAGAAACTTTTCATAAAAAATAATTATCCCCTTGTACAATTCCATTGTATTATTAAAATAATGTGCCAAGGTTTGCCTTTAGGATGTTTACAATGTTTGTTAGTTTGTACGGTGCAGGACAGAAACTTTGGCTGTAGTGCGCGATTTTACATTTTTAACTGGAACGTCAATTGGTTCTGATTCCTTTTGCAATGTCTTGATATACAACCTGTTTATTTTTTCTAAGTTTGGTAGAATTTTTGGGGTACCAGAAGTACGGCGGATGTTCAGATTGCTAGAGACTGTTCTGTTTTTGACAGATTCTGTTTTTGATGCATAGTTTGCTTGTTTTGATGAATCTATCAATTTATATCAGTGGATTAAGCCATGAAGAATTTATATTACAGTAGACACAATGAAAAAACAAAATATGAATTGGTTTTCTATAGTACTTAGAGTGGTGATTTGCTTTATTATACTAACGGATCTTACCGAGTTTTCTGTTGAAGTTTTGTGTGGATGAAGTGTCTAATCGAGGATGTCTCGATATGAGGAAAAGGAAGAGAGGCAAGAGCTCAAGCTTGGGGATGCCCTAGGCACCCCAAGTAAATATTCAAGGAGACTCAAGCGTCTAAGCTTGGGGATGCCCCGGAAGGCATCTCTTCTTTCTTCAACAAATATCAGTATGTTTTCGTATTCGTTTCGTTCATGCGATATGTGCAAGTCTTGGAGCGTCTTTTGCATTTAGTTTTCTTTTTTCTTTTTTGCACCATGCTGGTATGAGATAGTCCTTGGTTGATTTATAGAATGCTCATTGCACTTCACTTAAATCTTTTGAGTATGACTTTATAGAATGCTTCATGTGCTTCACTTATATCTTTTGAAGTTTGGATTGCCTGTTTCTCTTCACATAGAAAACCGCCATTTATAGAATGCTCTTTTGCTTCACTCATATTTGTTAGAGCGTGGGCATATCTTTTGTAGAAAGAATTAAACTCTCTTGCTTCACTTATATCTATTTAGAGAGATGACAGGAATTGGTCATTCACATAGTCATAAAATCCTACATAAACTTGTAGATCGCTGAATATGATATGTTTGATTCCTTGCAATAGTTTTGCAATATAAAGATGGTGATATTAGAGTCATGCTAATGGGTGGTTGTGGATTGTAGAGACACTTGTGTTGAGGTTTGCAAGTCCCGTAGCATGCACGTATGGTAACCGTTGTGTGACAAATTTGAAGCATGGGGTGCTTCTTTGATTGTCTTCCTTATGAGTGGCGGTCGGGGACGAGCGATGGTATTTTCCTACCAATCTATCCCCCTAGGGGCATGCGTAGTAGTACTTTGCTTCGAGGGCTAATAAACTTTTGCAATAAGTATATGAATTATTTATGACTAATGTGAGTCCACGGATTATACACACTTTTACCTTTCCATCATTGTAGCCTCTTCGGTATCGTGCATTGCCCTTTCTCACCTCGAGTGTTGGTGCAAACTTTGCCAGTGCATCCAAATCCCGTGATACAATACACTCTATCACACATAAGACTCATTATATCTTCCTCAAAGCAGCCACCATACCTACCTATCATGGAATTTCCATAGCCATTCCGAGATATATTGCCATGCAACTTCCATGATCATCATATACATGACTTGAGCATTCATTGTCATATTGGTTTGCATGATCGTAAGATAGCTAGCATGATGTTTTCATGGCTTGTCCGTTTTTTGATGTCATTGCTACGCTAGATCATTGCACATCCCGGTACATCGCCAGAGGCATTCATATAGAGTCATATCTTTGTTCTAGTATCGAGTTGTAATATTGAGTTGTAAGTAAATAAAAGTTTGATGATCATCATTATAGAGCATTTCCCTAAAAAAAGGAAAGGCCAAAGAAGCCTAAATAAAAAAGGGGGCCAAAGAAGCCCACCGAAAAAAAGAAAATAAAAAAAGAAAAAAAAAGAAAAGAAAAGGGGCAATGTTACTATCCTTTTTCCACACTTGTGCTTCAAAGTAGCACCATGTTCTTCATATAGATTGTCTCCTATGTTGTCACTTTCATATACTAGTGGGAATTTTCATTATAGAACTTGGCTTGTATATTCCAACGATGGGCTTCCTCAAATGCCCTAGGTCTTCATGAGCAAGCAAGTTGGATGCACACCCACTTAGTTTTTAGTTTGAGCTTTCATATACTTATAGCTCTTAGTGCATCTGTCGCATGGAAATCCCTACTCATCGCATTGACATCAATTGATGGGCATCTCCATAGCCCGTTGATTAGCCGCGTCGATGTGAGACTTTATCCTTTTTTTGTCTTCTCCACATAACCTCCATCATTATATTCTATTCCACCTATACTGCTATATCCATGGCTTGCACTCATGTATTGCGTGAGGGTTAAAAAAGCTGAAGTGCGTTAAAAAGTATGAACCAATTGATCGGCTTGTCATCGGGGTTGTGCATGATGGGAGCATTTTGTGTGGTGAAAATGAAGCATGGCCAAACTATATGATTTTGTAGGGATAAGCTTTCTTTGGCCTTGTTGTTTTGAAAAGACATGATTGCTTTATTGGTACGCTCGAAGTATTATTGTTTTTATGTCAAATGATAGACTATTGCTGTCAATCACTCGTGTCTTAATATTCATGCCATGATTAGACATATGATCAAGATTATGCTAGGTAGCATTCCACATCAAAAATTATCTTTTTTATCATTTACCTACTCGAGGACGAGCATGAATTAAGCTTGGGGATGCTGATTCGTCTCCGTCGTATCTATAATTTTTTATTGTTCCATGGCAATATTCTTCAACTTTCATATACTTTTGGCAACTTTTTATACTATTTTTTGGGACTAACATATTGATCCAGTGCCCAGTGCCAGTTCCTGTCTGTTGCATGTTTTATGTTTTGCAAAAACCCCATATCAAATGGAGTCCAAACGGGATAAAAACGGACGGAGAATTATTTTGGAATATTTGTGATTTTGGGAGGTGAAATCAACGCGAGACGGTGCCCGAGGTGACCACGAGATAGGGGCCCACGCCCACTTTAGGTGGGCGCCCCCCACCCTCGTGGTCCACCTGTAAGGCGGTTGATGCTCTACTTTGGCCGCAAGAAAGCTAATTTTTGGAAAATGATTTGGGCGAAGGTTCCAATCCAATCGGAGTTACTGATCTCCGGATATAAAAGAAACAGTGCCAGGGCTGAATTCAGAAAGCAGAAACAGAGAGATAGATCCAATCTCGGAGGGGCTCTCGCCCCTCCCAAGCCATGTGAGCCAAGGACTAGAGGGGAAACCCTTCTCCCATCTAGGGATGAGGTCAAGGAAGAAGAAGAAGAAGAAGGGGGACTCTCTCCCCCTTGCTTCCGGTGGCGCCGGAGCACTGCCGGGGGACATCATCATCACCACGATCTTCACCAACACCGCTGTCATCTTCACCAACATCTCCATCACCTCCCCCCTTCTATATTCAGCGGTCCACTCTCCCGCATCCCGTTGTACCCTCTACTTGAACATGGTGCTTTATGCTTCATATTATTTTCCAATGATGTGTTGCCATCCTATGATGTCTGGGTAGATTTTCGTTGTCCTATCGGTGATTGATGAATTGCTATGATTGGTTTGAGTTGCATGTTTTATTATTGGTGCTGTCCTAGTGTGCCCTCCGTGTTGCGCAAGTGTGAGGGGTTCCCGTTGTAGGGTGTTGCAACATGTTATGATTCTTTTATGGTGGGTTGCTTGAGTGACAGAAGCATAAACCCGAGTAAGGGGATTGTTGCGTATGGGATAAAGGGACTTGATGCTTTAATGCTATGGTTGGGTTTTACCTTAATGAGTCTTTAGTAGTTGCGGATGCTTGCTAGAGTTCCAATCATAAGTGCATATGATCCAAGTAGATAAAGTATGTTAGCTTATGCCTCTCCCTCAAATATAATTGCAATAGTGATTACCGGTCTAGTAACGTAGTCAATTGCTTAGGGACAATTTCACAACTCCTACCACCACTTTTCCACACTCGCTATATTTACTTTATTGCATCTTTATCTAAACAGCCCCTACTTTTTATTTACGTGTTCTTTATTATCTTACAAACCTATCCTATCACACCTACAAAGTACTTCTAGTTTCATACTTGTTCTATGTAAAGCAAACACTAAGCATGCGTAGAGTCGTATCAGTGGTAGATAGGGCTTGAGAGAGTATTTGTTCTACCTTTAGCTCCTCATTGGGTTCGACACTCTTACTTATCGAAAGAGGCTACACTTATCCCCTACACTTGTGGGTTATCACATTTCTCATATTATATGTGGATGGCATACTATTGATGGGAAATGATATAGAACTCTTGGAAAGCATAAATGCCTACTTGAATAAGTGTTTTTCAATGAAGGACCTTGGAGAAGCTGCTTACATATTAGGCATCAAGATCTATAGAGATAGATCGAGATGCCTCATAGGTCTTTCACAAAGCACATACCTTGATAATATATTGAAGACGTTCAATATGGATCAGACCAAGAAAGGGTTCTTGCCTGTATTGCAAGGTGTGAAATTGAGCTCAGCTCAAAGCCCGACCACGGCAGAAGATAGAGAAAAGATGAGTGTCATCCCCTATACCTCAGCCATAGGGTCTATTATGTTTGCCATGCTGTGTACTAGACCTGATGTAAACTTTGCTGTAAGTTTGGTAGGAAGGTACCAAAGTAATCCCGGCATGGAACACTGGACAACGGTCAATAATATCCTGAAGTACCTGAAAAGGACAAAGGATTTGTTTCTCGTTTATGGAGGTGACGAAGAGCTCGTCGTAAAGGGTTACGTCGATCCTAGCTTCGACACAGATCTGGATGACTCCAAGTCACAAACCGGATACGTGTATATTTTGAATGGTGGGGTAGTAAGCTGGTGCAGTTGCAAGCAAAGCCTTGTGGCAGGATCTACATGTGAAGCGGAGTACATGGCAGCCTTGGAGGCAGCACATGAAGCAATCTGGATGAAGGAGTTCATTACCGACCTAGGAGTTATTCCCAATGCGTTGGGCCCGATGACTCTCTTCTGTGACAACACTGGAGCTATTGCCCTTGCCAAGGAGCCCAGGTTTCACAAGAAGACCAGACACATCAAGCGTCACTTCAACTCCATTCGTGAAAATGTTCAAGATGGAGATATAGATATTTGTAAAGTGCATACAGATCTGAATGTCACAGATCCGTTAATTAAACCTCTTCCACGAGCAAAACATGATGAACACCAGAACTCTATGGGTGTTCGATTCATCACAATGTAACTAGATTATTGACTCTAGTGCAAGTGGGAGACTGTTGGAAATATGCCCTAGAGGTAATAATAAAATGGTTATTATTTTATTTCCTTGTTCATGATAATTGTCTATTGTTCATGCTGTAATTGTATTGATCGGAAACCATAATACATGTGTGAATACATAGACCACACCATGTCCCTAGTGCGCCTCTAGTTGAATAGCTCGTTGATCAACAGATGGTCATGGTTTCCTGACTATGGACATTGGATGTCATTGATAACGGGATCACATCATTAGGAGAATGATGTGATGGACAAGACCCAATCCTAAGCATAGCACAAGATCGTGTAGTTCGTTTGCTATAGCTTTTCTAATGTCAAGTATCATTTCCTTAGACCATGAGATTGTGTAACTCCCGGATACCGTAGTAGTGCTTTGGGTGTACCAAACGTCATAGCGTAACTGGGTGACTATAAAGGTGCCCTACAGGTATCTCTGAAAGTGTTTGTTGGGTTGGCACGAATCGAGACTGGGATTTGTCACTCCGTATGACGGAGAGGTATCTCTAGGCCCACTCGGTAATGCATCATCATAATGAGCTCAATGTGACCAAGTGGTTGGTCACGGGATCATGCATTACGGAACAAGTAAAGTGACTTGCCGGTAATGAGATTGAACGAGGTATTGGGATACCGACGATCGAATCTCGGGCAAGTAACGTACCGATTGACAAAGGGAATTGAATACGGGATTACTTGAATCCTCGACATCGTGGTTCATCCGATGAGATCATCGTGGAACATGTGGGAGCCAACATGGGTATCCAGATCCTGCTGTTGGTTGTTGGCCGGAGAGTTGTCTTGGTCATGTCTGCGTGATTCCTGAACCCGTAGGGTCTACAGACTTAAGTTTCGATGACGCTAGGGTTATAATGAAGATTTGTATGTGATTACCAAATGTTTTTCGGAGTCCCGGATGAGATCCCGTATATCACAAGGAGTTCCGGAATGGTCTGGAGGTAAAGATTTATATATGGGAAGTTGTCATACGGTCACCGGAAATATTCGGGGGCATACTAGTATTGTACCGGGGCCACCGGAGGGGTTCCGGGGGTCCACCGGAAGGGGCCACCTATCCCAGAGGGCCTCATGGGCTGTAGGTGGAAGGGAACCAGCCCGTAAGAGGGCTGGGCGCCACCCCCCTAGGGCCCATGCGCCTAGGGTTGGGGGGGGGAAACCCTAAAGGGGGCGCCCCCTTGCTTGGGGGGCAAGCCCCCTCCCCTTGACCGCCCACCCTCTAGATCTCATCTAGAGGGGGCCGGCCCCCTTCCCCCTTCTCCGTATAAATAGAGGGGTGAGGGGAGGGCTGCAACACCACATCCAAGGCGCAGCCCCTCCCCTCCCCAACACCTCTCCTCCTCCGCAAGAGCTTGGCAAAGCCCTGTCGGAGAACTCCCACTCCATCACCACCACACCGTCGTGCTGTTGTTGGAGCTTTCTTCCTCAAACTCTCCCTCCTCCTTGCTGGATCAAGGCGCGGGATACGTCACCGGGTTGCACGTGTGTTGAGCGCGGAGCACTACTAGGAAAAGGGCTATAGATGATATGTCCATTAATGGCGCACCAGACATGTGGTGCGCCACTACTATATAGCAGTGGCGCACCATGTGTCAGTGCGCAAATTAGTGTGATAGACAGTAATGGCGCACCAGACACACGGTGCGCCACTAGTAACAATTTTTTTTCCAAAAATACTAATGGCGCACCAGGGCATAGTGCGCCATTACTAGTTTTATCTAGTAATGGCGCACCAGCCACACAGTGCGCCACTACTATATTTTTTTTGCAAAGCTACTAATGGCGCACCAGGGCACAGTGCGCCATTACTAGTTTAAACTAGTAATGGCGCACTGTGCCCTGGTGCGCCATTAGTATTTTTTTTATTTTTTGCAAAACTACTAATGGCGCACCACCAGCATGTGCGCCATTAGTAACCAGGGTTACTAATGGCACATTTGTAGGTGGTGCGCCATTAGTAACCTGGGACCAGCTAGATATTTTGGACAGCCACACCTACCCACTCACTTTCCCCACTTCATTCTCTCCACCTCCTCCTCCAAGCTTGTCTCGGCTGCCTCCTCCTCCTCACCTCATTTGCACCATAGATTCATCCAAATTAAGTTGTTAAATTACCTTTTTTGATAGGTAAGTAAGGGGGAAGCTATCTTTATGTTGTAAATCTACTTTTTTCTCCCTCCAACAACGTGCACATGCACTTTTTATGGCCTAGCTAGATCTATGTATGTTTGTGGTGTTGCATATGTTTGTGGTGTTGCATATATGTTTGTGTTTGCAGGTACCGGTATTTGAAATGCGATAGTTGCCAATATTTTTCCGGAATGTTGATTCATTTCCATTTCGGCGAGAATTTTGGCACTATGCATTCTTTTTGGTCCTATATTTAGGCAAAGTCATGCCAAATCTTTTCTTGGTTCTAAAATATTGTTTTTCTCTACCCCATAGGCGACCATGGTCCGCACGATGACCGAAGGCATCGTGAATAGGTTTTTGAGCTCCACGAAGGCCGAGATGCTTCAAAAGAACGAGACAGAGATAAGATGTCCGTGTCGAAGATGCAAGCTGAAGAGCCTTATTGCAGACCAGGATTCCGGGTAGGTGCGGGACCACCTTCTGTTGCGTGGTTTCATGGATGGCTATCGGTGGCAAGGTGATGAAGATGACTATGAAGTCGTCCATGGGGGCCGGGCAAGAAATGAGGAAGGGCAACAAGACAACCACCGCTGCTCGGGCGGGCGAGAAGACGAAGAATCTCCAGGACATGATCACGACGGTGATGCTGTACACAGTCATCATGTAGAAGATGTAGGACATGATGATGAGGAAGATGCCGGAGCAGACGAAGGGCATGATCATGAAGATGAAGATGCCAGAGCAGACGATGATGGACCATCGATGGGCTGGGTGCAGGATCCTCATATTCAAGAGCTGTTTCTCAAGAAGACGGATAACGCAAGAGCTGCCGCCCGAGAGAAAGCCAAGTTGGATCAACTGGAGATAGACGCGGTTAATCCATTGTATGAAGGATTCAGGCCCGAGGATACCCGCCTGAAATTAACACTTATGGATCTGGAGATGAAGGTAAAACACAAAATGACCGATGCATGCTTCGACGAGAACTTGTCATTCTGGCACGAACGTCTTCCCAAGGGGAACAAGTGCCCGACCAGTTTTGAGGAGGCGAAGAAAATCATGTGTCCTCTGGATTTACCACAAGTGAAATACCATGTGTGCATGAACAATTGTATCATTTATCGGGACGAGCACGCGGAGTCTACCATATGTCCGGTGTGCGGCGTCACTCGATACAAGAAGAGGAAGAAAGCTCCTCGAAAAGTGGTGTGGTAGTTTCTGATCACTCCTCGTGTGCAGCGGTATTTCGCGGACCCTAAGGTAGCAAAGCTCCTGCGTTGGCACGCGGATAGGGAGGAGAAGAAGCGAGAAGATGACGCAAATGATCCGGAGATAAATAAAAAAGACAAGATGCTGAGTCACCCGAAGGATGGAAGCCAGTGGCAAGCGTTGAACTTCGAACACCCAGAATTTGGGAAGGATCCAAGGAACATCGTGCTGGGCACGAGCACCGATGGAGTCAATCCGTTTGGCATCCAGAGAAGCACACATAGCACCTGGCCTGTGTTTGTGTGGATGTACAACCTTCCCCCCTGGTTGTGCATGAAGAGGAAGTACATTCACATGAGTATGCTAATTGAAGGGCCGAAACAACTAGGGAACGACATCAATTTGTACCTGGGGCTGCTGAAAGAGGAGCTAGACACGCCATGGAAAATGCCAGCCAATACATGAGACGCCGCAGAGAAAGAATATTTCCCTATGAGAGCCACACTGCTCACGATGGTGCATGACTATCTCGGTTACGGATATCTTGCGAGGCAGGTGGTCCACGGATTTTCTGGATGCGTCAGGTGCATGGATGACACAATGTATCGCCAGCTAGATAGAGATCTCGAGTCTTCAAAAACCGTGTTCATGGGACATCGAAGGTGGCTTCGCGACGATGACCCATGGAGGAAACGCAAGGATCTGTTCGATGGTGAAACTGAACCCCGAAGACGTCCACGTACGAGGAGCGGCGAGGAAATAGACGAGCTGTTGAAAAACTGGAAAGATTGCCCACTGCCGGGAAAAAAGAAAAAGGCGCCAGAGGCCGGGAAAGAAGCGAAAGGCGCCAGAGCCGCTGTTGAAGGTATGGAAAACGAGGTCTGTTTTCTGGGACTTGCCGTACTGGAAGATCCACCGTGTGCCTCACAGCCTTGATGTCATGCATATCATGAAGAACGTGTGTGAGAGTCTGCTTGGTACCCTGCTCAACATGCCAGAGAGGACCAAAGATGGGCCGAAAGCAAGGGCAGACTTGAAATCAATGGGAATCAGGGAGGAGCTTCACGCTAATGATGATGATGATGAGGCGAAGCAGGACACGGAAAGTCGTCGCAAAGGCAAAAAGGCCAAGAAGACCGGAAATGACTTCCCTCCCGCGTGCTTCACTCTAAGTCAGGAGGAGATCAATCAGTTTTCACCTGCCTCATAGGAGTAAAACTTCCTTACGGTTACGCGGGGAAGATAAGCAGATACCTAGACTCAGCGAAGTAGAAGTTCAGCGGGATGAAGTCTCACGACTATCACGTGCTGATGACGCAGATACTTCTAGTTGCAATCCGTGGGATCATGGACGCGCACCTCCGTGAAACATTATTTGGCTTGTGCAACTTTTTCGACGTCATCTCTCGGAAGTCGGTTGGCGTGAGGCAACTCAGAAGGCTACAGGAAGAGATCATGGTGATACTATGCAAGCTTGAGATGTACTTCCCGCCCGCATTCTTCGACGTTATGGTGCATCTGCTGGTCCATATCATGGAGGATATCATCCAACTTGGGCCGACATTCCTAAACAGCATGATGCCGTTCGAAAGGATGAATGGTGTCATCAAAGGATACGTTCGCAACATGTCACGTCCAGAGGGAAGCATAGCCAGGGGCTTTCTGACCGAAGAGTGCATCTCCTACTGCATGAATTATCTAGGCATCGAGAACCCCGTTGGTCTGCCCGTCAACAGGCACCTCGACAGGCTCGCTGGATGGGGTCACCATGAGGGTCGCCGCAAAATGCATGTCGAATTCGAGGGTCGACTGGCCGACTTTGAAAGAGCAAACCTAGTCGCGCTAAAACACATAGACGTGGTCGATCCTTGGGTGGTAGAGCACAAAACCTTTATTGAGAAGACGTACAATGACCGAGGCCAACAGAGGACTGACGGAGATATAATCAAAGTGCACAACTCATGTTTCATGCGTTGGTTCAAGCAGAAGCTTTTGTCGTACCCTTTACATGAGGATTCTTCCGCGGAAGAACAACTCATATTCGCCTTGTCATAGGGTGCAAGCACAACCTGATGACGTATGAGGCGTACGATATCAACGGCTACACATTCTACACCGAGGGAAAGGACATGAAGAGCGATGGTTATCAGAACTCCGGGGTAACAATGGAATCCTACACCTGTAACGACAAGGACAGATACTACGGAAGGATCGAGGAGATCTGGGAGCTGAGCTACGCTGGAGAGAAGGTCCCAATGTTCCATGTCAGATGGGCCAAGAGCGTCATAAAAGAAGATCGGTATTTCACCACCATGGTTATACCCGAAGCCAAATCCAAGACCGCGGGCGCAAACGTCACCACGAAAAATGAGCCATGGGTACTGGCTTCCCAAGTGGACAAATGCTTCTTCATTACCGACCCGTCAAAGCCCAGTCGTGTTGTCGTGAGGACCAATGCTAAAATTGATTGTATTCAATTGTAGCCTTCATTTCTCGAGTGTATTTCATTGGCACTTTTTGAACTCATGAATATTTTTAAATTTCATGGGCACTTTTTGAATTCCTGAATATTTTTTCAAATCTGATGATATTTTTTCATATTCAGTATGAAAAAATATTGAATATTCATGAGGACGCTCGATCTCGATCCCCCTCCATCTCGATCTAGACCCCCCTCCATCTCGATCGCTATCCCCCTCCATCTCGATCTCGATCCCCCCGCACCCTCCCCTGCTCCACCATCGCCGCCGACCCCCCGCACCCTCCCCGACCCGCTCCACCACCG
>NC_041391.1:543160202-543182814 GCF_002162155.2 Triticum dicoccoides
CCCGCTCCACCGCCGCCGACGACCCACCGCACCCTCCCCAGTAATGTTTTACCAATTCACAAATGAATGCAACTAAAAATCCAAAAAAAATTGATGATATTTTCAAATAACAAATTTGATGATATTTTTTCATATTCATAAATATTTTCAAATAACAAATTTGATGATTTTAAAAAAAAATTATTACTGTTTTTATAAAAAATTATTACTGTTTCTTATTCATATTCATTTTCTAAAAAATTATTAGATGCAACAAAAAATAAAATAAAAACATACTAATGGCGCACCGCTCGGGTGGTGCGCCGTTGCTATCTAAAAAAGATTTCTAATGGCGCACCACTCGGGGGTGCACCATTGCTATAAAAAACATACTAATGGCACACCGGTTGAGGGTGCGCCATTAGTAATCTCCCCCCCTTGTCGTGGTGGGCGCATGGCAGATGCCAAGGGATGGCTAAAGAGAGGAGGAGGCTCGAGGGCGCTGGTGGGCTTCGGAGGCGAGGTTGATATGCGCGGGCGCGGGACGCCGGACATACCCAGGTTCGGGGCTCTTTGGAGAGATAACACCCCTAGTCCTGCCGAGTTTAGTTGGACGGTTCATAGTACAATGTCGCTCCTGGAGCTGTATGGAGGAGGTAGGAGGCTGGCCAAGGCTCAGGCTGCTCCTTCTCTCTGGTGTTGCTATGTAGTGGCTAGTCCTATCTTGCTTGCTTTATCTCGTATGGCTTTGCTCGCCGGGGATCTTACATATCATGCCCCTCTAGGCGTGGACTCCTGGGGGGTTTTATAGATCAACCCACCCAGGGTTACAATGGTAATATGCCGAGTCGGTGGGTCCGTATTGTCGATGTCCGGGTTACCAGGCTGGGTCCCTCTTGGGAGCTTGTGGTTCGCCGGGTTCCTCTAGGTGCGGGCCTCGCGTGCCTAGGTGCGGGCCCCTCTCCGTCAGGCCGCCGCTTGCTGTCGTCAGCGGTGAGGACGAGAACACTGTTGCCGTGCTAGCCTGGTCAGCGGGTAGGTAAGGGGCACTGTCGCCATGCTCCGGGTAACCACGGGCATGGGCGGGGGCATTGTAGTCTTGGTCATTGGTGATTGAGGTCTCGTCCCATCGTACGGCCTGGATGGGATGGGAGCTGACCCGTGGCTGGGTTGCCGTGGACGCCACGGGTGGGTTGGCTTGCTGGGGAAGCCAAGGTTGCACCGGGCTGAGTTGCCTTGCGCCAGCCACTGCGGCCGGGTCGACGTACCTTGCCGAGTCCAGGTTCTTGGACGGGTTTGCTTGCCTTGCCGGGTCAAGCGACCTGGCCTGGCGCACGCCGGTTTGCGGGGCGATGCGGGCCCTGCCGTTTTAGAAATTGATCCGGGTTCCGTTGCCTGCCTGGGGTTCATCCCCCGACAGTAGTCCCCGAAGCTGTGAAGGTCCGTCATCTTTGGATGAGTGGACCTTCGCAGCATCCCCCTTGAGCAAGGCGGAATCTGCGAACGCCGGGTCCGGCAACACCCACTGTGTGCCAGTTTTCTCGGAAACCGGATCGCGGCAACCCGGCCGTGGCGGGAACCGAGGAGTCTGTCGAATCTTGAGGCGATCCCTCGGGCTTCGCGCAGGCGCCCTGTGGTGCCCAGAAGCCGAAGGGTTCTGACAGGCCACGCGCGTTACGGGACTGGGCGACGGGCCGGGGCCCGCCGCCGTGCGCCCTTGGCCACGCGTATGGATTTATTGCGGCGTCTGGGGCCCGGTTGCACTTCCCCGCACAGTTAGTGCGTGTGTATGTGCGCACTTATTGCAGTGTAGTGGAACGAGCGCGTGCAGACGATCCCACTCCCCCACATTTGAACCGGGGGTTATAAATTGAGGGGGGCAAGGGGGCGGCGGACATTATTCTCACGCGCGCCCTCCTGTCTCCCTGCTCTCGCTCTGCTTCTTGGCACCGTCGCACAGTTGCGCCCGCGGCCTTGAGCAGAGATCTTCTCCGTCGTCCTTCTTCCTCTTCTTCTTCCAGTTATGTCGCTGCCGTCGGGCTCGTGGATGGGCTCGACCGTCACCCCCATCACCTACCTTCGGTCCTCGCGGCGCCTGCCGTGGGAGATGGATGTCGGCGTCCATCTACCGCACGGCAAGCAGAGGCCCTGGCCCGAGGGGCAGGAGCGCGTCGTCTTCCTCACGCATTTCGAGCGCGGCTTCGGGTTGCCGGCGAGAACTTTCTTCCGCGGGTTCTTGGAGTTCTTCGGGCTCCAGCCGCACCATCTTGGCACCGGCGCCATCGTCCAGCTCTCCGGCTTTGTGACCCTATGCGAAGGGTACCTGGGGGTCGAGCCAACCATTGATCTCTGGTCGCGCTTCTTCTCCTTGAAGCAGCTGGGCCCGTCGGCCAGAGAGTTCGCCGACTGCGGGGCCGCCGTTATCTCGAAGCAGTCGGGGGCGGAATTCCCCAAGATCCCGCTCGAGGATTCTGCCAAGAAATGCCAGAACTCCTTCTTCTACGTCCGCAACCATGGCGCAGACCACATCAACCTTCCCCCCCTTTGCCGTTGCGCCACCGCGGGCGAAAACGAACTGGGGCTACTCGCTCCGTCGCCCGTCGCAAGAGATCGTCAATCTCTGCGAGCGGGTCACGGTGATGAGGACGCATGAGGGGCTCACTGGCACTAACCTCCTTGCCATGTTCATCACCCGCCGGGTTCTCCCGCTTCAGAGGCGCTCCTGCCTCATCAGCGAGATGATCGGGCTTCAGGATCCCAACCGGATGGGATCCACGTGGCTGTCTGCGGAGCAGGTCACCCGGGGCGTGAACGACATCTCCAAGGCCAACCTTGGAGATGACTGGCGATTCGGCAAGGCGTCGTACAGCCAAGCGAAGCCGGCGCCGCAGGTGAGCATCTGGTCTTGCTATGTTTCCTCCATGCATCTTCTCATTCGTCCTGACGCGTCACGGGAGATTCTTCTGAACGCGAGCCGGCACCCTTACGCCCGGGCTCCGTTACAGGCAGCGCCGGTGGCACCAGAGGAGCCCGCGGCTCACGACGGCAAGGAGGTGGCCGAGTCTGACACCGGCGCTGGGCGTCGCGCGGGTAAGCTTTGAGTCTTTCTCTTCTTCATTTGTCTTGGATTGTTTGGGCGTGTTCTGGTGCAGGCGACGCTGACGCCAGTGGTTTACGTAGCGGCGTTGGGCGGGGGAGGCGGCGAGGTGGGTGGAGCCGGGTCCTCGCATGGGGTGGCGCCGAGCCGCCCGCATGGGAAGGACAGCGTCGCACTGCGACCCCGGGCCTCGAAGCGCACGGCAGACCAGGCCGAGCCCGGGAGGCCGGCCAAGAGGAGGCATGGGAAGGCGACCCCGGTCCCAGTCTTATCGGGGTATGTCTCGTTTCTTGTTTGCGCCTTGATTTCTTGGGCCAGGCTTGTCTTCGCTTGCTTATTCTTCTTTTTTCTTAAGGTCACCGATCACGCTGGCGAGGGCGGCGGCAGAGGCCACGGCCGCCGTGGGGGCCGCGTTCCGTAGGAGCCGGTCCGACCTCGTCGGCTTGGTTGGGGCGGAGGGACGGGGCGACTCGGACCTCGGCCTGGATCGGATGACGCCGAAGGCTTGGCCTGGCCGGACAGGAACCGGGCTGAGGCGGAGTTGGAGGCGGCATCGGTCCGGACTTGGACCGACGCGACGACGGCATGGGCGCGAGGTGGTGCGGAGCCGACCTGGGGCGAGATGCCGGAGGGCACGGGGGTGGCGGCGACGGTTTTTGAGCCGTCAACAGTGAGGGAGCGCGGCCGCGGAGGCCGGGCTGAGGTGTTGGTCCTCAACCGGGAGGTCATGGAGGTGGGGGACGAAACCCCGCAGTGGGCCGACGTGGTCGAGCGCGTGGGGGCCGATGGCGGTGAAGGCAGTGTTGCTTTGGATGAGGCACCGCGGGTGGCGGTGCCGGAAGCGCCGCTGGTTATGGAGGGGGCACCACAGGCGGCGGTGCCTGAGGTGGCAACGCAGGGCATCCCGGCGTCCGAGGAGGTGACGACGCCGGGAGGGGCATCGGAGGAGGTGCTGGCCACGTCGCAAGCGGCCAGCGGTGGGCGTGCCTTGGTGCTCCGTCCGGGAGGGCGCCGAGCCGCCGTGCTGCAGCCCGCGCGAAGCGGGGGCGCGACCGTCTTTGGGCCCCAGACCCAGGAGGAGGCGGCGCTGGACGCCGTTAGCCGCCGCGTGCGAGGCCGGACGGAGCGGCTTGAGGCCTTCGCCCAGGCCGAGGTGGAGCGGACGCGCGACTTGGAGCACGCCGTCTTGGTAAGTTCTTCTTTCTTCTTGTTCTCTTGTGATTTCATCTCTGTGGGGGCGCGGCAGCGCACGCACTGGGTGTAGCCCCCGAGGTTCGGGCCAACTATGTAGTAGTCGGGTCGAACCTTAGGAGCGTTGGCCTTGTCCCGACTTTGGTCTTCTCTTCAGCACCTTGACGCCTTCCGGGTTGCCGCCTTCAACCGGTTTCTGGGCAAGCATCAAGAGCTCAAGGAGCAGCTTGCTGCCAAGGAGGAGGAGCTTCGCGTCGCCGTTGGTACTTTGTTGTGTCCTTTCTTCTAGTGGGGGCGCTCTAGCGCACCCATGTGACACCCCAAAATTTTAACCTGGTTTTATTAATTAAAATTTTGCCAAGAAACTTAAACTTTTATTTTCTAGGTTTCCTTTTGATTTCAGAACCATTCTTTTCTTTATTATTATGGAGTTTTTACCCCAAGTGAAGACTTTTCAATCATTATTGGACTTATTTACCCTCTCAAATAAAACAATTCTTTTATTAGTGGGATTATTTATATAATTATTTTTCCCTGAGCTTTATTTCTCTAAATTGTTTTTTAGAAGCTTTAGAGCCTCTTTTGCACTCCAACCCTTTGATAAATTCATTTAAAAAATTCCACCAAAATTTTGAGATGTCATGTGATGTTTGTAAATTACTTTTATGCAAAAATATCTTCTGTTCATTGGAGATTTTGAGCTCTACACCAAGTTTTCAAATCTGGTCCAGTGGGCAATTTTGCACTACAACCTATTTACGTATTTCTTTAAAACTTCCACCAAAATTATGGGATGTCAACAGGAGTATATTACTCAACTTTATGCAAAAACCCAATGACGTTCTTTGAAAAATTTGAGTAAATCAACCTCATTTTCATTCTGGCCCAGTTGGGTGTTTTCTACTGCATCCCTAATTATTTGTGCTCTAGTGACCATGAGCTTTCTCCTGCTTGTAGTACACCTTACCAAACCCATAAGTCCAGGAGGTTGGACTCATTGGAGCATTTTTGGTACATGATATTATGCCCTTTTCTTTCTGTCCAGAACTGGAGTTTTGCAAAACTTACACTAACAAGTTTCTAGATTTGGCTAACTAACCTTGCCACTCTCACCTACGCCTAATGAGACACTGATCTGGATATTTTGGCCACTCCAAGAGTTTCCTAGATGATCTTGGTATTCTGTCAAACACCTTGAGTGCATGGATAGTTTTGGCATGATTTTAGTTTTGCACTGTGATCTTGCCCCTCTGGACATACTCGCATGTCCACTAAGCCTCTAGACTACCCTAACCTAATCTTGTTAAACCCCAGATCCACCCTAGCCTCCTAGCAAGCCCTGGCTTTTCGTTGAACACCTGGTGGGCGTGCTCTGGGCGCGGCCAGAGCGCGTGTTTTGCACGTGCGTGCACCCGAGCCGCCACGTCCCACTGCCACCTCCCCGCACCTATTCTGGTCCCCTCCCGCTTCCAGCCGATGCACCCGACCCCTCCTCACCGCAGAGCCACCCCTGGCGTCCTACAGCGCCGCTGTCAGGTCGGCCACGGTGGCTAGCGGCCGGCCAGAATGGGCTCCTGCCCCGGCCGGCGCCGCCCGAGCCACCCGCGCGCGCCAGCTGCCCCTGGAACAGCGCTATCCTATCCGCAAGCCCGTCCGCTAGCTCGCGTCGCCGCCACATCGCCCTGCAGCACAGAATGGCGGTTCGCCATCGTTCTTATCTCCGGCCGCCTCGGGACCGACCTAACCGCGCTATAAAAGGAACCCCGAGCACGTTCGAACCTCACGCACCCTCCTATCGCCCCACCTAGCACCCCCGTAGCAGTCAATCGACCAGGGAAGGTCTTCTTCCCCATCTCCGACCAGTGCAGCCGCCGCCGCCTTCCGGTCCCACTCATCGCAAACCAAGTCTCCCCCATCATTCCAGCGCCACTACTCGACTCCCCATGACCCTACGGAGCCGCCCAACACCTCAAACCCGCGCGGGAACCACCGCATCCCAGAACCCCAAACTCACCCAAAGCTGCCGGCCGCCATGAAGCTCACCGCCGGTGACTCCCTTCTCCCCCACCACCCTAGCGACCACCGGGAGGACCGCCCCAGGCTGGCGGATCCATCCTGTCCTCGGGAGCCCGCGAGGAGCCGCCAATCGCCGGCGACGATCGCCGGAGCCCCGCTCCGCGCGGCCAGAGGAGGAAGGAGGCGGGGGATGACTGGTCAAACCTGACCAGTGGCCCCCCTACATCCACTGTCAGTGACCCACGCCGGTCCACGTGGTTTAAGTGGAAGCATAAAAGCAAAGTACGCCTTCGACGTGTTCAGTTTTCGAAACGTTTTTTTCTGTTTTATTTTAAAAACAGAGTTTGACCAAAACTTTGACTGGCTATATCTTTTAAAATAAAACTCCAAATAAGTTGATTATTTTTCCTAACTCTCTCTAATTTAGTCTAGTTTATTTTAAGATTTATTTGAAAAAATTTCTGAAATTTTTTTTGCACTGTTTTGAAACTATGGGTTAATTTGAATAATTTCAAATTTAGGTTTTTGAAGAAGAAGTCAACTTTCAAAAGGCACACCCCACTTGCATACTCTTGAAGGCAAGCATTCTGAACCCTGGCATAATATTGTCTGTGTTATTTGACACGATTATAACACCACCTTAATATGTAGAACTCGTTATTTTATGTGGTAATATGATCATTTGCATGAATGCATATTGGAGATTTCCTTGCTGTTGGAAATGGTCATGCTTGTGACAGTAATCATCCTCGTATGCTTTTCGTGCCTGCCGGAAGGAAGCCGGGAAAGTCTCTGTCTTGGGTACACCTGAGATTGTCCCTAGTTCCTTGTCGAGACGAGTGTGTCCGGTATGGCATGATGGGGTATGATGAGTGGTGATTCTGTCTGTTGGATGAAATATATTCGTTATGCTAATCATGCAGGGAATACTTAAACCTCCTAAGTCGACCATAGATCGAGTCTTGTTCCAGTAACCCCCATACTTGTTTCGTACTACCGCTTGTCCCTACAGCAAGTAGGGTACGGTTCAGTAAGTTGTCAACCCCTTTCTAGCACACACCGTACAGAGAGGCCATGGTGGAAGATACCGACTGCAGCCGGTAGGCAGGCCACCTGGTCCGGGGGCATGGGTGTTTCAGTTGTAGCCGAGGGGGTAGCTCCCCCAGTTTGCGCACGGTATTAATTTTGTGATCCCATGCTAATCGAGGTTGTAGCCTCCCCACTTAAAGTTTTGCTTAACTAGTGTCATGGGTGATTCCAGACACCGGTAAGTCGGGCTGGTGTGTGCAGTCAGGTGTGTTTTCAATTAAAAGACCGTAGACGGAATTAGTCCCGATGGACTAAAGGAATCCATTACTCGTTGGTAAAGAGTACACCCTCTGCAGAGATTAAATATATTCGAATAGCCGTGTCCATGGGTAAGGACTACAGTCTGGGATGGGTCAAGTGTCGGTCTTAGTGTCGGTCTTTGGAGGAGAATCTACTAAACCAGAACATGGATCATGACCTGTGACTTATGACGATATTGATTATTATTGTAATGGACTAACACTTTACATTATTGGATTTATTGAGTATCCCTGGGAAGGTTCTACCTCCTGGATATTCACTATGATTATTTTTCTTACGAGCCCTTTATGTGGTGTCGCTCAGACGCCCGACTGTGGCATGCTTGTTATTTACTTTATAAGCCCTTTATGTGGTGTCGCTCAGACACCCGACTAAGGCATGCTCGTTATTTACTATCCTTTTGAGATGTCGCTTCAGACATCCGATCGGTGCATTTTATTACTACTCTGTTATTACATATTCATGTTGCATATAAATAACCTGCTTGCATGCAGCATGGATTTTATTTTTATGACTGACGTGGTGATCATAGAATGTTTTCAGAGCATGATTATCATTGTTACATTATACCTGTGTTCATAATATTTGCGAGTACATTCAAAGTACTCACTGGCTTGTCCCTGGCTATTGTCTTGGCCAGATTTCTTGCATGGAGAGGAGCGTTGCGATGACAGCCTTGGAACCTAAGCAGCGGTGAGAGCAGCCTCGCGAAGATAGGACTTAACCTGGTCAGCTGTTCCTGTGGGAAATGGAGTCCGATAACGGTGATGATCCACAAACCGCTTCCGCCATCAACCACCAGAAACCATTTGTTGTACTCATAGGCCAGAATGGTCTTGTACTAGATATTTTGTATTTTGCTTGGAACTTTTGTATCAAGTTGGTGCCTCATCAGCTAACAGTAATCCTGGCGCTGGTGAGCACAAGGGCCATTTTCTGGGAAACAATACCCAGAAAACCGGTCGTGACAAACTTGGTATCAGAGCCAGGCTGACCATTGGCTAATCCTATCTTAGCCAGGTCGAAAAACCTAGGTTAACCAACCCACCAGACCTTAACCTAACCCCGGCCAAGCTTCTCGTGCAAGATAGCCACACAGTGACCTCGACACCTTTGGTAGTCAGTGCCCAACCTATCAGCATAGCCTGTCAATCACGCGCCTGTGACCGACATCTAAATTGTCTCATTCGCAAGCGTGCGAAGGAAGACTCCGTCCCCTTTTTCTATAAAAGGGCACGCTAGCCTCAACACAGCAGAGCACCAACTCTTTCCCAAACCAAGCTATAATGCCAGGACCCATTGTCCACAATGAGACCACAGCAACCAACCTTGGAGGTTTTGTGACTATGCTCGCAAACCTCACCCGCCGTGCCTTTTCGTTAGAAGAACCCCCAGAATATGTTGTGTACCAAGGACCCATGAGCGGTGAGAGCCGTCAATTCTGGGCCACCGTGCACGTCTATGGTAGGGGTCTATCTCCAGAACGCCCCTACAGGTTCACCGGAAGGACAACTTCCTTTGAGCCACAAGCCATCCAACTAGCCGGGCGAGAGGCTATAGTTCAACTCCGGCACTTGTCGCCCAGAGTTAACTGTCGCTTGTTCTACTACTACCCCAGCCGTGACGGGTATGGTAGGCCACCCCAGGTTACCAACGGAGATCACGAGATGGATCCTGCATTGTTGCATCTGGTGCGCTATGTAAGTGCACTAGAGGATATGTTCGATCAAATCACTCTTGATCTGATCGCAGCTCGTGGAGAACTGATCCGCCGAGCCCCGGCAAGAGGAGAACATGAGCCCAACATCGACAACCCAGTCGTGCTGTTCGGATAACCGATCGAGTCCCTGAGGTCTGCCTTAGTCATTGACCAAAACACCTTGATGACCCTAGAAGTGCTTCGTCGCCTTTTGGGAACACGCTCCAGCAGGATTGTGGCCCACAATCCCCGAGATGGTCATCATCGCTACCCCGACCCTGCAGTTCCTCAACCCCCTCCAGCTAACCCCGACGGTGAGACCCGTGGAGAAGCCTCGACGTCCACAAGGCATGCCCACCTAGATATTAACGCGGTAGACTAAAGTCAATCGAGTAGTACCGAGTCTTAGTATGGCTACACCCTGTAACCATGCGATCCTGTATTGCCGTAATTAAATGTTGTTTGCTTGTGCGCCCTATTTTAAATACTAGCCATGCATAGGTATGTTGATGTGCGATTGCATTTTTTTATCTCGGGCGTAGCTGCCAAAAACCAACCTCAGCGACACAAAGTTTGTGCTATGAGTAAACTTTTTGATTTCAACCAACAGGAAAGATATTTTTGAAAGGAACTCTTAACAAATCTTGAGGACGAGATTTTTCTTAAGGGGGGTAGTGTTGTGACACCCCAAAAATTTAACCTGGTTTTATTAATTAAAATTTTGCCAGGAAACTTAAATTTTTATTTTATGGGTTTCCTTTTGATTTCAGAACCATTATTTTCTTTATTATTATGGAGTTTTTACCCCAAGTGAAGACTTTTCAATCATTATTGGACTTATTTACCCTCTCAAATAAACAATTCTTTTATCAGTGGGATTATTTATATAATTATTTTTCCCTAAGCTTTATTTCTCTTAATTGTTTTTTATAAGCTTTAGAGCCTCTTTTGCACTGCAACCCTTTGATAAATTTATTTAAAAATTCCACCAAAATTTGGAGATGTCGTGTGATGTTTGTAAATAACTTTTATGCAAAAATATCTTCTGTTCATTGGAGATTTTGAGCTCTACACCAAGTTTTCAAATCTGGTCCAGTGGGCAATGTTGCACTAAAACCTATTTATGTATTTCTTTAAAACTTCCACCAAAATTATGGGATATCAATAGGAGTATATTACTCAACTTTATGCAAAAACCCAGTGATGTTATTTGAAAAATTTGAGTAAATCAACCTCATTTTTATTCTGGCCCAGTTGGGTGTTTTCTACTGCATCCCGCCTAATTATTTGTGCTCTAGTGACCATGAGCTTTCTCCTGCTTGTAGTACACCTTACAAAACCCTTAAGTCCAGGAGGTTGGACTCATTGGAGCATTTTTGGTACATGATATTATGCCCTTTTCTTTCTGTCCAGAACTGGAGTTTTGCAAAACTTACACTAACAAGTTTCTAGATTTGGCTAACTAACCTTCCACTCTCACCTACGCCTAATGAGATACTGAACACTGATCTGGATATTTTAGCCGCTCCAAGAGTTTCCTAGATGCTCTTGGCATTCTGTCAAACACCTTGAGTGCATGGATAGTTTTGGCATGATTTTAGTTTTGCACTGTGATCTTGCCCCTCTGGACATACTGCATGTCCACTAAGCCTCTAGACTACCCTAACCTAATCCTGTTAAACCCCAGCTCCACCCTAGCCTCCTAGCAAGCCCTGGCTTTTCGTCGAACACCTGGTGGGCATGCTTAGGCGCGGCCAGAGCGCGCGTTTTGCACGTGCGTGCGCCCGAGCCGCCGCGTCCCACTGCCGCCTCCCCGCACTTGTTCTGGTCTCCTCCCCCTTTAAGCCGACGCACCCGACCCCTCCCTCACCGCAGAGCCTCCCCTGGCGCCCTACAGCGCCACCGTCAGGTCGGCCATGGTGGCTAGCGGACGGACACATTGGGCTGCTGACCCGGACGGCGCCGCCCGAGCCACCCGCGCGTGCCAGCTGCCCCTGGAACAACGCGATCCTATCCGCAAGCCCGTCCGCTAGCTCGCGTCGCCGCCACGTCGCCCTGCAGCAAAGAATGGCGGTTCGCCATCATTCTTATCTCCGGCCGCCTCGGGGCCGACCTAACCGCGCTTTAAAATGTACCCCGAGCACGTTCGAACCTCAGGCAACCTCCTATCGCCCCACCTAGCACCCCCGTAGTAGTCAATCGACCAGGGAAGGTCTTCTTCCCCATCTCCGGCCAGTGCAGCCGCCGCCGCCTTCCGGTCCCGCTCGTCGCAAACCAAGTCTCCCCCATCATTCCAGTGCCACCACTCGACTCCCCATGACCCTACGGAGCCTCCCAACACCTCAAACCCGCTCGGGAACCACCGCAGCCCAGAACCCCAAACTCAGCCGAAGCTGCCGGCCGCCGCGAAGCTCACCGCCGGTGACTCCTTTCGCCCCCGCCACCCTAGCGACCACCGGGAGGACCGCCCCAGGCTGGCGGATCCATCCCTGCCCTCGGGAGCCCGCGAGGAGCCGCCAATCGCCGGCGACGATCGCCGGAGCCCCGCCTCCGCGTGGCCAGAGGAGGAAGGAGGCGGGGGATGACTGGTCAAACCCGACTAGTGGGCCCCCTGGACCCACTGTTAGTGACCCACGCCGGTCCACATGGTTTAAGTGGAAGCATAAAAGCAAAGTACGCCTTCGACGTGTTCAGTTTTCGAAACGTTTTTTTGTTTTATTTTAAAAATAGAGTTTGACCAAAACTTTGACTGGCTATATCTTTTAAAATAAAACTCCAAATAAGTTGATTCTTTTTCCCAACTCTCTCAAATTTAGTCTAGTTTATTTTAATATTTATTTGAAAAAAACTCAGACAACTTTTTTTGCACTGTTTTGAAACTATGTGTTAATTTGAATAATTTCAAAAATAGGTTTTTGAAGAAGTCAACTTTCAAAAGGCACACCCCACTTGCATACTCTTGAAGGCAAGCATTCTGAACCGTGGCATAATATTGTGTGTGTTATTTGACACGATTATAACACCACCTTAATACATAGAACTCGTTATTTTATGTGGTGATACGATCATTTGCATGAATGAATATTGGAGATTTCCTTGCTGTTGGAAATGGTCATGCTTGTGACAGTAATCATCCTCGTATGCTTTTCGTGCCTGCCGGAAGGAAGCCGGGAAAGTCTCTGTCTTGGGTAGACCTGAGCTGGTCCCTAGTTCCTCGTCGAGACGAGTGTGTCCGGTATGGCATGATGGGGTATGATGAGTGGTCATTCTGTCTGTTGGATGAAATATATTCGTTATGCTAATCATGCAGGGAATACTTAAACCTCCTGAGTCGACCATAGATCGAGTCTTGTTCCAGTAACCCCCATACTTGTTTCGTACTACCGCTTGTCCCTACATCAAGTAGGGTACGGTTCAGTAAGGTGTCAACCCCTTTCTAGCACACACCGTACAGAGAGGCCATGGTGGAAGATACCGACTACAGCCGGTAGGTAGGCCACCTGGTCCGGGGGCATGGGTGTTTCGGTTGTAGCCGAGGGGGTAGCTCCCCCAGTTTGCGCGCGGTATAAATTTTGTGATCCCATGCTAATCGAGGTTGTAGCCTCCCCACTTAGAGTTTTGCTTAACTAGTGTCGTGGGTGATTCCAGACACCGGTAAGTCAGGCTGGTGTGTGTAGTCAGGTGTGTTTTCAATTAAAAGACCGTAGACGGAATTAGTCCCGATGGACTAAAGGAATCCGTTACTCATGGGTAAAGAGTACACCCTCTGCAGAGATTAAATCTATTCGAATAGCCGTGTCCATGGGTAAGGACTACAGTCTGGGATGGGTCAAGTGTCGGTCTTAGTGTCGGTCTTCGGAGGAGAATCTACTAAACCAGAACATGGATCATGACCTGTGACTTATGACGATATTGATTATTATTGTTATGGACAAACACTTTACATTATTGGATTTATTGAGTATCCCTGGGAAGGTTCTACCTCCTGGATATTCACTGTGATTATTTTTCTTACGAGCCCTTTATGTGGTGTCGCTCAGACGCCCGACTGTGGCATGCTTGTTATTTACTTTGTAAGCCCTTTATGTGGTGTCTCTCAGAGGCCCTACTGAGGCATGCTTGTTATTTACTATCCTTTCGAGACGTCGCTTCAGACATCCCATCGGTGCATTTTATTACTACTCTGTTATTACATATTCATGTTGCATATAAATAACCTGCTTGCATGCAGCAGGGATTTTATTTTTATGACTGACATGGTGATCATAGAATGTTTTCAGAGCATGATTATCGTTGTTACATTATACCCGTGTTCATAATGTTTGCGAGTGCATTCAAAGTACTCATTGGCTTGTCCCTGGCTATTGCCTTGGCCAGATTTCTTGCATGGAGAGGAGCGTTGCGATGACAGCCTCGGAACCTAAGCAGCGGTGATAGCAGCCTCGCGAAGATAGGACTTAACCTGGTCAGCTACTCCTGTGGGAAATGTAGTCCCATAACGCTGATGATCCACAAACCGCTTCCGCCATCAACCACCAGAAACCATTTGTTGTACTCATATGCCAGAATGGTCTTGTACTACATATTTTGTATTTTGCTTGGAATTTCTGTATCAAGTTGGTGCCTCATCAGCTAACAGTAATCCTGGGGCTGGGAAACAATACCCACTGGGTGACAACCCACTGGGTGTATTTTCTGGGAAACAATACCCGGAAAACCGATCGTGACAACCCACTGGGTGTATCCCCCGAGATTCGGGCCAACTGTGTAACAGTTGGGCCAAATCTTAGGTCTTGTCTTATTCTTTCTTTCTGCTGAGTTCTTCTTCTTTGCAGCCGAGGTGCTGTCTTGGCGGACCCGGCTATTCCGGGCTGATTCAAGCCGTCTCGGTGTCGAGGCGGCGCAGGCGAGGGCGGAGGCGGCCGCGGCCCGGCGGTCTCTTGACGAGGCCAACCGGCTGCACGAGCAGCTGGTGGGTCACAAGAGCCGCCTCGAGGCCGAGGTGGAGCTTCTTAAGGCGGAGGCCTCCAAGGTGTGTGGAGACGCAGCAGGCCCTGGTCAAGGCGGACCAGCAGCGCGGCCAACTGGTCGATGACAAGGGCCGGCTCCAGGCCGAGGTGGAGTGTCTGCGGGAGCAGGCCACCATGGCCTAGGAGGCCCGCCAGGCCGAGGCTCGCCGTCATAAGGCGGCCGAGAAGGCGGCCGAAGACAAGGACGCCGAGCTGAAGGCGGCCCTTGCTAAGGCGGCCGACCTGGAGAAGGCGCTCGGGGAGCGGGACCGTGTCTTGGAGCGGGAGCGACGTGGTACGTTGCTCGAGGCGCAGCACCTGGAAGAGTCTTTCTCCTGTAAGTTCTTCTTCTTCGTTGTTTGCCGGGTCGGGACCCGACCCTTTATTCTTTGTTACTCTTCTGACTTGCTTCTTCATTGGCTACAGGAGCCTTCCCGGAGACGTAGCGGTTGGCTGAGGAAGTCGTCCTCTATTAGCGTGACCCGACCGGTGTTGTTGGGTCCGGGACGGATCCGTTGACGGCCTGGACCTTCTCGGATCATTGCCACTGCTGAGGCCCGGCTGCGGGTCTTGGGGACGCAGATGAAGCGACTGTCCCGAGCCGACACCGCGATGACGGCTGCCTTGTGGCCGGACTACGTCCATCCGCGTAGCTTCTCGCGCCTGGTGTGCTAGTTGGAGATGGGCCTGGAGCGACTGGCGTGTTTCCGCCGCCCGGGCTGGTGCCGAGATGGCGCTCCGGATTGCGCTGTCTTGGCACCCGGATCTTCAGCTGGATGCGCTGATGGGTCAGTGCGCTGGCTCAGAGCAGTTGCTGCAGGAGCAGGCCGGCCGGATCGCCTCCCGGGCCAGCTATATCGCCGAGTTCGCCTTCTACGACGAGTTCCATCCGAAGCGGACGGAAGGCGGCACGGTCGTGGATGGCAACGACTACGGCTTGCTTCTTCGCAACCCAGAGGGCAGCTCGGAGGAGACGGGCGTCTACGGTGATGCGGAAGCCTAAGAGGACACCGGTGCTTCGTTGGACCCGGAGGCCGGCCGGGGGGAGCCGTCGACGTCGCGACGCGGCACTGGGAATGCTTGAGAATCTTTTGTAGAAAATTCTGTTAAGTAGCAGGTCCACCCACCCACTGGGGGTTTTTAGGGTGTATGAACTCGGGTCGTGGGCCTTTGCTTGAAACATTTATGTGTAAATGTTGTGAGTGCTTATTTGCTTTTTGTCTTCTGCTTTTTTCGAACTTATTTCATGCGTTGCTTCTCTCTGAAACTTCCCTCCCGCGAGTCAGACGGCCGAGGCTCCGGTCCGTGACAAGGAGTTTGGCTCTTTGAGAGGCGGCCGCAGGAGTTGGGTCCTTAGAAGCGTTGAGCGCGAGCGAAACACCCACTGGGCCGGCTGGCGGCAATCCGGCTTGGCCAGTTGGTGAGCAGCCGGTCGTGCGGCTAACTTAGTTGACGAGCGTCGGGCCGGGTTGGTCGACTCGACAACTTTGACTTAGTGTATGAATCGTAGGGGAGATTTAGCCCATTGTGCTTGCCTGCCGTCAGCCAGAGCTGGATCTGTGATTTTAGGGCGAAGTGGGGGGCTGCGGCATCCTAACTTTATCAGGAATCACCAAGTAAAGCGGCGGGGTGATGATCAAGCCGGCCAGCCCCCGAGCCCCTGAGTTGAGCTAGTCGAGCTGGCGGCCGGGTCCGGTAGTAAAGTGGTGTGAAATATGGACGCAATAAATTGATCGGCAAAAGGCAGCCCCCGAGTCTCGTGCGGGGACCCCATAGTTTCATATGCTTACAAAAGGCGTTGATACATACATTTGTGCGGCTAACTTTAAACGAACGGAGGAGTTCCGCATTCCACGGCCGGGTCGTTTCTTTGCCGGCGGTGTCCCTCTTGCGCTTCTTCGATTTGCACGCGTCGATGAGGTAGTAGGCGTTGCGGTCACGCAAAGTCCTTCTCACGATGAACGAGCCTTCCCATGGAGAGGACATCTTGTGTTGGCCTGCCTGCTCTTGGACGATTCGGAGGACGAGGTCGCCTTTGCGGAATGCGAGAGGCTTGATCTTCTTGCTGTGGTAGTGCCTCAGGCCTTGCTGGTAGATAGCCGAGCGGCTAAGTGCCAGAAGCCGCGCCTCTTTGAGCAAGTCGACACCGTCTTCGTGTGCTTCTCTTGCTTCTGCTTCGGTGTACATCGTGATGCGCGGCGAGTCAAACTCGACGTCAGTCGGGATGATGGCTTCGGATCCGTAGACGAGGAAGAACGGGGTGAACCCGGTCGACCGGTTTGGTGTTGTACGCAGACTCCAGAGAACCGCGGGCAGCTCGTCGAGCCAACTGCCGGGTGAGCGGATGAGTGGCTCGACGAGTCACGGCTTGATGTCGGACAGGATAAGTCCGTTGGCCCGGTCGACCTACCAGTTGGACTGCGGATGTGCCACGGAGGCCAGGTCGAGGCGGATGCTGGAGACGGAGCAGTATGGCTCGACCGCGCCCTTGGCGAAGTTGGTGCCGTTGTCGGTGATGATGCTGTTCGGCATGCCGTAGCACACCGCTATGTCCTTGATGAACCGGACGGCTATTGGCCCGTCCAGTTTCTTGATTGGTATTGCCTCGATCCATTTGGTGAACTTGTCCACTGCCACCAGCAAGTGCGTCATGCCGCCTCGAGCGGTTTTGAAGGGTCCCACCATGTCGTGTCCCCAACCCGCGAAGGGCCAGGCGATCGGTATGGTGCGGAGTGCTGACGCCGGCTGGTGGCTACGTTTCTTAATGTGCTGGCATCCTTCGCACTTGAGGACGAGCGACTCGGCGTCTTCGAGGGCCGTTGGCCAGTAGAAGTTGTGGCAGAACGCCTTGGCCACGAGGGATCGAGATGCGGCGTGGTGCCCGCACTCGCCCTGGTGAATGTCGAGGAGGATGTCGATGCCGCGGTCCTGCTCGAGGCAGCGCTGGAACACGCCGGTAGAGCTTCGCTTGACGAGCTCGTTGTTGATGATGCTGTAGGCAGACGCCCGGCGCTGAACTTGCCGAGCCTCGGTCTCTTCCATGGGAAGAACCCCGTTCTCCAGCCATTCTGATATCGGCAGGGCCCAAGATGGGGCTGTGACGGCGGTGAAGACGGCCACCTAGGTGGGTTCCGAGTCGGCGGCTCTTGGACCGGGTTGAGCAGCCCCCGGGTTGGTGACGGCGATGGTCGGGTCCGGGGTGATGGTGGCCGGGTTGAGCTGAGTAGCCCCCGGGCTGGGTTCAGCAGCCCCCGGGTCGGGTTCAGCAGTCCCCGGGCCAGCTTGCGGCGCGGCCGGGTCTTCTGGGACGTGGATGGACTCGGAGTCCGGTGACGGCTTGACCGACGGCTTGCGCAAGTGCTCGAGGGAGACGCCGGACGAGATGGCTTGACGTGACGAGGCGATCTTGGCGAGCGTGTCGGCTACCTTGTTCTCTATGCACGGGACATGGAGGAACTCGCAGCCATCGAAGGATCCGGACAGCTTCTGATGAGGAAGCGGTAGCTTGCCATGTTGGAGTCGCGGGTGTCCCACTCGCCGGAGCACTGCTGCACCACCAAGTCCGAGTCGCCATAGCACATGATGCGCCGGATGCCGAGTTTCTTGGCGAGCCAGAGGCCGTGCACAAGGGCTTCGTATTCGGCGACGTTGTTGGAGGCGGCAAAGTGGATCTGGAGTGTGTAGTGGAGTCGGTCACCCTTCGGAGATGACAGTACGATGCCGGCCCCTAAGCCGAGTCGCATCTTGGACCCGTCGAAGTGCATGCGCCAATGCGTCGAGTCGGGAGGCGGCGGCAGGTACTGGGTCTCGGTCCAGTCGACGAGGAAATCGGCCAGGGCCTGAGACTTGATCGTGGTGCGGGGCTCGTAGGGGATGGTATGGCCGGCTAGCTGGATCGCCCACTTGGCGACCCGGCCAGAGGCGTCCCAGCACCCGATGATTTCTCCGATAGGCGCCATGCTGACGACGGTGACGGCATGTTCTTGGAAGTACTCCTTCAGCTTCTTGGTGGTGAGGTACACGCCGTAACACATCTTCTGGTAGTGCGGGTAGTTTTGCTTGGAGGTGGAGAGCACTTCGCTCAGGTAGTAGACCGGACGCTGGACGGCCTGGATCTTGCCCTTCTCCGGTCGCTCGACCACCAGCACCGTGCTGACCGCCCGCGAGGTCACGGCTATGTAGAGTAACAACGGCTCCTTGTCGGTCGGCGCGGCCAGGACGGGTGCGGTGGAGAGCATGCGCTTGAGGTCTTGGAAGGCTTCGTCCTCCTTGCCATTCCACTCGAACGGGCTTGTTTTCTTCATTAGCTGGTACATGGGGCAGTGCCTTCTCGCCCAGCCGGCTTAGAAACCGGCTGACCGAGGCCAGGCAGCCTACGAACTTCTGGACATCGCGCAACCGGGTTGGCTTGCGCATGCGCTCGATGGCCTTGATCTTCTCCGGGTTCGCCTCGATGCCGCATTCTGAGATGAGGAAACCGAGCAGCTTTCCGGCTAGGACGCCAAAGACGCACTTTTCCGGGTTGAGCTTGACCTTATATTCGTGGAGGTTGGCGAATGTTTCTTTCAGATGGTCGAGGAGCGTGAGGTGCTGCTTGGTCTTCACCATGATATCGTCCACGTACACGTGGATGTTCTTGCTGAGTTGTGGTACCAAGCATTTCTGCATGCAGCGTTGGAAGGTGGCGCCGGCGTTCTTCAACCCAAACGACATGGTGATGTAGCAGTACGCCCCGAAGGGCGTGATGAAGGATGTCTTCAAGGCATCAGCCGGGTCCAGCTTGATCTGAGGACGAGGGCGTATCCACCCGGACTCGGCATGACTGCCGGGTGATCCTCCCGGGTCCAGCTGATCGGGCGATCCAACCAATGCATGAAATCCGTCTTGGCCGGGATGACGGTGTTCACCTCCTGCCGGAGGAGGCGCTCGTTGCGCTTGTCGCCGAGGCTGGTGAAGATGATGTAGGCTGCGTTCTGGTCCGGGTAGGCGTCATTCCGCATCACGCCGCTGGCAGGAGGCGGCGGTGGAGACGGAGGCGGCTGCCCTGCACCCGGAGCCAGAGCCACAGCCGGAGGAGGCGGAACGTCGCCCCTCATGATGCGCTTGGTGATGGCGCACTGTCGAAGCGTGTGCGTGGAGGGTCTTGCGCCGCTGTGGTGCTTGCATGGGGCATCGAGCATCTCTTCAAAGCTCATGGCGGGTTGCCACGACATCTTGCCGGTCTGCCGGCGCTTCGCTGCTGGGTCCGCTGCGGGCTCGGCGGCTGCGACGAGCCGGTTGTCATGATGTTGCGCCGGCTGCTTGGCCTTGCGCTTGTTGTTCTGGCGGTGTTGCTGCCGGCTGCTTTCGTCGGCCGGCTTTGGTGGAGGGACCGGCTTCGCCTTGCCGGCCTCATCCAGCGCCTCCTAGATCTTCATGGCGGAGTCGGCGTTGGCGTACTTGTCTGCCATCACCATGAGCGCGGCCATGGTGGCCGGCTCGGAGCGTAGAAGCTTGTGCTTGAGGAGGGTGCCGTCTCGGCACCCGCTGATGAAGTATTGGATCGCCTGGACTTCATGGACGCCCTCGCAGCTGTTCCGGGGCTCGGTCCAGCGTGCGAGGTACTCGCGGCCGGTCTCCGTCGGCCCCTGCACGCACATGGCGAGCTGACTGGGGCGACCAGGCCGTTTGTACGTCCCCGTGAAGTTGCGGACAAACGCTTCCTCGAAATCGACCCATGCATTGATGCTGCCCATCGGCGGGCTGTTCAACCATGTGCGAGCCGATCCTTGGAGCATGAGCGGTGCGTAGCGCACGGCGAGACGACAATTGGCACCGGTGATGCCGATGGCCGTGGTGTAGTCGGTGAGCCAGTCTTCTGGCTTCACGGTCCCATTGTACTTGGGGGTGTCACGGGGAAGCACGAACCCCTTGGGGAAGGGAACCTCCCGGATGCGTGGAACGAAACACGCCGGCCCGATAGCGCCGTTCTCCTCCAACTCCAGGGAGTGAGCGAGCTGATCGAGGCGGTGGCGCACGTCGGCATCGTCGATGGTGCACGGGCCGAGTCGACTGGCGGCCAGGCCCCGAGGGGCCAGAACGGCTGGAGCCGGACACCGGCCAGGCTGGCCGGGTCCGCGCTGGGTCTCTGGGGCGGGCTCGTTGCCTAGAGCGTCGGCGGCGGTGCCAGCCGGGTTGCGCCGGGTCCAGGCTTGGCCGAAGTGCACCTCACCGGGCGGCGAGGAGGCCGTGTGCAGGAGTTCGCGGGGTCCGCCAAGGCGGGCGGAGCCGGACCCCGCCGGCTTGGCGAGCTGGTTGAGGCGATCCTGCTGGGTGTTGGCGGCATGGAGGAGCTCGCGCATCCGCCCGATGCGCTCTTTGAGCTCCTCGCCCGCGAGTTGGTCGAGGTCGACCGCGGCTGCCTCCGCAGCGCGCATGTTCTTGACTGGGGTCTCGTAGACGGTCCGGACGGCGCCGAAGGCCCGGCCGATCGCTCCTCCCCGGGCGCGAGTGTCGGCGGCCCGGCTTGGCTCGGCCGCGGCGGGCATGAATCCATGGGCGGCGTCGTGCTCCATCTGAGCAGCTTCCAGGCGGCGCCTGTTGGCGGCCAGCGTCTCGGACAGGTCCAGCATTTGCTGGCGCCTATCCTCGAGCTGGGTTCGAGCTTCAGCAACGTTGGTGGCATCGACGTCGGTGCCGATGGGGATGCGGAGGCTCTGCATTGCGGCGTGCAGCGGGTCGGACAGCTCCGTCCGTGCCATGGCGCCCGCGGCTTCGGCGACTCTTCTCGCCTTGCTCGATGAGGAAGAGGCACCATCGCTGGTGACGAAGACCTCCACGTGGGCGTCCATCGCCCCGGCAGTGAATCCGCCACTGAGAGAGAGCGGGGACTCGGAGTAGCTGAGAACCTCGCTGGGGTACTCGTTGGCCGCGAGCAGGTCGGAGATGCGCAGCGCGGTGAAGGAGGCGGCGAGCGCACCGATGACGTTGTCCGCCAGAGTGACGGACTCGTCGGAGTAGGAGAAGGGCCCCGTCCGAAGCATGCTTCCGGCCAGCTCCTCGAGCTGCCCCACGGTGGGTGCCAACTGTCGTGCTGGGCGCACGACAGATGCCAAGGGATGGCTAAAGAGAGGAGGAGGCTCGAGGGCGCTGGTGGGCTTCGGAGGCGAGGATGATATGCGCGGGCGCGGGATGCCGGACATACCCAGGTTCGGGGCTCTTCGGAGAGATAACACCCCTAGTCCTGCCGAGTTTAGTTGGATGGTTGATAGTACAATGTCGCTCCTGGAGTTGTATGGAGGAGGAAGAAGGCTGGCCAAGGCTCGGGCTGCTCCTTCTCTCTGGTGTTGCTATGTAGTGGCTAGTGCTATCTTGCTTGCTTTATCTCGTATGGCTTTGCTCGCCGGGGATCTTACATATCATGCCCCTCTAGGCATGGACTCCTGGGGGGGTTATAGATCAACCCACCCAGGATTACAATGGTAATATGCCGAGTCAGTGGGTCCGTATTGTCGGCGTCCGGGGTACCGGGCTGGGTCCCGCTTGGGAGCTTGTGGTTCGCCGGGTTCCCCTAGGTGCGGGCCCCGCATGCCTAGGGGGACTGTGCGCCGTCTTGTCAATCATCATGGCGTGGCTGAGTCGAGCCGTGCACAGTGTTTTCCATCAGGCCGCCGCTTGCTGTCGTTAGCGGTGATGACGGGAACACTGTTGTCATGCCAGCCCTGGTCAGCGGGTAGGTAAGGGGCACTATTGCCATGCTCCGGCTGACCACGGGCATGGGCAGGGGCACTGTAGTCTTGGTCATCGGTGATTGAGGTCTCGTCCCATCGTACGGCCTGGATGGGAAGGGAGCTGACCCGTGGCTGGTTTGCCGTGGACGCCACGGGTGGGTTGGGGAAGCCAAGGTTGCGCCGGGCTGAGTTGCCTTGCGCCAGCCGCTGCGGCCGGGTCGACGTACCTTGCCGAGTCGAGGGTCTTGGCCGGGTTGCGCGCCTTGCCGGGTCGAGTGACCCGGCCTGGCGCACACCGGTTTGCGGGGCGATGGGGCCCCGCCGTTTTTGAAATAGATCCGGGTTCCGTTGCGTGCCTGGGTTCATCCCCCCGACACCTCTAGCTCTAATTCGCCCGACCCCTTCGTCCCTCCCTCTCGCCAGATCCACTTCCCCCTCCTGCCCCGACCCACGCTGTCGCCGCCCCCGCGCCCCCACAACTGCAGCTCCGCCATCGCCGATGCCTCCAGGACCTCGCCGTCGCTGACAGCCTCCCCGCGTCGGCCCCTGACCTAACCCGCGC